>NC_091464.1:70336117-70684451 GCF_027789765.1 Dendropsophus ebraccatus
ATTGTGTGCCCAACCCAGAAAAGGATTCAAATGGGAGGACCTCTTCTGGTTTGGGCACAAAAAACTGCAGTGACAGTTTAAAAAAAAACCTGTCATGTGTTTCCAGCCTTATACAGATTTGTGAAATACTAGGTCTTCCGGTACTTATCAGCTGCTGTATGTCCTGCAGGTCCTTTCAGTCTGACACAGTGCTCTCTGCTGCCACCTCTGTCTATGTCAGGAACTGTCCAGAGCAGTGGCAAATCTCTATAATCCTGTCCTGGACAGAGGCGGCAGCACCGTGTCATACTGGGGAAAAAAACCTTCACTTGTGACATGGGACACTTTTTAGAAAAAAAAAAATCCACAATTCCACTCCACATTTATCAAGACTACACCAGTCTTAAATAAAGCCCTTTCCCTGGTCACCAGGGTACCCCTCTTAAGGATAAAGGATACGTTTGGTGAACGCCGTGGAAAAGTGGTGATTCCGTCCCTTTTTTATGCCGTGCGCCTGGGGCGCATCTTGGTAAGTCTCCCCCTACATGTTACCTTTAATAAACAAAGAAATTTTTTTTTTACTTTTAGTCTCGGAATGAGATGGCATAAAAACATACCAGTTTTTCTCAATTTTTTTTTTATCATGGAGAATGACCCCACCCCCATGACTTGGAGCCCAATTCCCAGCTAGTTTTCATAGTAGGATTCCTTTGGCACTGCTGTGTAGAATTATGTACCTTCTATTTACCTCTTTTATTTTTATAGAAAAATCTTTTTTTTCCCTTTAGTCCTTAAATTTGGCCAATTCTACTAAAAGAAAGTTTACAACAGGTGAACTGGTGAACCTGATGTCATCGGATGCGCAGCAGCTCATGGACCTGACAGTGAACCTTAACCTGCTGTGGTCGGCTCCATTCCAGATCTTCATGGCTATTGTCTTCCTGTGGCAGGAGCTTGGGCCGTCCGTTCTGGCCGGAGTGGCTGTGCTGGTCTTGGTTATACCTTTAAATGCATATATTGCTGCAAAAGTTAAGCAGCTAAAGGTATTGTATAAGTTTCCTAATATTACACAAAGATATTAAAGGGGTATTCTGTCAAAATAAAATTTTTACATTTTTTTTTACATCGACTAGCAGACATGTTACCTTTGCTGCCTTTAAAGGCTGTGTAGGGTATTGCAGGGCTACTCAAGCCCTAGTCCTAACACGATTATATTCAAAAGCGTTAATAGTACTGAGCTTCCCCCAGTGCTTTTTTTTAATGCATATCAGTATTAGAAAAGGCATTAGGCTTGGAAAAGCTGTCTGTTTCACCTGCACTGCATATGCGGCACAGGATAGCGGTGTGAGCAGGGATAACTGTCAGTTACCCCTCGCTCTGGTTAGCTGCGTCGTGGCTGCAGCACTGCTGACACAGACAGCTTACCTAACCCTAATGTCTATTTGAATGCTAACATATATTAGAATAGACATCAGGGGAGGTTGATTAACACTAATGCTGCATTTATATATGTATACACCTGTATACATATATAGCGCTTGAGCAGCCCTACAGTTCCCAAGACAAGCATTGGTAGCAGCAGAGGAGATGTGTCACCCTTTTTGCTGTTACTGAATGTATACATGTCTAAAAAAGCAACAACATTTTTTAATCAAGATACATCACAAAGTTGTATAACTATGAAAGAATTGTAAGAAGAAATGTTTTAAAAAATCTTTAACTATATGGGAAAGGTGGGGCAGCTATATGGTCAGATATGTTTCGGAGAGTGGAGCCCTTAGTTGAGCACTTCTCTTCTATCTCACAATTGGTGGAGTCTGAACACCTGTACCCTGAATGATAAAAACTCATAACACGTCAGACGCTTTTATTAAAGTCATATTTGATGTTTCCTGTATGTGACGGCAAGTCATCTAGTAGCTGCTATAATCCTTCTCTCCATAGAAAAGTCACTTGAAGAGTAAAGATCAGCGCATCAAACTACTGAATGAAATCTTACATGGAATAAAGGTACGGGACATATCTATAGTATAGTGTGCAATATTTCCTCCCTGCCTGTGCAGGTATAGGTGCTATTTGCAAATGTATACATGTAAGTTATCCTCATCATTTTACCATTTTAGGAAACCCATTTCCAGTGTCAGACTGGCCCACCGGCGGACCGGAGAATCCTCTGGTGGGCCCCTAGCTTTGGAACCTGAAGAAATACTGACTGACATGTCGTTTCTCACTGATTCTTCATTAGTGGGCCCCCAGTATCATTTCCTCTGGTGGGCCCCAGATACCCTAGTCCGACACTGCCCATTTCCAAGAGTACTATACAGTAGTAGTCCGTCATACATCACCCATATGGATAAGGAGGAGATCATCTACAAATAATCTACAAAGGCTGCATTCACACGTTCCGTGTTCCTCACAGAAAACGGACGTGGGATTCCTGCAACGGACTCTCCCCCGCCCAGGCAGCATCTGTAATTAGATGCTGGGAGGGGGGGAACTGTACAGATATGCGCGCGCTGTGGTGACAGCGCCACGCGGCTGATTCATTACAGCGCAGCGCATATCTCTACAGTTCCCCGCTCCCAGCAGGGCCGTCTTAACAGCATTATGGGCCCCTGGGCAGAGGTGCGATTTGGGCCCCACCCCCCATGGCCGCCGCCATTAAAACCCCCCCATCTTTGCAACCCCGCCCCTAGCCAGTACATTTACGTACAATAAAAAATAAAATTATTGTTAACATAAACTTTAATTCACAACACAGTCTCTCAGCAGCACAAAAAAAAAAAATAAACGTGCGTGCATGCCTCACCAAACCAGACCAGGTTGGCTTCAAAGTATCCAAAAAACGCAATGGAGACAGCACTTCCAACAGCAATCTGCAGGGTTTATTGTCACACCAGTGCAACATGTCTCATATATACAGAGGGGCAACAACATGACTATTATATATGAGAACCATGTTGTTTCCCTGTATACAGTATACAGGGAAACAACATGGTTCATATATAATATAATAATCATGTTGTTGCCCCTCTGTATATATGAGACATGTTGTTTTGCCCTTCTCTATATATATGCCAGATAACCACCGCATACTGACTAACACCACCTACTGACTAATCCACTGTACACAGATCACTATCACCTCGTCCAGTCATATAGAGGGACCCAGCTATACACAGGATCTGTACACCATAAACATTACAGTGCAGATACATCAAGTGACTCACAGGGGACATCTTCTCTTATCAAAGTTCTTCCCTTTTCATCTTCTTTTCCATTTGCCCTGTGCCGTTATGAGAACTTCTCCGAGCCACGAATCCACAGAATCTGCCAGACAAACATATTAGGCTCCACACTCTGTCACCATACTCATCTCTCTATACACTGCACATCTGTATTGGCCCCTTATAGATGGCTCCCCCCTGTATCCCCCCCCTATAGATGGCTCCCCCGTATTCCCCCCTTATAGATTACTCCCCCGTATTCCCCCATTATAGATGGCTCCCCCCTGTATCCCCCCTATATATGGCTCCCCGTATTCTCCCCTTATAGATGGCTCCCCCCTGTATCCCACCCTCGTATAGATGGCTCCCCCTGTATCCCCCCCTATAGATGGCTCCCCCGTATTCCCCCCTTATAGATGGCTCCCCCCTGTATCCCCCCTATAGATGGCTCCCCCCTGTATCCCACCCTCGTATAGATGGCTCCCCCCTGTATCCCCCCCCCCCTCGTATAGATGGCTCCCCCTGTATCCCCCCCTATAGATGGCTCCCCCCTGTATCCCCCCCTCGTATAGATGGCTCCCCCCTGTATCCCCCCCCATAGATGGCTCCCCCGTATTCCCCCCTTATAGATGGCTCCCCCTGTATCCAACCCCTCCCCCGTATAGATCACTCACCCCTGCACAGCAGATAAAAAACAAACAAACACACAACTCACCTACCAGCACTCCCTTGTCGCTGCTTCTTTTCCTCTTCTGCCCCCGGCTGATGCGTCGCTCCCTAGGGGATTCTCAGGGAGCGCACACATCCGGAAGCTTAGTGTGCGCCCGGGCCGGGACTTCCGGTACAGGAAGTCCCAGCGACGCGCACTAAGGTTCCTGATGCGTGCGCTCCCTGAGAATCCCCCAGGGAGCGACGCATCAGCCGGGGGCCGGATTTCCTCTTGCGACCGCAAGCAAGAAAGTGCTTGCGGTCGCAAGAGAAGGGGAAGGGGGGGCGCGCAGGGCCGTCTTACCCATTGGGCATGGTAGGCGGCTGCCCGGGGACCCTTGCGTCCTAGTGGGCCCCTGCCCGCTGTGACAGCGGGCAGGGGCCCCCTAGGATGCAAGGGCCCCCGGGCAGCCGCCTACCATGCCCAATGGGTAAGACGGCCCTGGCTCCCAGCATCTAATTACAGATGCTGCCTGGGCGGGGGAGAGTCCGTTACAGGCATTCCACGTCCATGTTCCGTGAGGAACATGGAACGTGTGAATGCAGCCAAAGCATCTCTCTCTGTCCATATATTATGACGTGAATAGAACATTTTGGGGGAGATTTATCAAACATGGTGTAAAGTGAAACTGGCTCAGTTGCCCCTAGCAACCAATCAGATTCCACCTTTCATTCCTCACAGACTCTTTGGAAAATAAAAGGTGGAATTTGATTGGTTGCTAGGGGCAACTGAGCCAGTTTTACTTTACACCATGTTTGATAAATCTCCCCTATAGGGTACAAACACACAGGACGGATGTAAGGAGGACCATCCTGTTAGCGCCCTGCCGGACGGAGCATACTTACCTGCTCCATGCTCCGGCTTGCTTCAGGGGCGTCTGGACGTCCCGCTCCGCCAATCAGTGCGCTGGCCTGCCGCAGCCATTTTGATCAGGATGGTGAGTGACGGGACCGGCCTCGGGACCCCGCCGGAAGGCATTTTCCCTCCGAGTTGTAATGACGTCACAACTCAAGGGGGGAAAGGCGTGTCCCGGCTGATGGAGTTGCCGATCAGCCAATCAGTGACTGGCATGGCATCCCACCTCAGTCACTGACTAGCTGAGCGGCCAGTCCATCAGCTGGGTCGGGACGTGTCAGCTCCAGAGATCCCAGAACCCTGCTGGGGTCCCAAGGCCAGTCCCTGCGGGCACAGGGAGAGGTAAGTTCATACTTGTAATCAAATTCCACATAATCAAAGCGGATTATGTGTGACAAACCTGCATCCCTCCAGCTATTGCAAAACTACAACTCCCATCATGCCTGGACAGCCAAAGCTTTAGCTTCAGCTGCCCAGACATGATGGAAATTGTAGGTTTCCAACAGCTGGAGAGCTGCAGGTGATATAGAATGTAAGATCCGTGACTGATCTGTTGATGTATTGTTGCAGATATTGAAGCTGTACGCCTGGGAACCTTCATATCAGAATAAAGTGGTTGATATTCGGGAACGTGAAATGGAAGTGCTAAAATCTTCAGGTTACTTGACTACGTTCTCAATGCTGACATTAACCTGTATCCCCTTCCTGGTAAGCGGCCTGCACTGACTTCTAATCCCCTGTAATAGCAATAGCTATACATTTTCTGTCCTGTGTTTTGTCATCCAGATAAGTAACATCAATCACATTATATTAAGGCACTAATCTGGCGGAAAAAAAACTTTCAAATCAACAGATTATACAGATTCATAAAATACTTCTATTTAAAATCTCAAGTCTTCCAGTACTTATTAGCTGCTGTGTGTCCTGCAGGAATTGGTGTATTCTTTCCAGACTGACACAGTGCTCTCTGCTGCCACCTCTGTCTATGAGGATTTGCTACTGCACTGGACAGTTCCTGACATGGACAGAGGTGGCAGCAGAGAGCACTGTGTCAGTCTGGAAAGAATACACCACTTCCTGCAGGACATACGTCTGATAAGTACAGGAAGACTAGAGATTTTTAAATAGAAGTAAATTACAAATGTATATAACTTTGATTTGAAAGAAGTTGCCTCTCTCATCCATTCTCTATCCCTTTAATGTTTAGGCTATATTCACACACCGTAAAATAAAGGAAAAATATGTCCGTAATTTTTAGGTCAAAATATGGATGTTTTTTCAGTGTTAGGCTATAAAGGATGGCCGTGATTTTAGATGTATGCAAATTGCATAAAGTCCAGAAATAATTGACACAATCTTTATTTTGACGTCCGTTTAATACATTGTGTGCACAGCGGCCACTGTTTGCATTGACTTCAATGCAAACCATTTTAATTAGGAAAAGAACGGCCGTTGTGAAAATTGAAAACAACGCCCATTCTTTTCTTAAAAAGTACATTTTGTGAATGTAGCCTAATAATGTGCTCTAACTCAATGAGTCATTGGCCGGCAGTGCACACACCATATAGAATAACGCCTGTAATTGATTACAGCCATCCAAATAATGAACATCACTTACGACCTTACGAATCCCTAATTCTCCACACTTACGGTTAGAGATGAGCGAACCAGGTTCGGGTTCGAGTCTATCCGAACCCGATCGTTCGGTATTTGATTAGCGGGGGCTGCTGGACTTGGATAAAGCTCTAAGGTTGTCTGGAAAACATGGATACAGCCAATGACTATATCCATGTTTTCCACATAGCCTTAGGGCTTTATCCAAGTTCAGCAGCCACCGCTAATCAAATGCCAAACGATCGGGTTCGGATCGACTCGAGCATGCTCCAGGTTCACTCATCTCTACTTACGACTTGTTTTCACAAAATACAGCAGTTCCATTTCCTACCTCTTCAAACATTGTTTTATTTTCACTCAGAATTACGTCCGTATTTAGCTTTTATTTTACTGTATGTGAACCTAGCCTTAAACTGCATCATTTTTATGAGATGTATCATTTCCAAAAAAACTCTTATTTTTTAAGGTTTCTATTGCCACATTTGGAGTCTATTTCTTAATAGATGAAGCCAATATCCTGACGGCATCCAAGGTTTTCACTACAATATCATTATTTAATATCCTGCGCCTGCCGTTGTTTGATTTGCCTACAGTCATCTCATCCGTAGTTCAGGTAATGTACAGTATACCCTATAGATGACTTTTTGATCCTTAGGAGGGGGGGGAGTCTCGGCAGTCAGATCCCCACCAATTACAACTTCTGATATGTTAAAAGTCGCCTAAAAGTTAAAGGCGTATTCCACTCAAACTTAACTTTGAATATGTTGCTGCCCATGGTGAGACTATCAATTCCTTCCATAGTTATTATATATTCAATCTCCTTCCCTTAGTTCTGAGCTGCTGCTTTCTGCTGAAAACACAAAAATCTGTGTGTGAACCTTTCTCTCTGTCTCCCCCTCCTTTGGCTGATGTAAAAAAGTCCCTGGCAGGCTGTATCTGCAACATTGCAGCTTCTTTGTAAGGGTGGGTTCACACTGAGGAATTCTCGCGGATAAACTCCGCGGAATTCCGTCGGCTGTACGTTCGCACGGCCGCGCGCCTTTCCGCTGGCTCCATAGACACCATTCTATGGGCAGGCTGATTCCGCCATAAGAACTGACATGTCACTTCTTTTGGCGGAATGCGGAATCAGCCGGCCCATAGAATGGTGTCTATGGAGTCGGCGGAAAGACGTGCGGCCGTGTGTCTGCACAGCCGACGGAATTTCGTGGAGTTTATCTGCGAGAATTCCTCAGTGTGAACCCACCCTAAAGTTGGAAGGATTATTCTGAGGTCAAGTTGCTGATGAACTCACTGTGATTAACCCTCCCAGAATTAACAAAGAAGCTACAAGGTTGCAGTTACAGCCAGTCAGGAACTTGTTTACATCAGCTGTCTCAGAAGGGAGGATGGGGAGACAGAGAGAAAAGCTCAGAACTGGGGGAAGGAGACTTCCATAGTATGTTAGGAATTGTTAGTCTCACCATGGTCAGCAACATATCAAAAGTTATGTTTCAGTGGAATAACCCTTTAAGGTACTCTTTACAGCATACATCCAGTTTTGGAAAGGTCTTGATATATCATAGTGGCATGGTAGAAGTTTCTTTAGTGTAGTCTAATATGGTGAGGTATTGAAGCCAAGGATATACTACAGAACTTATATATACAGTGATTAAATTTACATGAAACCTGATAATAGTTTAATAGAGAGGTGTTAACCCCCAGCTGTCTGGTTTCTTTTTCAGACTAGAGTTTCTCTAAATCGACTACAACATTTTCTATGCGATGAAGAACTTGACCCTGATAATATAGAAACCAGCTATAAAGGGAGTAAGTCTGCTTTATAATCTACTCGCTTACACTTGCAATATAGTGGTGATTTTTCTTCTGATCCATTTCTTTTTGATGTATTATATCGTGACTACAGATCACGCAGTTGGATTCCTCGGTGCTTCCTTCCAGTGGGAAAAAAATGGACCCTCCATTTTAAAAGAGTAAGGACAATTGTTTTGCTTGTCATTTGTCTTCTCTGTGTTTTTATTTTAATTTAAAAACACCTTTATTTGGGCCATGAATAGTGTCAAGGAGGCGGAGCCTATCATTCTCCGGGCTCTTACAGTGCTACACCTCATACAGTACAGTGAGGCATAGCAATGCTAGGGCCCAGAGAATGATAGGCCCCGGCGAAAATTTTTATTAAAGTATTGTATTGCCCCCCAAAAGTTACACAAATCACCAATATATACTTATTACAGGAAATGCTTATAAAGGCTTCACTTCCTGGATAACATGGTGATGTCACTTCCTGGTTAACATGGTGATGTCACTTCCTGGATAACATGGTGATGTCACTTCCTGGATAACATGGTGATGTCACTTCCTGGATAAAATGGGGATGTCACTTCCTGGATAACATGGGGATGTCACTTCCTGGATAACCTGGTGATGCCACTTCCTGGATAACCTGGTGATGTCACAACCCGACTCCCAGAGCTGTGCGGGTGTGACTGCTGTAGAGGATGATGGCAGGGGGACACTGAGGGACACAGGGACACTAAGCATCCCTCTGCCATCATCCTCTCCAGCAGCCACAGCCGCACAGCTCTGGGACTCGGGTTGTGACATCATCATGTTATCCAGGAAGTGACATCACCATGTTATCCAGGAAGTAAAGCCTTGATTCAGTAGTAAGTGCAGGGAAAAAGGCACTTTATAAGCATTTCCGGTAATAAGTCTATATTGGGGATTTGTATAACTTTTTGGGGGCAATACAATACTTTAATTAAAATTTTTGCCGGACTTCTCCTTTAAATGAAAACAAAAACTTAGAGACAGGCAGCAAAGGTATGTTCTGAATGCTTTTATTGCTGTTGCAGTAAGCTGTTGCATTTTTCTGTGTTTTTGTGTGTTTGCAATTTCAGCCTCGTGTCTAGTGTGAACGGTGTTCTAGGAGAGCTGACCAATTTTTTCCTTTTTTCTGTGTTCCAGTTGGAGGAGTGGCTGCCTCTATTTGGTTCTGCACTCCACCTGTCTCACCCAGGTGGTGCAATTATTTTTGCAGGTATTAGACGGATCTTGCATGCCCAGAGCATAGGCGTATTACACGCCATGGAGAGGCCATTACAGTGTGGGGTCGGCCTCGATATGAGGCCACCTTACCGTGGTGAGGCAGTTTACGCTGTTTGCAAATAGTAACCAAGAGACTCATTTTTTTTGTGGGAATTTTTTTTGGCAGTTGGGGGGGGGGGCTGCTTTTAACTATTTTCATGTCTGTGTTGGGTTTGTACCTTGCTGTTGCAGTGAGCTGTTGCATTTTTCTGTGTTTTTGTGTGTTTGCAATTTCAGCCATGGCAACGTGCTCCTGCCTAGTGTGAACGGTGTTCTCGGAGAGCTGACCATTTTTTTTCTTTTTTTCTGTGCTTTTATTAATATCTATTACCGGATAAGGTGGCAGATTCGCTTTAAATGTATACGGCAAAATACTAATGGCATATTCTTCAAATATCTGATTGGTAGTGGTCAATCCCATTGAAGTGAATGGGATAACTGCAAAACATAGTACAGCCACTACCTAGTTTATGGCACTGTGCCTGGTAAATGAATAGGTCGCAATGTGCAGCAGACGCTTCAATCAGCTGATCAGCCAGGAATCGGCACCAGAGATGAGCGAACCTCTAGCATGCTCGATTCCATCCGAACCTGAACTTTCGGCATTTGATTAGCGGTGGCTGCTGAAGTTGGATAAAGCCCTAAGGCTATGTGGAAATCATGGATATAGTCATTGGCTGTATCCATGTTTTCCAGACAACCTTAGAGCTTTATCCAAATTCAGCAGCCCCAGCTAATCAAATACCGAAAGTTCGGGTACGGATCGACTCAAACCCGAACCCGGTTCGCTCATCTCTAATCGGCACGCCATTCATTAAAAGGTAAAAAAAAGCTTGGAGAAGCCCTTTAGGCATTAGTGAACCCAATAGAGAGGGATTATCAGGTGGTCATAACACAAGTATATGTAGTTCAGGAGTTCAGGATCATGTCGGACTTATAGGTTCCTTCATATACATCTGACAGAAGTCTCCAACAGATGTCACTGTGTAGCCATACGGTGTCATACATCCTCCATAGACAACCTATATGTAAGGAGCAGGTTTGTGTAGCCCTCCCCGCCTCATATCTGAGCCTTGTGATTGACTTTGCAAATGAGCCCTGATCTACGTGAGATTGGGCCATCGAATACTGCCCTAATACAGGCGCTCTATAAAGCTGCACCCCTCTGTATTTGCCCCATGATGAGGAAAAATGTAATCTATCGCAAGTGAACTAATAAACAACAGCAAGCAGAGTTCTAAAAAATCATAAGGAACTAAAGGGTTACTCCAGCGAAAATGCTTTTCTTTCAAATCAACTGATATCGGAAAGTTATATAGATTTGTAGTTTACTTCTATAAAAAAAAAATCTCAAGTCTTCCCATACTTATCAGCTGCTGTATGTCCTGCTCCTGCGGGAAATGTTGTTTTATTTTCAGTGTGACACACTGCTCTCTGCTGACATCTCTGTCCGAGAGAGAGGAGAGGTTTTCTATGGGGATTCCTAGAAAACCGAGACAGTCTCCCTGTCTCGGCCAGAGATGTCAGCAGGGAGCACTGTGTCAGACTGAAAATAAGACAACACTTACTGCAGGACATATAGCAGCTGATAAGTATGGGAACAATTCAGATTTTTTAATACAAGTAAATTACAAATCTATATAACTTTCTGATATCAGTTGGTGTGAAAGAAAAAGATTTTCACTGGATAACTCCTTTAATAAAGAATTGTATTATTTCCACACAAACCAAAATCAACTCAATCTGACCTTTTTTTTAGCATACACATAAAGATTCCTGAAGGCTCTTTAGTTGCTGTCGTTGGTCAAGTTGGGTCTGGAAAATCGTCCTTACTATCTGCAATCCTCGGGGAGATGAACAGACTGGAAGGTAGTGTTCAGAGGAAGGTAAGAATTCATATATATCAGTGTCCTGTACATCATGAATGACACAAGTTCCTTATAACCGCAGTGTGGTTCCTGTCACATGCTGAAGGTCCTCTACAAGTTTTTTACATTTCTAAGACACTTGATATACAGTTTACAAACTGCTCCTAGTGCCAGTTTTTTCTTACAGTAAAGGGGTAGTTCAGCAAAAAAATAAATTAAATCAACTGGTGCCAGAGATTTGTAATTTACTTCTATTAAAAAATCTCAAGTCTTCCAGTACTTATCAGCTGCTCTATGTCCTGCAGGAAGAGATGTACTCTTTCCAGTCTGACACATTGCTCTCTGCTCTGCTGCCACCTCACCTCTGTCCGTGTCAGGAACTGTCCACAGCAAGAGAGGTTTACTATGGGGATTTGTTACTGCTTCATGGACATAAGTGGCAGCAGAGAGCACTGTGTCAGACTGTAAAGAATACACCACTTCCTGCAGGACATACAGCAGCTCATAAGTTCTGGAAGATGGAGATTTTTAAATAGAAGTAAATCACAAATTTCGGGCACCAGATGATATGAAAGAAACAAAAATTTTGCTGGAGTGCCCCTTTAAACTTAAAGTTATTCTTACATTATTCATGATATTTTATTAAGTATATCTGTAGAACCGGTGTTACTGATATCTTAAAGCACCCAGTAATTATAATGCATTAATCCAGCCTGTGTTCTTCCTTACCATAAGGGCTCAGTGGCCTATGTGTCGCAGCAGGCCTGGATACAGAATGCCTTATTCCAGGAGAACATTCTTTTTGGCCAGACTATGAATAAGCCATTTTATGAGAAGGTTCTGGAAGCGTGCGCCCTGCTGCCAGACCTGGAGCTTCTGCCACATGGAGACCAAACCGAGATAGGCGAGAGGGTGAGGGACACACCTTGTTCTTATTCTATGATAATGAGATGCTTGTTCTGTCCCAGTCTGAACAATGAGCAAAAAATATTAAAATATATATTACATAAAACTATACATAATTGGTGTCACTGCATTTCTACTGACCCACAGAATAAAATAATCCCTATTGGGTAAGGGTTATCTATTGGATGCCCGGAGTTTCCCTGCAATTACCTCTAATGCAGAAGCTTGACTGCATCATTTTTTAGGGGGGTTCCACTCCAGCTTTCCCTTGGTTTCCCTGTCTATCTGCCATACACAGTATAGTATGGATTGAGCTCACTAAAAATACAGTATGCAGTCAGCGCCATCTAGTGGTTGATGCAGGTAGATAATGTTACCATTTACATTAATGTCTATGCAGCAGAATTGGCGCTGTGTTCAGAATTTCAGACGTAAAACAACATAATAAATGGTGGATGGATATTATGGCTGTACATGTATATTGTGCACATATAATCTATGTCTTTGGGTGTCATATTCCTATCTATGTAATTAACTTTTGTTTACAGGGTGTAAATCTGAGTGGAGGTCAGAAGCAGCGGGTCAGCCTTGCTCGTGCTGTATATAATGATGCGGACATCTACCTGCTGGATGACCCTTTATCAGCTGTCGATGTACATGTGGGAAAGCATTTATTTGATAAAGTCATTGGACATAGTGGGCTACTGAAAAATAAGGTATGGATGTATACTATATGTGATTGACAGCGCCCATCATTATCTACTGTGTACTATAGTAGACACACACATACATACATATACACACATACATACATCCATACATACATGCACACACATACATACATACATACATACATACATACACACACACACATACATACATACATACAAGGCAGTTTATTCTTTAGCGGCCAATACAGGTCAACTAACTAGGATTTTGGGGAGGACACTGCTAAGTGTTTATATGTCTGTTTTCACTTTGTTAAATATATCACTAAAACTTAGCAAGTTACCACCATTGTACCTGTTTCCCCATGACAGCTCTTCTGTCCTGGCAGCCCAGTTGTCCTGCATCCCCACAGAGCATTATCTGCAAGTCAGGAAAGAGTTCTCCTTTTTGCACGAACCCCACTTTTTTCAGAATTTCCTGCACCAATTGATTTAAAAGAATTTATTTTTCTGGTATGCTAGAGTACCCCTTTAACCCCTTAAGGACCGGGCCAATTGTCACTTTTGCATTTTCGTTTTTTCCTCTTCGCCTTCTAAGACCCATAACTCTTTAATTTTTCCACCTATCCACCTACAGGGCCATGTGAGGGCTTGTTTTTTTCAGGAACAGGTTTTACTTTGTAATGGCATCTTTCAATCTGCCATAAAATGAATTACGGAACCCCCAAAATATCATTTATAGGGTGAACTTGGGTCAAAGAATGTGATTTCGCAAATTTGGGGGGGGGGGCGTGTTTGCGTAATGCACTTTACGGTAAAACTGGCATTTTTTCTTTATTCTATAGGTCAGTCTGAACACTTTGATATGCAGGTTTACTAGGTTTTCTAACGTTTTACCATTTTTATTGGAAGCTAAACTCTTTTTTTCAAATAGGCATATTGGCCCTATTGTGACTCTTATAGCGCTTTTATTTTTTCACCTACGGAGTCGCATGGGGAGTCATTTTTTGCGTCATGATCTTGTTTTTTATTAGTAACATTTTTTTCTAGATCAAACGTACTGATCGCTTTTTATGATTTTTTTTTATACATATAATGTCATTTAAAAAAAAAAACTAATTTCTGTGTTTTTTTACCGCCTTTTGTTTAAAGGGGTATTCCCCCCCAAGAGCTAAAAAAATAAAATGCTCCCAAACCTAGCCGGTCTTACTCACCAAGTCCCCCTGAGAATTTTGAGCCGTCTCCCGTCTTTCTAGCTGCTTCCGTTCCTGAGTTACAAGTTTTTTAGAAAGCCGAACTATATCCAACATGGCTCCAGCCAGAAAACTACATCTCCCATCATGCAATGCTTACGTCTGATTGGTCCATGATGTAGCAGAGCTGATATCCACAAGATATAACAGAGTTGAGAGCGTAGCATAGCAGAGTTGAGTGCTTTGCATAGCAGTGTTGAGTGCGTTGCATAGCAGAGTTGTGTGCGTTGCATAGCAGAGTTGTGTGCGTTGCATAGCAGAGTTGTGTGCGTTGCATAGCAGAGTTGTGTGCGTTGTATAGCAGAGTTGTATGCGTTGCATAGCAGAGTTGAGAGTGTTGCTTAGCAGAGTTGTTATTTGAGTGAGCGTAGCATAGCAGAGTTGAGTGCTTTGCATAGCAGTGTTGAGTGCGTTGCATAGCAGAGTTGTGTGCGTTGCATAGCAGAGTTGTGTGCGTTGCATAGCAGAGTTGAGAGTGTTGCTTAGCAGAGTTGAGTTATTTGAGTGAGGGGGGCCGCAGGTCAGCCGGTGAGCCGTGCGTGGGGGGGTTGGGTGCCGTGGGTTGAGTTGCGAAGTACAATGACCCTATATATCTATATGGAGGAGGGAGGAGAGAGGAGGTGAAGATGGAGGAGAGAGGAGGTGGGAGGGAGAGAGGTGGTGAAGGTGGGGGGGAGAGATGTGAAGGGGGGGAGAGAGATGTGAAGGGGGGGAGAGAGATGTGAAGGGGGGGAGAGATGTGAAGGGGGGGGGGAGATGTGAAGGGGGGGGAGAGATGTGAAGGGGGGGGGGAGAGATGTGAAGGGGGAGAGAGAGATGTGAAGGGGGAGAGAGATGTGAAGGGGGAGAGAGAGATGTGAAGGGGGGAGAGATGTGAAGGGGGAGAGAGATGTGAAGGGGGGAGAGATGTGAAGGGGTGAGAGAGAGATGTGAAGTGGGGGAGAGATGTGAGGGGGGGGAGAGAGATGTGAAGCGGGGGAGAGATGTGAGGGGGGGGAGAGAGATGTGAAGCGGGGGAGAGATGTGAGGGGGGGGGAGAGAGATGTGAAGCGGGGGAGAGATGTGAGGGGGGGGAGAGAGATGTGAAGCGGGGGAGAGATGTGAGGGGGGGGAGAGAGATGTGAAGCGGGGGAGAGATGTGAGGGGGGGGAGAGAGATGTGAAGCGGGGGAGAGATGTGAGGGGGGGGAGAGAGATGTGAAGCGGGGGAGAGATGTGAGGGGGGGGAGAGAGATGTGAAGCGGGGGAGAGATGTGAGGGGGGGGAGAGAGATGTGAAGCGGGGGAGAGATGTGAGGGGGGGGAGAGAGATGTGAAGCGGGGGAGAGATGTGAGGGGGGGGAGAGAGATGTGAAGCGGGGGAGAGATGTGAGGGGGGGGGAGAGAGATGTGAAGCGGGGGGAGAGATGTGAGGGGGGGGGGAGAGATGTGAAGCGGGGGAGAGATGTGAGGGGGGGGGGGAGAGAGATGTGAAGCGGGGGAGAGATGTGAGGGGGGGGAGAGAGATGTGAAGCGGGGGAGAGATGTGAGGGGGGGGAGAGAGATGTGAAGCGGGGGGAGAGATGTGAGGGGGGGGAGAGAGATGTGAAGCGGGAGAGAGATGTGAGGGGGGGGAGAGAGATGTGAAGGGGGGGGGAGAGAGAGATGTGAAGGGGGGGAGAGATGTGAAGGGGGGGGAGAGGAGGTGAAGGCTTGGGGGGGGGGGGGGACACCACCACCCCCGTTCCCACCCGCAGCACCTCGCCCCCCCCCCCCCCCCCGTCTCACCCGTGGCACAGCTGGCAGCGGCGGTACCGACACCCCCGGACCCCACACAGCTCAGTACAGCACCCCCCGCCGCCGGCTACTTTGCTTGGTTGCCGGGATGCGGGGGGGTGCTATGGGGCGCTCACTAATCGTCCGATCCCCCCCCCCCTCCTCCTATACCAAGTACATCCCCCCCCCCTTCCGATACCGAATACATCACCCCCTCATCAGATCTGCAGCACCGGGCCGTCTCAGCTTCCATCACAGCAGGAGCTCACAGCGTTCTGTGCGGGACAAAGCACGGTGAGCTGCTGCAGCTGCTATGATGGAAGCTGAGACGGCCCGCTGCTGCAGATCTGATGAGGGGGTGATGTATTCGGTATCGGAAGGGGGGGGGGATGTACTTGGTATAGGAGATGGGGGGGATCGGACGATTAGTGAGCGCCCCATAGCAGCCCCCCCCCCCCCGCATCCCGGCAACCAAGCAAAGTAGCCGGCGGCGGGGGGTGCTGTACTGAGCTGTGTGGGGTCCGGGGGTGTTAGTACCGCCGCTGCCAGCTGTGCCACGGGTGAGACGGGGGGGGGAGTTCGTGGGCCGAGGTGCTGCAGGTGGGGACGGGGATGGTCGTGCCGCGGGTGAGACGGGGAAGGGTCTTGGGCCGAGGTGCTGCGGGTGAGAACGGGGGTGGTCGTGCCGCGGGTGAGAACGGGGGTTGTGGTGCCGGTGAGTCCCGGAGGGTGGGCGGGGGGTGCCGAGGTGAGCTGCGCGGGGGGGGGGGCCGGGGGGGGGAGGGGCACAGGTGTGTTCAGGGGCGAGGGGGCACACAGGTGACCTGGGGGGAGGCAGTCGGGAGACAGCAGCAGCTGTCAGTGTCCTCCCTCACTTCAGTAGGCAGGGTTAGAAGCCAGCCCATTGAAGAGAGGGAGGACACGTGATGCCGTCTCGGAGGGTCGGGGCCAGGAGCAGGGAGCGTGTCGGAGTGGACTGAGAGCTGATGATTCTATGCAAACGGTGGGGGTGAGTGCTTCTAGATAACAGCAAAACTGTGCAGAATCCGCAATAACTTTATATTGGAAAGATGGAAAGCTACGGGTGGGCAACGTATTAATGCAAAAAAAAAATTGGGGGGGAATACCCCTTTAAGCCGTTCACCGTGCGGGAATATTATTGTATTATTTTAATAGATCGGACGATTACGCACGCTACGGTATATTATATGTTATTTAACTTTATTATTTTTATGTGTTTTATGTATAAAATGGGAAGGGGGGGATTTTCACTTTTATTGGGGGAGGGGCTTTGGGACATTTTTTAAAACTTTTATCCAATTTTTTTTTTTTTTTACACTTTTTAAGTCCCCTTAGGGGACTTTTACATTATTACATTAGATTACATACACTGATCACTGCTATGCCATAGCTTAGCAGGGATCAGTGTTATCGGCAATCTTCTGAAGAGTGAAGACCTGACCTGAATCCATGTGATCGGGACCCCTGCAGACACGCTGCGGGGGTCCCGATCGCTAAGATGCTCTGGTCACTTATACTTAGATGCCGCCATTGAGGGTGAGGGTCTGGCTGCAGATAGTAGCCGCTCCTTACCTGCTATGGAGCGAGCTCAGCTCGTGAGCCCGCTCCATAGCCCAGGACCCCGGCAGGGCATACATTTACACCTTCCTGTGTTAAGGCCCAGGCAGTGGGGGCGTAAATGTATGCCCTATGGTCGTTAAGGGGGTAAGTATTACACAGTGTCTAATTAAATCAATGGACAGGTCCTCCATTGTAAGAAAAGGCTGAATAAGCATTTGTATTAACAAATATTCCCCATAATTGGCCAATGTGAAAGAGCCAGTGATCAGCAGGATAGGGGATAACTAGTGGATTGGTGGAGGTCCCCATCTGGGAATTCTGTGGATTCTTACAAAAAAGTGCATGTGTGGTCAACGCTCGGTCTTGATTGTATATGAGGTTTCCAAAAACATTACAATACTACACAACACTAAAACAATTTGTAAATGACCATTCACAATATATACTCATGGTCCTTTGTGATAAACATTGTAGTTTATGCTTGACCTATGCCTGACCCTTGCAGACAAGAGTCCTGGTTACACACAGCCTAACCGTCCTTCCTCTGGTGGACCTGATAGTGTTGATGGAAGATGGACGGATCGGTCAGATAGGAACTTATGGGGAACTGGTCTCCAAGCAGCAAGACTTTGCTGATATGGTCATGGCATCTGGGACAAAGAAAGAAAGCTGCTCTGAGATGACCTGTAAGTCTGCAGTGACTGACATAACATATCACAGTACATTTTCTGCTATTGAATATTAATGCTCACAATATTTTTTAGCAAGCTTGGTGAAAGATGCAGGAAATGTAAAAAGTCAGAGGGGAAATCCTGAAGATGCTGTGGTCCAGAAGGAGAGGTATTGTGGTCTTTCTGTTGACAATGCAATAAATATGTGTGTGTTCCAACTCTTGCTTCCTTAGGGCCCTTTTGTATGGGCTGTTACTCCTATATCGAATAAATGGATGACTTGTTAATGGGATGGCCACTTTATAGTAAAACTGTTCAGTGTACAGTATTAGTAAGTGTAGTCACTGTATATACTGACAGCAGCTCCCTGTGTACCTCACAGAGCTACAATCAGACTCCCCTCCTCCAGGCTGTGCTGCCCTGCTCTGTGGTGATTCTGTCCATAAGATGTCCTCCATAGGCATATACAGGCTCAGTGGTGGACACTAGGGGGTGGGGCAGGGTCACATGCTCCTCCATGTCAGCCTTCTTATGGACAGAATCACCACAGAGCAGGACAGCACAGCCTGGAGGAGGGGAGTCTGATTTTAGCTGTATGAGGCACAGAGAAAGCGGCTGTCAGTATATACAGTGAGTACAGTTACTAACACTGTACACTGAACTATTTTACTATAAAGGGCCAACCGCTTTAACCCTCTATTTGAATTAACAACTTCCTTATTTTCAAGTTTGCTGGGGCCCCCTGCGATCACCGAGTTAGGAATACCCCTTTAAGACAGATTTCAGATGACACGTATTACCCGGATTTCCCTCTTTATAGTTTTAAATTGAAAGATTTGGCTGAAAGAAACTATAGAATTCAGGAAATTAAAATAACAATTCTTGAATTTGACCATTGTTATTACACCTGATTTTCTCAGATTTACTACATCTAATCTGTGACCTCTTTTTCCAGGAAACTATTTGCTGTGTTAAGCAGCACTCCAAGGATTAATAAAGAGATAGTCGCCACAGGAAATGTAAGTCTGGTATATTTCATACTATAGTTATAGAAATGTTAAACCTAGAACAAAATGAGGATACTTGTTTTTTAACCTTTTAGGCTATGTTCAAACGATGCAATAATAAGTGGAAACAACGGCTGTTATTAATGTTCAAGTGCAACATCGGACGTTATTTGCACTTATTTTTACATTGTGTAAAATGCCACTTTGCATTATACAGTGTTTAACTCTATTTCACAAGCTTGAAAAAGGCTTGTGATATACAGCTGAAACGTTGCACTGTACTATGCGAACTGGCACAATAAAGAAATAGCTCTTTGTTGAGGAGATGCTGTCCTTCGCTTTTTTTTTTTGGATAATGTTGGATAATGTATGTATATATGCATATATATATATATATATTTGTCTTCTGCATTCTAGACAAAGATGTCGGTGGTGAAGAAGTACCTGCAGGCATTTGGATGGTCTTGGGTCGGCTTAACCATCATAGCATATATAGGTCAAAATGCAATGGCCATAGGACAAAATGTATGGCTTAGTAAATGGACAACTGAAGCCAAAGGAATAAAAGACCCAACAGAGTGGACAGAGCTGAGGGACAATAGACTCGGTGTCTATGGAGTGCTGGGATTTGTGCAAGGTAATGGAATAAGATGTGTAAGGTATATGAATTTACAATGGCTTGTTGACTTTTAGTAGCTGAACACATAAAAAAATCTCACCAGGATATAACAAGAGTGTTGTATCCTTAGGGGCCCCTCATAGCAGGATTTTGTCATCTGGAAAGACATAGGGGGACATTTATGTCCCCGCATCTCCGGCGCTACGGGGATTTATGTAGAGGCGGCTTGCCTCTACATAAATCCCATGCGCTCCGGTGCGCACGGCTGAAAACCTACGCCAGCTGAGGACTGGAGTAGGTTATCGGCGTATCTTTTGGCGGAACGGATGGTGAATCGCGCGGACTCTGAGTCCGCGCCCTCCGTTCCGCCCCCGTCACACTCCCTCCTCGCCCCCCGGCGTACTCGGCGGAAAGTGCCTATTTGTGAATATTTTATTTGCAAATCGGCCATTTGCAAATAAAATGTGCAAATTGCCACTTTCCGCCGAATATCATCCGTACGTCGGATGATACATGTCCCCCATAGTCTCATAGTCAAACAGAATTTTCTATTCTTTTATGGATGATCTTTCAGGAATGTTTATCCATAGATCGCTTATGACCAGTATGATGAAGTGTAGTGGCCTATAGGTAAAATGATGCAGAGGGGCCACCAGTAGGTGTACTACATGAGAATAAAGGGGCCCCCGTGTATGGATCGGTATAAGTGTCACTAGAGTCCAGATCATAGAGAAGAGCACAATTATGTAGTTTTGGACAATATTGAAGGGAACGGTGACATCATATCCAGACTGTAGTAACATGTACGTCCCTTCTCTCTTCTAGGCCTTTGTGTCTGCTATGGCGCCTATGTGATCACTAGAGGTACTATCTGTTCCTCCCGCTCACTACATAATCAGATGCTGGACAATATTCTGCGCCTCCCCCTACAGTTTTTTGAAACCACTCCAATGGGCCAAGTACTGAATCGGTTTACTAAGGTAGGATGTAGGGAAATATTACTGTAGCTTCACCTTTGCTGATGTTATGCTTGGTTTTCGTTACCAACAAATTGTTGTGCATTATGAAGATTCAGTGGTCGTATAGGTTTTGTTATGTGTTAGCTTGAAAAGACAACACCCATCTGCTAAATGTCCTGATATAAATGACTACATGTGTCTGTCTTGCTGTTTTATTATAGGACATCTATGTGATAGACGAGCGTTTCCATTACTATTTACGCACCTGGTTAAACTGTATGCTGGACGTGCTGGGGACCATTCTGGTTATTGTAGTCGCTACACCTCTGTTCTCCGTAGCTATTGTTCCCATTGGATTTTTATACCTCTTGATCCAGGTAAGTAGTAACATATTACAGTTTTCCCTACTTATACTTTAAAGTGTACCTGTCGTTATAACTTTCAAAATCTAAATCAGCAGTAGATGTGATTTAAAGCAAGTTTGCAATTTACATTCATAATTTTTTTTTTTTTAGTTATGGCAAACACGGCACTTTCTGTTTTCCGACTCTTTTTTTCTCAAAGAACAGGAAACAGTCAGAAAACAGGAAGTTCTATGTTTCCCAGGCCATCTAAACGCTCACAGAGAGAAGGCAGTCATGTGATTGATAGACACAATGAGCCGTGACTCTCTGTACTGGCCGGAATTCCTGTGTTTTGTCTGTTTTCAACCAGCAGAAAATCTGCCTTCTGGAGACAGGACCTGGATTTCTGGTAAGTACAGCTTTGTTTTACAGCATGATAACAACAACAAAATAATGAATGTAAATTACAATTTTGCTTTATTTCACATCTATTGTTGATTTAGATTTTGAAAGTTATAATGACAGGAACACTTTAACATTTCTCATTGCATTATAGCATTGGTTATGAGGTTTTCCAAAACGATCATCCTAGTGCTGAGCAAAATCCCAGGATGAATGTGTCTTCAGAAAATCAAAGCTTAAAGGGGTACTCCAGCGGGGGGGCACTTTTTGGCTGGGAAAAGACGTCCACTCACCTCCCCGGTTCCAGCGGCGAGTCCCGCATCGCGGCACTTCGGTCCCTGGTTCCAGGCCGCTTCCTGGTGTCTGACGTGGGTGCGAGACGTGACGTCTCAGGTCCGCTCAGCCAGTAAGTGAAGGAGGCGGGATCCGTTTCAAGTCCGCTCAGATCCCGCCCGCGTCAGACACCAGGAAGCGGCCGGGAACCGTGGACCGGAGCACTGCGCCGCGGGATTCGCGCTGGAACCGGGGAGGTGAGTGGATGTCTTTTCCCTCAGCCACCTCCTCCCCTGCCCCAGCCCCTAGCAAGTCTGTAAGGAATAAAAAGTGGAATCTGATTGGTTGCTAGGGGCAGCTAAGCCAGTTTCACTTTACACCAGGTTTGATAAATCTCCCACTATATTTTACAATATTCTTGAAGTCTTGCAGTTTTCGTTCTAACCAATAAGCCTAACACTTTCCCATTCATTTGAATAGGGTTCGAAACAGATTAATATGCTTACAAACATGGGGCTTGCTCTAAAGGATCTAAATCTAAATGCTGTTAACAATAGCTCAGACAAGGTTTCTAAAAATGGGGGCCATCGTCTGGTCCAGATAAATATACTCCATAGGAGTTATTTTACCCCTGACTTTCTGTTTTGGACCAACAGGAGGGAGGGGGCTGCATGTCCAAGGTGTGGGATGGATTCAGTTGGATTTCTGCATATGTTTTGGCAATGTAGCGAAATCAGAAAGTTTTGGACTGAGGTTTTTAAACCTGTTTGGCTGGATATTGGGGGCAGTATGGAGCTCTCCCCATGGGTAGCGCTTCTGGGGGTAGACCCTGTATATGGTCTGAATAAGAGGAAGAAAGTCGAGATTATAAGGAAGATTTTCTATGCCAGACTTTTGATCGCCCGGAAATGTCTCTCTCCTATCCCCCCGATGGTAAATGAATGGAGGGTACTGATCGGTACATTTGAACAGTACAATCTGGTGTCTCCTTAAGGACTGATGGGGTGATAAGTTGGGGAGAGGTTCAAGCCAAGGCAGGGTTGTTGGTTTTTTTTTTGGTTTTTTTTTCCTCCTCTCTCTCTCTCTAAATGGGGTGGGTGGGAATGTGGATTTGAAACTGTAAAATGTTATGTAATTATGTACGTTATATGACTATTTTGTGCGCAGACAAGTACTGATTTCTGCAATTTGGGGTTTTTGTATGTTTTTTAAAGTTAATAAAAATTTATATGATAAAAAAAAACAATAGCTCAGACAAGATGGCTGCCCTCATAAATAATGTACAAAAAAATGTAAAAACTAGGTGATAGGTTGCCTTTAGGCTTACAGCTTTGCAAAGAGAACAAGACAAATAAATGGTTTATTGCATTGCAATCTTTTCATTGATTCTCATTGTTCCTCGGGGGAGGAGTCAGTCCTAGGGGGCTTTATGTTCCTGATATTTGGTCAGAGGTGGTACAGTCACTGCAGTTGGCCATGTAAGGTCTAGCTACAAGGTCAAAGCCTCTTTACTGTGATCCTCCACATGGACAGCCCCCAGCGACCCCAGTCGTGCGGTCCAGGAACTTTCTATCATGCTATGAAAGTTTATCCAGTGTCAGTATATATTACAATCACATATTCTGTTCCCTTTTATATAGAGATATTATATCGCCAGCTCACGTCAGATCCGGAGACTGGATGGGGCCTCACGTTCTCCAGTCATCTCTCACTTCAGTGAGACCTTACACGGAGCGTCTACCATCCGAGCCTACGGACATCAAGAGAGGTTCATTGGTGAGAACAAGGATGTGATGAACGAGAATTTATTGTGCTACTACAATAACGTGATCTCTAACAGGTAATGGAGTGTTATGTGTATGGAAATTCTCGCTTCTGATCACTTTGTGCAGTGATCAGTTAGAAACCGATAAAAGGGTTGTCCTAATATAGTCACTTATGATTTATCCACAGGGTAGGCAATATGTGTTTGATTGCTGTGGAAGCCCACTGATCATGAGGAGCTCCCCCTAATTGATTGGAGCGCTAATTGAGTGTGCATACTTCCTCTTGACCTTTATGCATCACTTGACCTTTATGCAAAACTAGAGGGTTCTGTACTCAGCTATCTACATCTATCATCATACAGCTATCATGATCAGTAGGGGTCCCAGAGGTGGGACCCTCAGCTATCAGACAACTTATCACCTATTTTGGGTTAACGCCTGTAAGTCCAATTCCTGGCTACATAACATACGGTACATACAGAATTCATTGTTCCCCCAATTATAGTGAGTCATGGCTCAAACCAAAGTCTATCACTGTATTTTACATATGGTATGAGGGTATTATGTTGGAGTGCAGTGGTTTCCTTTCTCCAAATGTTATGCTTCTCTACTAAATCATCTCTCCACTAAACATTGTTCTAGTACCCTTCTGACTTGTTTAAGTGATCTTTAGCAGACTGCAGACAGGCAGCAATGTTCTTTTTTTTACAGCTTTCTTATCACAATTCTGCCATGCACACCATTGTTGCTCACTTCTCCTCATCATGAGCTCATGAACATTAACATTAGGCCTTTACTTGCTTAGAGGCTACCTTGGTTTCCTTTGTGATCTTGTGGACTATTATAAGCCTTGCTCTTGGTCTCTGTTGGTCAACCTGGAGAGTGTGATAATGGCCTTGGATTTCCTCTGTACACAATGGGGGAGATTTATCAGACATGGTGTAAAGTGAAACTGGCTCAGTTGCCCCTAGCAACCAATCAGATTCCACCTTTCATTTCCCAAAGAGTCTATGAGAAATGAAAGGTGGAATCTGATTGGTTGCTAGGGGCAACTGAGCCAGTTTCACTTTACACCAAGTTTGATAAATCTCCCCCAATCTGTCTGACTGTGAATAGTGGAGTCTACACTCTTTGGTTTTGTAACCCTTCCCAGCCTGATGAGCATCAATAACGCTCCCTCTAAGGTCCTCAGAAATCCTTTCCCATCAGAATCAGCTCTTCAAATACGGAGCTTATGTTGGGCTTCTGTTAAAATTCAGCAGCCAATCAGAACAGACAGAGCAAAACCATAGAGCAGAGGGAAAGACTGAGCAGCTGAGCCAGAGCCGCTGATCTTAAAATACTTGCAGATCATAATAAAAAGGTTACAGGTAACATAAAATGATCACCATAAGTTACAGATTATCATATTTACTCATTGCTCCTATAGGTGGCTTGCAGTGAGACTGGAGTTTTTGGGAAATTTGATGGTTTTCTTTGCCGCAGTATTTGCCGTCCAGGCAGGTGACAAGATGACATCTGGGACTGTGGGATTATCAATAACCTATGCACTCAATGTAAGTAGATAAGCTAGAGAGCATCTTAAAAACTTATAACACTTCACCGTGCTTTATCCATAGTCCATTATTGATTAGACCCCATGATGCTGTATGTTCTGGGTGAATGATGAGGAAACCTACTCTCCTTTATTATAGATTATCTTTAGGTGTGTTTTTTTTATCCCAGAAACCGCACTATTCTTGTTAGAAACATAGAAGATTGTCGGCAGAAAAAGACCACTGGGTCCATCTAGTCTGTCCTTTTAGTATTTTCTTTCTTATTATCTTAGGATAGATATATGTCTATCTCAGGCATGTTTACATTCTGTTATTGTAGATTTACCAACCACCTCTGCTGGAAGTTTGTTCCAGGTATCTACTACTCTTTCAGTAAAATAATATTTTCTCACATTGCTTCTGATCTTTCCCCCAACTAACCTCTCACTGTGTCCTCTTGTTCTTGAGCTCAGTTTTTGTTCATAAATTTTGTCTGATATAATATGATCATAGCTCTATACACTTGTATGACTTGCAATATCAGACACAGCCTGCAGGCAAGAAGGCCGAGATTTCGGCAAAACAGTACTTGCTTATTCGTAGTTGTCTTTTTGTGTGTGTTTGTAAGTAGATATCAGAAACCCTTAGCCATGAGTAAGGGCCCTATTACACAGAGCGATAATTGGCCAAATCAGGCCAGTTTGGCAGATTATCGCTTTGTGTAATAGAGACAACAATTAATCGTCTGATCATTAGGTCTGACACTAAAATCATTGGCCACCAGCCTTGCATCGCTACATGTAATAGCCATGCACAGTCAACGGCTAACAATTGAATACAATTGAATACCTCTCTATGCTCCCGGTCTTCTCCTGCCCTCTGCTTCCTCCCTGGCACCGCGGTTGTAGCTTCAGAGCGGCCTGTCCGAGCTAACAGGCAGAACTCAAGCTGCAGCTGCGGCGCTAGGGAGCAAGCAGAGGGCAGGAGAAGACTGGGAGCGTAGAAAGCTAATGGATGAAAAGGTTAGGGCAAGGGCTGCATGTATATCGCTAACAATGTCTCTGCAGACCTTGCTAAATGATAATCAAGCCGTGTAATAGGCTCATTAAATAAGCACCATTCTAGCAGATCGGCGCTCGTTTACATTATTGATCGGGCCATCTCCTTCCCGTCTAATAGGACCCTAAAGTGAGTCTTAGGGTGCCCATACACCTTAGACTACCACCAGCTTTCTATGCAATTTTCATTCTCTCTAGTTCTCTACAGCAGATAATGTTGGTGGAAAAAGGGTCAAGCATGCTGGATTTTCACTACCTAACCCTATTGCTCTGGGAGGGATAAGCCGGCATTAGAAGAGTCTGGCTGCAGCTTACCCCTTGCCATAAGCAAACTCAGCCATGCTGAATGTTGTGAATGTGTGAGCATAGTGGGAGACTTACATGGAGGAAATGATATTGGTGGGGAATTCCCATTTAAAAACATTTTAGGGGCCACTACTACTGTCCTGTTATAATGAACATACATCGCATACACATCATGGCTTTCAGTGTAAAATTGCTCTGTGTTTTACCGTGTGTTCTCCCCAGATCACCCAGACGTTAAATTTTTGGGTGCGTAAAGCTTGTGAGATAGAGACTAATGGAGTGGCGATAGAACGGGTTTGTGAATATGAAGAAATGGAAAAAGAGGTAAATAAATTACACTATGTCCAATGGTTCCATATCTACAGTTCTGTAACTAAATACATATCTATATATTACCAGGCGCCCTGGATCCTGCCTAGAAGACCCGCAGATGAGTGGCCAGACAGGGGGATTATCGAGTTCACTAACTACAAGGCCCGCTATCGGCAGGATCTCAATTTGGCTCTCCGGGATGTCACCTTTCACATACGTGAAACAGAGAAGGTGAAATAAATAACACAATAGCCCTGTGCAAAATTGCCCTCTGGTGCCCCCACACCCCCAGATTTCCCATTCTACTACATTCCAAGTCTGCTTGGTTATATGGTGATAAATCCCCCCTATATACAGCAAGACAGACTTTCCATTTAGGCTGATGGGAAAGCTGAGTGACGACACTTTGGGACCACAATGGTGACCACAGACCTGATACTACACGCTAGATACACACAGTATATCACTGGTGCATCCTGGGTGTTTTTACATGATCAAATTACCTTCATCGCAACTCCAATTAGGTTGTTACCCAGATTTCCCAGGCCACCATATCTGCCTAGGTCCCCAATTCTCATATTATAGAATAATTAGTCAGATTTGTTATTCAGGAGAATCCAAGGGAAACTGTAGATGAAATATGTACCATGTTAGGCTAAAACAGCTAACACCTAGTCCCAGGAAAGCTGGATAAGAAGGTGTAATAGAGACCGCTAAACATTAAAGAGGTATTCCAGGAAAAATCACCTTTTCCCCTATCAACAGAAGCCAGGGTCCAATACGGAGATCAGCGGGGGGTACTGAGGCCGGACCCTATGAAGGCAGGGTTACACTTTTAATAGGTCTACATTGGATGCCACAATAAGTGTAGACTAAAAGTTGCATCAATACAATATAGCATATATATGCACATACAGATAAGTGGTATGTGTCCTAAACAGCCTTCTCCAGGGGGCATTGCCCAAGCAGGTATGGTAAATGGGCTCTAAGCCATGATTTATTCCCAAAATTTCCACTTTTGATATTGAGCTCATAGAGGGATATCAGCTGGTCCCCAGCAGAAGATGGGATAAGCAAAATGAAACACAAGAACACACAATAAAGTGACAACACATTGTAATCAGGTGTCAAATTTTCATAATTTTATTTAAAATCACATGACACAAAAAATCCTGTAGATCCCGACCAACAAAGAGTCACCCTTCAGCACTCTGGCGTGGAAAAACCCCCTGTGGAGGAAACCTCGAAGGAGCCATAGCTGAAGAATTGCCCCTCCCCTGGGCTTAGAGAGTAATACTAATACAGCATAGATCAAGAATTTGTACATTTTATCAGATTAACAAGTACAGAACAAAAATAGATTATAAATATACTACAGCGGATGTGGCAGTGATCCAGACAGCGGAGGGCCTTTCTTTTATAGAACTTTCTTTATGACATAAGTGAATGTCATCAAAGATCATGGTTGCCATGGTGACTACAGGTGCCCACAGTGATCTGATTTATTAACCCTTTAATAACTGGTAACGTGTTTACTGAAGAGGCTATTAAACACTTATGCCCAAGCAAGCAGCTTATGGTTTGGGCAGGACCGTATTTACCACTAGGCACCCGTGGTCCGGTGCCTAGGGCAGCACCTTGCAGGGGGGCATCACCAGGCAGCAGGGGGACAGAAAAAACTATTTTTTTTGTTTTTATTTTTGTAGTTTCCCTCCTCCCGTTCAGACTTGTCAGTAAATCTGGTGTCTTTTCCAGGGGGGTGGGGGTATGGTGGTATTGGTCAGGTCTGGTATCGCCAATAGGTGCGTGAAGATGGGGCGTCTTCAGGTTTAGTGCCTAGGGCAGTAGCAGCTGGTAATACTGCCCTGGGTTTGGGCACTGAAAACACTAAATAAAAAGCTTAGAGATGACATATACAGGTAGTTGTAGATATGATATTCCCGTGTCTTGCCTGTAACCAGCACATACCTTACAACTTTTATGTGACCAAAGAGTACACTACAGTAACAAGTACTGCACATGTCCTACAACCGCTCAGTAACTGTCAGTGACTGCACTATATACAGCGTCTGTGGTTGTCATGGTAATGCTGCCACAACTCAACATGGCCGCTTTGCTGTTTTCAGGATGTTGTGCTGTTAACACTCACACAGACACATTATTTTCACATTGTAGCGGATTATCCACAGGCACCACCATCTTTGTATTCCCATATAGTATAAGGCCCTTTGTGCCCCCACATGGTAGTTAGGCTCCCTGTGCATCCATATAGTAGGTACTATCCTGCATGTAGCTTACTCCCAGTAGGTAGTATCCCTTATGTAGGCATTCCCCCTATAGGGAGTCCCCTAGTAAATGGTGTGCTCTATGTAGGTAATCCCCCCTGTAGACAGTCCTCCCCGGTAGGTAGCCCCCTGAGCCCTCATAGTAAGTCCCCACAAGTACATAGCATGCCCCTTGTTGGTAATCCCGGCATGTAGGCATCCCTGCTCTGCAAGTGGAACTCAGCTGACTTTACTCGAGTGACAAAGCTCAGCAGGGGAGAGTGGTCTCTTGTGACTGCAAGTATAGCACGACCTGCAACCACAAGAGCTACTGACAGGGCCGAGATTGTGTCACATTTAGTGTCGGACTGGGGTACTTGGGCCCACCAGGGAATATTTTATTCTAAGGGCCCACCCTACATACACCAGATATACCCAGCGCCAAACCTTTCACATTACTATAGCGACTTTGCACAGTGCTGTGTATGTGACCGGCAATGATCGCTAACTGTTAGTAACTGGTCAGACACTCTATGATGGGAGTTGTAGTTTTGCAACAGCTGGAAGGCCGAAGGTTCCTCATCCCTGTTCTAGTGTATAGGATCTGTCCAGGCATGATGGGAGTTGTAGTTTTGCAACTGCTGGAGGGTCAAAGGTTCCCAATCCCTGTTCTATGCAAACAGCACAGCTGTCCACTTAAGTTTCTTGAAAGGTAAAGTCCCATGAAACTAACTGGGGGATTATATGTCATCCTGAAGCTTCTAAATAAGGATACAGACCTCCTGCTCAGGGGCCCACCAATGGGTAGGGCCCACCGGAGGATTCCCCTGCTCCCCTATGGGCCAGTCCGAGCCTGGTCACATTTAACTGTAAGTGCTCACAGCAATGATGGGTGAGTATCTCTATTACTCATCCATCCAATGTCACTCCCCTAAGCAGTCTGGTACCCTGTGTGATAAAATCCCTGGGATAGAAGTTTAGTACAGTACAGGATGCGTGTGTCGCCATTATTTGAGGTTGCATACAATGGAAGGCCACACATTGTATAGGTATCATTGTTGTCTGTGATGAGCGCTCAGGGTCAATGACATAAGACACATCATAGTACCCCAGGGCTGAGTGTCTTGCTTTGTTATCGGTATACACCAGTATATAATGCTGTAAATGTATTGATGTATTGTCAGATCGGGATTGTTGGAAGAACCGGAGCTGGTAAATCCACTCTCACAAATTGCTTGTTCCGCATTGTTGAAAGGGTGGGAGGAAGGATTGTGATTGATGGAATTGATATTGCAACGATTGGACTGCATGACCTGAGAAGCAAACTGAATATTATTCCACAGGTGAGGTCATCCTCCTATTACACCAGCCTTTATTGGGATTAGGCCCCATTTACAGGGCAGTAGACGTATGTCTGTTTTTGTTTTTTTTTTGTTTTTTTGTTTTTTTTTTAATACACAATTGTGCTATTATATATGGTTAAAGAGAACCTGTCACTTCTCCTGATCTGTCTTTTTTTTTTTTTCTTTTTACTAAATCCTTGTATTCCCCATGAAATTAGTCTGGGAGATTTTTTCTTTTAGCTCTGTGATGTACCGTTACTCTTCTATTTCTAGAAATATATAACTCAATAGCCAACTGGGTGTTACCTCCCGGGGGCATGTCCCTACACTGGGGGCACTGTCAGCTCTGAATGGATAGTGTCAGACAGTGTAGATTCAAGAGAAGAGAACCATAAATGTAAGGGGTTTCATGCAATACAATGAGCTATGAGAGGTACACAAGCAGCCAGGTCTGCCTGTCCACCAGTTTGCATTGTTCAGTGCTTGCTGGCTTTGGTTTCAAAACAGGAGTTGGTGGTGGTCCCATATCTGCAGCATACAATAAATAATATTATTCAGAACAGCCCTTTGAGAATACTTAATAAGAGGTTGTCTCACAGTGGCAGCTCTTCTGTAAACCAGAGCATATGGACCTTACATTGCAGAGCCAGCATGTAAGGCCAGGGCTACACACTTAGCCCAGAAAAGACATTCATTTGGATTGCAGCTTCTCTCAGTATCTAAAGAGACCTCAGGCTAGAGCAGGATCCTGGTTCTGGCACTCCCTACACAATTGTTGTCAAATAAATAAAGGGATTTTTGGAGCCACATTATAATCCACTTACTTTAAGAAAGTGCTGACATTCCGAGATTGTCAATAATATTGTCACCAAAGCTACTTCTGACTCTTGTTTTCTAGGATCCGGTTTTATTTTCGGGCACAGTACGGATGAATCTGGATCCATTAGAGAAACATTCTGACGCCGATCTCTGGGAGGCGCTGGACATGTGTCATCTGAAGAACTTTGTGCAGTCTCTTCCCAAGAAACTCTACCATGAGATCTCAGAAGGAGGAGAGAACCTTAGGTAATGCATACCTACATCTTTATACACATCTACTACAGAATACTATACAAGAAGCAATGAAAATCAGGAGAAGCTTAAGGCTGTGTTCACACACAGCGGATCCGCAGCAGGTTTCTCGCTGCAAATTAGCAGCGAGAGCCGCTGCGGATCTCTGCCCTGCACATCCCGCTGCAAGTATGTCAGCAGCCCACCCCGTTAACCCCCCCACCGCCAGAGTGTATGGTCCCCGGTCCGGCTTGCTTTGGGGGTTCTCGGTTGGCTAAGTGGGACATGTATAATTACATATGTATTAAATATATTGCACAAAATTAAAAATAGATAAATATATGCATATATTAATTAATATAATAAAATGTAATGCCTAGATACATGTTCACTATGTCCCCCATAGACATTCCTTCTGCAGTATTGAATGTACAGTATTTGCACAACCCCTTCTTCTAATCTCAGTTAGTCCCGCGCCTTCATTGCTGGAGGTATATTTTCTTTTCCTTTTTAGCTATGTCTGATAGTCTGGCACTGCTGGATTAAAGGAATTAAACCCTTCACTTTTCTTTTCTTGTAGTGTTGGGCAGAGACAACTCATCTGTCTTGCTCGAGCTTTACTTCGAAAAACAAAAATCCTTGTATTGGATGAAGCAACAGCCTCGATAGACATGGAGACGGACAACCTGGTTCAGAGCACGATCCGCGCGGCATTCAGTGACTGCACCGTGCTGACTATAGCTCACAGGCTGCATACCGTCCTGGACTCTGAAAGGTACAGTCATCGCATGATATCTAACTAAAGGTGCTTCATATCTACAAGGCCTTTGTGACACTAGATGATAATGTGGTAACCCAGGGGTGCTAATTATTGTTTACAAGGGCAGGTGTTGCAATACTGCTGTGGCACTTGTTGTGGGGCTCAGAGTGGTACATGTGTTCTGTGGATCCTAAGGCCGCATTCACACGTTCCGTGTTCTTCACGGAACACAGAGGTGGAATGCATGTAAAGGCACCACTGAAGAGTGAGCTAGCCATCAGAGTTTTTCTTTAGTTGCTGTTTCCAAAATGCTGACAAATTGAAGCTCCTGGCGAAGTTGCAGGGCTCTTGAAGAGAAGTCTTGTTCCCCGTCGACAGTAGCCTCACCGCTCACTGCGGCAGGCAAGGGGGGGAGGAAAGCTTAAAAAAAGTAGGATGAAAGTGTGAACCCACTCTAAGGAACAATCTGCTTTTGGTGGGGAGAGCATAGGGAAACAGTAAGTCTGGCCTCTAATAGGCTTGCTTTAAAAGGAGGGACAACTGTAAGGTACCCTCAACAGGGATTGGGTAGCTAACCAATTCTCAGCCGGTGGAAATTAGGAAATATATACATATACGATTTAGTCACATATACAGTTAACCCTTAACCCTTTCAGTTGTGCCATACAGTTGCATAGAATACAGAGACACTTGGGTGGGAGTACAGAACACCTGCCTGGAGCTACCTATCAGTGCTGACCTACATAGAGACAAAAAAGCAATGCCACATAGGTCTGGGTAGGCCTTATGCACACGGTCAGTAATTTTTTCTGGTTCTGAAACAACCCGCTAAAAACTACGGATTGGACTTCCGTATTCCATCCATATTGCATCCGTGTTTCCATAAATCCATTTTTACTACTCCAATGCTTTTCAACGCACTTCATTCATATTTTTTTGCGGAAATACAGATGCCAACATGAACTGGAGAGAATGGAACGGCTGCACATCCCATCTATGGCTGATACTAATGCCGCTTGGCCTATATTAAAAATCAACACCAGAGTAACTGTATATGAATTGATCAAGCCATATTGCCCCGTGTACCACCGCACAGGTCCTCTGGTCCACACGGGTCCCTACGCTAACTCCCATTGCTGCTCTCACAGAATGTGTTTTTTATTTAGCCTAGGGCCTTTTTATTTAGCCTTTAGCACTAGTATGAGCCATAGGTGGGATGTGCAGCACTCTTTTTCTTCCCTGAATCGCATTTTGTTTCTCTCTTTTCTCCTTGTATTGCACTTCTCCTGGTGAGACCCACATGACCGCAATTAGCAGGAGACACCTGAGTGCACATGGTTTTAATCCCTCCTGTTTTTTTTCCCATTCTGTTTGCCACAGCTATGGTGAGTGCAACACCTCATCCAGACTTGTGCTGTTTGGGGGCGACCTTCTCCGCCGGCGGTGCTGGCCGGGTTCTGGTGTGGTGTTTTTGGGTCTGGTCCTGTGACATGGGGGTCGCAGGGCCGTGCCATGGCCCCCGTTCCCTGACTGTGCGTGCCTGCGGGGTTGGTGGCCACTGACTGGCACGGTGTGGACTTAGTGTAGGGACCCATGTGTATCAGATACCGGCACGAGGTACATGGGGCAGTATGGCTTGATCAATTCATACACAAAATTCTGATGTGTTTTTTATTTAGCCTAGGGGCACTAGTATCAGCCATAGGTGTGATGTGCAGCACTCTTTTTCTTCCCTGAACCACAGATGCCAACATGTTACAATCCATAAACAATTGATTTCAATGAGAGGATCCATAAAAAAATCAGGGTCCGCACCGGGTCCGTACTAGGACATGTCCTTTTTTTTCAGGATTGATTTCCATCCATTTCTGCTACTGTGTATAGCCCAGTAGACATCAATGTGCACTAACTCGGATCCGTAAATACGGATCCATAAATGACGGAACGTGTGCATAAGGCTGTAGAGATGAGCGAACCTGGAGCATGCTCAAGTCGATCCGAACCCGAACATTCAGCATTTGATTAGCGGTGGCTGCTGAACTTGGATAAAGCCCTAAGGCTATGTGGAAAACATGGATATAGTCATTGGCTGTATCCATGTTTTCCAGACAACCTTAGAGCTTTATCCAAGTTCAGCAGCCCCAGCTAATCAAATGCTGAATGTTCGGGTTCGGATCGACTCGAACCCAAACCCGGTTCGCTCATCTCTAGTTCTGGGATATTGCAATAATTATCACTATAGACCCGATGCCCGATCTGCTTTGCTAATTTTGAGGTCACTGGCCCTCCGCATCATATGATCAATCATCTTAAAGCGGCACTATCAGCTGGTTCAGCCTGGCCTCCTGACTCTCTGTGAGAGCAATCCTGCAGCATCAACATTTTCATCATCCCTGAGGTCACTGAAACTATTGATGCTGCAGGATAGTTCTCACGGAGTGAGTCAGGAAGCCAGGCCGAATCGCGCATAAGAGGGAAGCAGTCCGTCTCCGCCGGGACATCTTCCCTGCACAGGCACAGTAAGTAGAGGCCTCACTATGCATATATGAATATGCATAGTGGGTGGGCCGGGAGGGTGCGCCTAGCGCAAATCCTCCTTAGCCATGGATTAACATAGAGGCAATTAGGGAATATGCAAAGAATGCAGAGGAGAAGAAAATAATTATGAATGGCAATTACTTATAAGGTATACAGCTTTTGGGGCAGAACCTGCTGAGTGCAGCTTTAAGAAAGGGACCAGCGCTGAATATTACATTAAAAATGTTGTATTATTGCTGTTAAATAAAGCAACGTGTGCAGCATGACTGACTGTGTGGTTGTCCGCAGGGTGCTCGTCCTTGATGCTGGCAGAGTTGTAGAGTTTGATGAACCACAAAGGCTGATACAGAAGAAAGGAGTCTTCTCCAGGATGGTGTCAGAATCTGGGATTCAGCACATGGAGTAATATGCAGGATCCAGATGTGTGTCCGTTACTGGAAATCGCTCAACGCTAGGATGTAGTTTATATAAATTATTATATATCTAGGATACTGCTCATTGACAACAATGTTTTACAGTTCGTTTTAGAAAGTCTGGTTGATGATTGGACATTGTTGGTGCAGATAACCTGAAGCGGCCATCTTATCACTATAACTCCTGCTAGAGTGAAGTCTGCCCAGTGATTTGGGGAGAAGCTACTGAGGGCCACACATACTCCTACAGTATATTGTAGTATGCAAAACAACAAAAACACTCCTCACAGATATACAGTCTGTGATACCCCGTGTCATATCTCTAAAATGAACGGATGAATATATCTGGGTGCCACTCTGAGTAGGCGAAACTATCAGTCGTCTCAGGGTAGCAAGCGAAAAACAAACCTAAAAGTATATAATACTGTATGTACACTCAAACACAACGCCAACCATCCATGTGCACAAATAATAACGCCACAATATAGACAAGATGGTGACCAGTGAAATACTAGACCTAGAGCTCTGATAGCAACAAGTGGATGAATACAACAATGGAACACTATATTGTGTAGCTGCAAGCAGAAGCTTCTAGCTTTAAAACGCCAGATTCTCTCCAATTCAGATGTATAGGGTCTGGCGACATTACAAAAGGCTACTACCTCATATCACCAGATTATTACTAGAAATCATCCAATCGTTTTATGTATAGAAACAAAAAAATGTAGTTGATTTTTTTTTTTTACTAGAGAAATAATTACAGGCAGCTGTAGTCATCTATGTGGAGCTGACGATCCTCAGATTTAGGAGCTGTTGGATTATTTTTGTATTACTAGCTGTACGCTGGATGTGCAATATGGGCAATCACCACCACTTGGATGGCATCAGGGAGAGTGCTCAGGGTTTCCCCCCTGGCATACTATAGATATAGCTGTAGCCTGTGAATTAAATGGGTTGTCTGGGATAAATTCATAATTGGGGATGCTGCAGTTATACTTACCTGTCCTGCTCCCCTCAGCTGCCTGCTCTCTGCCACTGTCAGTGTTTCAGCAGCATCTGCTCATGTGCTGCTACCACCAGAAATGGCCCCTCAGCATACACAGTACAGGATATATGCTTAGCAGCCATTTCTGGTGATAGTGGCACATCAGCGGATGTTGTGGAAATGCTGACAGTGGCAGAGAGCGAGGGACCCAGGAACCAGCAGCTGTGGAGGAGCCCGACAGGTAAGTATACATTACTGCATTTAATAAGCGGGCGGCCATTTCCCCTTTAAAGGGAACCAATCACGAAAAAAACGTCCATAAAGCTAAGGAAACGTGCTGGTACATCAGCCAGCATGCTTCCTAAACATCCCCCTGTACCCCCCGTGATCCCCTCTATTAGTCAGTATTCGTACTTTGATTAAGTCCCACGCTGTATGTAAATCTCCGCCAAGTAGTCACGGTGGGCGGATTTAGTCATTGTCCTGGGCGGCAGGAGGCGCTGTAATCACGCTCACAGGGGCGTGATTGAAAGTCATGTGTGCCACTTACGTCAGCCAGGGGCCTGCGTTCCACGTCGGCGGCGTGCTGACGTCTGCAGGACGCTGCGCATGCACAGTACCACGGTCTCGTCTCCCTCCGTACTGCGCATGCGCAGCGTCCTGAGGACGTCAGCACACCGCCGACGCAGGCCCCGGCTGACGTAAGTGAAACACACGACTTTCAATCACGCCCCTGTGGGCGTGATTACAGCGCCTCCTGCCGCCCAGGACAATGACTAAATTCGCCCACCGTGACTACTTGGCGGAGATTTACATACAGTGCGGGACTTAATCAAAGTACGAATACTGACTAATAGAGGGGATCACGGGGGGTACAGGGGGATGTTTAGGAAGCGTGCTGGCTGATGTACCAGCACGTTTCCTTAGCTTTATGTACGTTTTTTCCGTGATTGGTTCCCTTTAAATCTTGTGTAATCTTAGTACAGGGTGTTTAGTTTTGTTTACTGCAGTATTTTCTGCATTATGCTGGCATGTGTGTTGTCTCAGGGATCAAGAATATAAAAATATTATGTAAAAAAAATAGCTCCAATAAAATAAACCTTTTATTAAAAAAACAAAAGCCTTCAGATTTGTATCCTATTTTGTAAGCAATCTTTATATTGCTTATATTTATCATTGCCATTAGACAGGCTGTACTGGCAGATCGCACCCTGGCCAGCACAGAGACCAGAAGACCTCCAGCTGCCATGGAAGCCAATAAGCTGCAAATAGACGGTGTATGGAAACATATGGAAGCATGGTCCTCATGGATGCACAGGCCAGCATGCAGAGTGCCTGACAACTGGGTGATCAGATACAGTTGTGTGTAATAGCCGAGACCCAACACCTCATAACCTGGCACCAAGCCTCATGCTAAGCAATAACTTTTTGACCTGAAATAAAACACAGAAACTTGAGATTTTTTGGAGATATGTGTTTTTTTTCTTAATCATAGACTTATTACACAAACAAATGTAACATTTAATTACGTATCAAACAGCATCCATACTGTGGAGATGCAGGACGCCAACAGCGCACATAGTGTGAAACGGTAACATATATTACATTAGATGTAAGGCAATGAGGCCGTCAATCAGCATCAAAGCATTTCGGGTATTTTTAGCCAAGGAGGAGTATGAACAGTTATGCATATAATACACCGGTGTATATATATATATATATATATATATATATATAAAATGGCATATACAGTATCATGGTAATAGGTGGCTGTTTATGCAAAAAAACATTACTGTAGTAAGGCTTAATCTGTAATGGTGGGCAAATCAAGTGGCCTGGCTCCCAGTGCACCAAAATGCTGCATTTGATTAAAGATTAAAAACGGAGCCGAGGATGAAGCTTCTTAGGGTCCCGGCCCTATGGGTACATAGCAGCAGCTTACAGACTCCTAACCTGCCGTTAGTTTCCCTTTAATGGTTTCATAAAGGCACTGTCCTACAGTAACACTGATCTCCCGTCCACAAATAGTCAGGAGCTACCTGACACTCCCATAGACTGTGAATAATGAGGAAAACACCACCAAACTCCAACAACGGGGATCCGGGCGCAGGTCTGACCAATGGTGACCAGATGAATAATGTAAAACTATGAAAGTTTATTAAAAAGATCCAACGTGTTTCGGGACCGTAAAAGTTCCCTTTTCAAGAGTCATATAACATTACAGGAGAGACACACAACACAACTTATACAAAAAAGAAATAGTGATGGGGCAGTACATAAGGAACTGGTGCAGTACAGAAGGAACTGGTGCAGTACAGAAGGAACTGGTGCAGTTCTGAAACACATTGGGTATTTTTAATAAACTTTTAGAGTTTTACATTATCCATCTGGTCACCATTGGTCGGACCTGCGCCTGGATCCCCGTTGTTGGAGTTTGCTGGTGTTTTCCTCATTATTCCCTTGGTGGAGTCCGGGAGTGGCTGCGGTTCGCAGGTTTATACTTTTCATGCTATTCTGAGAGTTGTGCCTCCTGGTCAGCACAACTCTATCAGGTCAGGGTTACCATATTCTATCCCTTCACCCCTTTTAGTCCAGCTGATCTGTGCCATGGAGCGCGGGCCCTTGTTTTTCTTATAGAAAGTGAATGGAGCTGAGCACAAATATGACTGATGACTGCTTCTCCACTTCAATGGGAGAGTGTGGGGGGGGGGGGGGGTCATGTGCTTGGATCCTTCACAATCACACACCCATCTCCTATCTGTTATATAACATCACTCCTCATCAGCCTCATACAATCCTATGTAATAACATCACGCCCTTCAGCATGCAGTCCCATGTAATAACATCACTCCTTTCCGCCTGCAGTCCCATGTAATAATACCCCTCCCTATAGCATGCAGCCCCATGTAAACATCATCAGTCCGCTCCCTTCAGCATGCAGTCCCATGTAATAACATCTCTCCCTTCAGCCTGCAGTCCCATGTAATAACATCTCTCCCTTCAGCCTGCAGTCCCATGTAATAACATCACTCCCCTCCCTTTAGCCTGCAGTCCCATGTAATAACATCACTCCCCTCCCTTTAGCCTGCAGTCCCATATAACATCTCTCCCTTCAGCCTGCAGTCCCATGTAATAACATCACTCCCTTCAGCCTGCAGTCCCATGTAATAACATAACTCCCTTCAGCCTGCAGTCCCATGTAATAACATCTCTCCCTTCAGCCTGCAGTCCCATGTAATAACATCACTCCCTTCAGCTTGCAGTCCCATGTAATAACATAACTCCCTTCAGCCTGCAGTCCCATGTAATAACATCTCTTCCTTCAGCCTGCAGTCCCATGTAATAACATAACTCCCTTCAGCTTGCAGTCCCATGTAATAACATCTCTCCCTTCAGCCTGCAGTCCCATGTAATAACATCTCTTCCTTCAGCCTGCAGTCCCATGTAATAACATCACTCCCTTTAGCCTGCAGTCCCATGTAATAACATCTCTCCCCTGCAGTACACGGCGCCCCCTCTATTATGTCCCACACACACGTACAGTCACACTCTCCACTTCCTGTGTTGTAGTGTACCGTCCAAGCCCCGCCCTTTCCTGGACACGCCCCGCCCCCCGTGCTGACGTCATACCCACCAGGATGCGCTCGGCTCTGTACGCGGCCGGTTAGGTACAGTCATCACTAAGGAGGATCACAGGAAGCAGCGAGTCTTATAGGAAGAGAGAGCCGGTATCCGCGCACACCGGGGCAATGTCCGGGGAAATGACTATGCTGGGTGAGTGATGGTGATGACAGTGTGGGGAGAAGCTGTGGCAGGACTACAGGTCCCAGCATTACCTGCGGTGAGACAGCATGGAGGGACGTAGCCCGGATTGTGCCTCTGTGGGGGAGGTGTATCAGTATTAGAGCAGTTATATGTAACAACCAATCAGATCGCTGCTTTCACTTTCTACAGGCTCGGTGGAAGCTGAGAGCCGCATTGTGATTGGTTGATTTGGGAAATTCCTCCACTTAGGATAATTGGTCCTTGATACGTGGGGGTTTAGTCACATGACTACGGTCACGTGATAAGTGATGGCAGATTGATCAGCATGCCATATGTTGTAGGACTACAACACCCAGCATGCCCTGCCTATTCTCTTTGTACAGGACCCCCTAGTCATGGTAATACACCCCCAGCAGGGCATTTACATTGTCTTATAGTAAAGACTAATCAGTATGGCACCTGTTATGTGGTAAGGGGTGACTGACGGCGGCCATTGTGGCCTAGTGTTCACAAGTAGAAATGAAACGACAACTCCCAGAATGCCTTGACAGCATATGGTTGTGAAGGTTTGATGGGAGTTGTAGTTCTGTGACAGCTGAAGACCCCTGAGCTAATGGGAGGCTGTTGTCTGCTGTCCACCTCATGTCGGGTTATAAAACATTACTAAAAATAATTTTCCAGTAAGCAAAGTGGCACAAACTTCTTATACCAGCTGGTCAACGTCGGCACATAGATCCTGATGGCACAGTCAATTTTTTAAACCTCTGGTTCCCGCCATCTGCGCCAGTTTCTCGGTCTGCAATTCAGCCCGCTTTATGCACTGGAGGCAGGCCCGGCGGACCGCCCTACAGGAGGTCTATGCACTGGAGGCAGGCCCTGCAGGGATCCATGCACTAGAGGCAGGTCCGGCGGACCGCCCTACAGGAGGTCTATGCACTGGAGGCAGGCCCTGCAGGGATCTATGCACTGGAGGCAGGCCCGGCGGACCACCCCCCACAGGGGCTCTATGCACTGGAGGCAGGCCCTGCAGGGATCTATGCACTGGAGGCAGGCCAGGCGGACCGCCCCACAGGGGGTCTATGCACTGGAGGCAGGCCCCACAGGGATCTGTGCACTGAAGGCAGGTCCAGCAGACCGCCCCCCCAGGAGATCTATGCACTGGAGGCAGGCCCGGCGGACCTCCCCACATGAGGTCCATGCACTGGAGCCAGGCCCCAGGGTTGAATATTATAAGCATGCTGAGGTCCCTGTAGCCAGCACACCTACTGAGACCACCATAAGGACTGGTGTAAGGCTGGATCAACACGGCTACTTGTTTTACAGCCAAAGATGAATGTGGCATGCTGCTTCATTGTCACTAATGAAAGTCAATGTGATTCGTGGCAGCAGGAGCCAGGGCCTTCAGGTGACATGTGACATGTGAGAGGGCTTTACACTGCTGGGATCTTTGATTCTCACCACTGAGGCTCAGACTTCCAGTTCTGTGGTGATAAGAGGAGACTGCTGTAAAGTGATCTGTACACCATTGCAGGTCATAGAGCACACCTGGTAATGTTGCACATTTATTTCAAGGGGATAGACTCTGACTATTGTCATCAATGTCCATGAGTCTTCCTGTAAAGCATGTCACTAGATGGCAGCCCCCATAACAATGTACTAAAAGTGAAATGAAAATAATTACAGTCAGAAAATAGAAGCAGACTAAAATAAAAGAACATCCCTTTGTATCTGACTCTAATCAGTAAAAGAATATCTATACGACACATTCCCTTTAAATAACTGTAAAGTGAGACCTATCACTGATGTCATGGTTATTAGCAGCTGGTTGAATTACAGGTGACAAGGCCGGGACTGGTTGCCAAACCTGTAGGGTGAGTTCTCACAAAGCTGTCACTTTAAAAGAGCGCTGCTGCTTTCTGATGTCAGCTCTGAGGTCACCATCAATGACTGTTCATTAGCACAGGTTCCTGTTTCTTAGTTATGTCTCTTTAGTGGAAGGGTGGGGTGTTCTGCAGTGATAAGCACAGTGTGTATGATCGTGACATGGACAATGACATTTCTTTCTTTTATTCCACCCCAGGTTCTGCTATCTTGACCCTCCTGTTGGCGGGATACCTGGCACAGCAGTATTTACCCATGCCTACCCCTAAGGTGATCGGTATAGATCTTGGCACTACATACTGCTCGGTTGGTGTATTTCATCCTGGCACGGGAGACGTAAAAGTCATTGCAGATAGCAGCGGGCATCAGAGTATACCAAGTATCGTGTCCTTCACAGAGAACGACGTCCACGTGGGGTACGAAGCGCTGGAGCTTGCTGACGCCAATCCACAGAACACAGTGTATGACGCCAAGAGATTTATTGGAAAATTATTCACTCCTGAGGAGCTGGAAAAAGAAAGTGACAGGTATCCATTTAAGGTGAGAGCAGGAGCTGGGGAGTCACACGTCCATGTATCTACAGATTCTGGTTATGTATCCCTCCATTAGGCCATCTTTATGGAGCTCTATCACTACTGCATTAAAGCGACTCTGTACCCACAATCTGACCCCCCCCCCCAAACCACTTGTACCTTCGGATAGCTGCTTTTAATCCAAGATCTGTCCTGGGGTCCGTTCGGCAGGTGATGCAGATATCGTCCTAAAAAACAACTTTTAAACTTGCAGCTTTATATCAAACTGCCGTGGCCTAGAGTATCTGTGCCTTAACTTTACACTACCCCTTCGTCCCTCCTCCCCACCCTCTTCATCATTAGGAATGCCACTGGCAGGATTTTTCCTATTCCTCTGAAGTGAACATTGCACAGGTGCCTTAATGATCCAGCCCATGTGCAGTGTTCTCACAGCTGATGAATAGGAGAAAACCTGTCTGGGGCATTCCTAATGATGAGGAGGGTGGGGAGGAGGGACAGAGATGTTGTGCCAGCCTAATGCACAGATACTCTAGGCCACGGCAGTTTGACACCGGGCTGCAAGTTTAACTGCATCACCTGCCGAACGGACCTCAGGACAGATCTTGGATTAAAAGCAGCTATCTGATGGTACAAGTGGTTTAGGGTGGCCAGGTTGTGGGTACAGAGTCACTTTAACCTCTTAAGGACACATGACGTACCTGTACGTCATGCGCACGTAAGAGGTGTTCAGAGCAGGGCCACGCGGCAACCCCGCTGTGAACCGCCGCGGTTCCGGGTGCCCCTTGTAGCCCGGGACCGTGGGTATTAGCGGGCACGGTCCGATCGCCGTGCCCGCTAATACAGTAATCAGATGCAGCTGTCAAACATGACGGGTGCATCCGATTACCGGACGCAGCTTATCCCTGGTGTCTAGTGGGTGAGATCGGTGAGACGTTGTCCCGGAGGAGCGATCTTCGTAACTGAAGCCGTCCGGGGACCGCTTCAAGATGGCGCCGTTCCCGACTCGGCACTCGTTTGTTTTCGGCTGCAGCAGCCGAAAGCAAACGAGTGCCGATCTCATTGATCTTTGCTGTATAACTATCCAGCAAAGATCTCAATGAGAGATCAAAGTATATATACTAGAAGTCCCCCAGGGGGAGTCACCCTAACCCCAGGGGGGCTTCTAGTATAAGTGTAAAAAAAAAAAAAAAAAAAGTATTCCCGGAGGAGCGATCTCCCTGTCTGATGCCGGCCGGGGACCCGTCCAAGATGGCGCCGTCCCCGGCTCGGCACTCGTTTATAGTGTTATTTATAGTAAAAAGCCCCCTCCCCCAATAAAAGTCTGAATCACCCCCCTTTTCCCAGGTTTTAAATAAAAGTAAATAAATAAACATGTTTGCGTAATCGCCCGAACTATTAATTAATCACATTCCTGATCTCACACGGTAAATGGCGTAAGCGCAAAAAATCCCAAAGTGCAAAATTGCGCATTTTTGGTCGCATCAAATCCAGAAAAAATGTAATAAAAAGCGATCAAAAAGGTACCGCAATCAAGGTACCGATAGAAAGTAAACATCATAGCGCAAAAAATGACACCTGACACAGCCCCATAGACCAAAGGATAAAAGCGCTATAAGCCTGGGAATAGAGCGATTTTAAGGAACATATATTTGTTAACAATGGTTTGAATTTTTTACAGGCCATCAGATACAATGAAAGTTATACATGCTACATATCGTTGTAATCGCAACGGCTTGAGGAACATGCATAACAAGTCAGTTTTACCCCAGGGCGAATGGCGTAAAAACACCTTCCCCCCAAATAAAAGAAATGCGTTTTTTTTGTTCAATTTCACCACACATTGAATTTTTTTCGCAGTGTACTTTATGCAAAAATTCAGCCTGTCATTGCAAAGTACAATTAGTGACGCAAAAAATAAGGGGTCATGTGGGTTTCTAGGTGAAAAAATGCAAGTGCTATGGCCTTTTAAACACAAAGAGGAAAAACCGAAAACGCAAAAACGAAAATTGGCCCCGTCCTTAAAGGATTAAGGAAGACCTGTCATTACAATGAAACCTTTCACATGTCACAGAGACTTGTCAAAGTTTTGATAGGTCGGGGTCTGAGTGTTTAGAGGGTGACCGATCAGGAGTAGAGATGAGCCGAAGCACTCATCAAGCAAAGCGATTCGTTTGATCAGCGCTCCGCTTATCACGCCGCCGGGCTTCCCGCACTGCTCCACTCCCTGGCACTGGGTGCCAGGGAAAAGCTTGATCCAATCCTGGGAAACTAGGAGAAGTTTCCCAGGATTGAATCCAGCTTTTTCTCACATCCTTGGAGGAGTGGCAGGGAGTGGAGCAGTGCGGGAAGCCCGGCGGCGTGATCAGCAGAGCGCCGATCAAATGAAGCGATTCGCTTCGCTTGATGAGCGATTCGGCTCATCTCTAATCAGGAGAATGAGCCGGAACTCTCCCAGTTCGTTGTCACGTGACCTGGATGGCTGCATAATGTAAGTCTATGGAGCCATCCTGCTCACACAGACACAAAGTTGGGTGAGGAGCACACAGCAGCACAGTCCTCTCACCGATGTTTCTCCTAATCAGTCATTGTCTAAACTCTCAAACCACAGCCAGTCACAGAGAAATATCAAATCCACGTACTCTTTGTGGCCATTTCATCTAACATTATCTATTGGAGAACGCTCCGGTATACACACTGTTTCCAGTAGCAGCCGGCAGAACTGTGACTGCAGTCAACAACCTTGTTGTCAGACACAGCTACTTGTATGGTTTTCGGATCCTGATTTTGTATATTGTCAGAACTTTGCAGGATGTGCTGATCGCGTTGTCTCATGTTCCAGGTTCTCTACAAGGAGGGAGAAGCTTTATATTCTATCAAAACCAATGACACAATTACAGTGACCCCAGAATACATTGGCTCTCAGCTGCTTCTACAGCTGAAAAAGATGGCGGAGGAGTATCTGGGCCTTCCTGTCTCTAAGGCCGTCATTTCAGTACCGGCAGAGTTTGATGAAAGACAACGCAACTACACTGTTAAGGCGGCTAATCTCGCAGGTATGTCATCTGACTAGATGTCTGTGTTTACATCTGAATATACAAAGGATTAAAGACAAAGGGTATCCTGCTCCATTGCAGTTATGCTTCATTGACTATCTGAGAGCCAGGCCTCCCCTGCTGTCAGCTTGTGAGCCAAGACTGACTGGGAATTATCATCTACTCTCACATTACTAGTTAGGGAGAATCTCCGTACAGCACCAATGTCTTACTATGTAGTGCAACACTGGCACCAATGCACCCATAGAGAATATCTTAGGGAGCAATGCAAAGAGGAGGCAGCAGGGGCTATTCTTCTTTATGCAGGTTGTTGGAAGGGTCACTGTCACAGGTGAAGGTCGTCCTTATAACACTGTATCCATTCATTTTTATGTCCCAACCATTGAGCCATCTCATTCCTAAACCTTCCGCACATTTTTGATTTTCGTATATTACCAGGTTGTCAGTAACTGTCTAATATCTGTGTTTTCTTAATACAGGTCTAGATATTTTAAGGATAATCAATGAGCCCACTGCAGCGGCCATGGCCTATGGATTACACAAGGCTGATGTGTTCAATGTCCTGGTGGTGGACTTGGGAGGAGGAACATTGGATGTGTCCCTGCTGAATAAGCAAGGGGGGATGTTCCTGACAAGAGCCATGGCAGGTAATAAGTGATGAACAGTGCACTGAAAGCTGGATTAAAGGGGTATTCCATTCCTGCTGCTGTCTAATGTTTTGATCGGTCAGGGTCTTAGTGCTGACACCTACTAGGTATAGCTGGTAGAAGCATTCAGGAGTGCTCTTCACTCCCCAGCTCGCTGCTCTATCCATTTCGCTGCAGAAGTCAGGCTCTATAGAGAACAACGCTTCCAATGATTTGGAGCAAGTACCAAGCCAGAGAGTGAAGTGCACAGCAGTGCGCTTCTTCCAACTATATCTAGAGAACGAAGGGGTCTTAGCACCTTATCAGCTACTCATGATTTTTTGACAGTAATGCTTTAAATTGGTTTAGTGCCCATTCTTATGATTTATATTCTTTCAGGTAACAATAAACTCGGTGGACAGGACTTCAATCAGAGACTCTTACAGTATTTGTATGACAGTATTTATACTACCTACGGGTCCCTTCCTCCCCTTAAAGAAGAAATCCACAGGCTCAGACAGTCCGTGGAAGCCGTCAAGCTTAACCTCACTTTGTACAATTCCTCCTGGGTCCATATGCCGTTGACTTTACCCATAAGGCAGCCTGGAAAAGCAGAAGGCCAAGACCAGAAGGAGCTTCATCCCAAAGAGAGAACCTCTGTAGATGAGGAGGACCAGCAGGACGGACAAAGCAAGATGGAACAGGTCCATTTCAAAGCTGAAATTTCCCGGAAGCTCTTTGAGCATCTGAACGAGGATCTTTTCCAGAAGATCTTGGTGCCTATTGAACGGGTATTAAAGGAAGGACACCTTCAGAAGGATGAAGTGGATGAGATTGTCCTCGTCGGTGGCTCCACCCGAATACCCCGCATACGCCAAGTCATCAAGGACTATTTTAGCAAAGAACCTAACACTTCTGTGGATCCGGATTTGGCTGTAGTTACAGGAGTGGCGATACAAGCAGGGATTGTAGGGGGATCGTGGCCGCTGCAAGTCAGTGCAATAGAAATACCCAACAGACATTTAAGGAAAACTAACTTTAACTAAACCCGTTTTCTGCTGATTCCAGTATGTATTTAAAGGAGACGTCACAGTCGACTCTTTATCTTATTTTCAGTCCTGTCCTCAAAAATTATTTATTTTTGTAAAAGATGTATATAGAGTCTGCTGTCACTTTATTATGTGCAGATGGAGGAATGTTGCTTTATAGATCACTTACGCTTTGGTGACTACGGTACAGTTTGTATCCACTGCCCAACGACCCTTAAAGGGGTTATCCACACCTGAGAAAAATATGCTGGTTTTCTTTCAGAAACAGTCTTAGTCTTGAGACCAGCACTGATTGTGACTCATAACCCGGAAAGCCTGTGGCCATGCACTTGACTCCCCACCTGGCCACCTTCAAGGTAGCAGGAGTCAGGCTCCATAGACTTCACCCGAATTGGGCGGCCGAGCAGGGAGTCAAGTGCATGAAAACACATGTTCCTGGCTATGGTCTCAGGACTGAGCTTCTGAAATGCCATTGAGATATTACAGGTGAGAGTAATGCTTTAAAGGAGAACTCCCATAAAAAACAAAAAAAGATTAGCAGGCAGGGGGGTGCGGGAACATAATAAACAAAGTATACTTACCTGTCTTCGTGCCCCGCACACCACTCCTGGGTCTCGGTGACAGCCGCTGGCCTCCTGCAGCTCTTCCAGCTGCAACATCACATACCTGGATGATCGATTGTCTACTCAGCCAATCGGTGACTGAGACAGGAAACCACCCCAGTCACCCACTGGCTGAGAAGAAGGACAATCTGCCGGGCAGTGAAGTTGCAGCTGGGTATGTGACGTACTTGGATTTGGGGAATTACAGCTGGCTGCCATCGGTGAGACTTGAGAGCGGCATGTTTATTATGTTGCCATCCTCAGTTTTTTAAATTCAGGGGACTTTTCTTTTAAGATCGCTGCACACTTTAGGGGATCTGCCAAACTTACTGATCATCTAATGTGTATGCAGGTGTCCCAATTCTCTCCCGTTGGCAAATGTTGGGGAAAGACTGATATGACTTGTTCCTTTTGTGGGAGATCAGTGGCTGCCAGAGGAGTCTGTATTGACTTTTTTCCCTCTTCTGAACTGAATGTGTATATATTTAGGGCAGGGATGAGGAACCCTTGGCCCTCCAGCTTTAAAAAAAAAGACAAAAAACTAATTCCCTTCATTCCTGGGCTGCCAAATCTTTATCTGTCCAAGCTTGTTGGGAATTGTGGTTTTGTAATCGGTTTCCATCCCTAGTTTAGGGGAGAGAAGTAATCGCTGTCGGCTAAGATGTATGGCCACAAGTGCTGGAATGTAAAATCTACACGTTCACTCTACAGAAGACTTGGTATTCCTTTTTTACGTTTTACACAATGTATATGAATATATGCAGTAACATTATGTAATGATTATGTTGATGGGAATGTACACGGTCCGACCTGATTCTAAAGGGAATAAAACCTTTCTCCATTTTCTGTATAAGTTTGGTCTCCTTGTAATTTAAAGTAAGGCTCCCTGTCAATGCTAGAGGTGCATGGGGAGCTACATCACTCTCTACATTACAGCTAATAAGAGTTACTAAAACATCATTGAGAGCTTCAGACTTGACATATATTGGGCCGCAATAGCTTGGTTGTTACAGAGAGACCAGATCCATTAGGCATGATGCAGACAGCATGACATTGTGATCTTTAACTATGGCCATAGATGCCATGTGGCCCTGGCCATGATGCTGTGACAGATCTAATGGTGCATAGGACCTTGTTTGCTGTAGCTGTATAGAGCCCTGCTGATGGGAAGAAGCCGACTGTGCCGTATATCCTAACCACTTCTCTCAGCAGCTTTACAGAGAGGTGTGGGCACCAACAGGCTTGTATCTATAGGGGTGTAGAGGTTTAGCCCAAGTACCTGAGAGGGGAAACATCGGAAGACCCAGGTATTATACATACTACATGGTGGTTTGGGCACTGGGTACAGACCTTATATTGGCTTTCTTCATTTCCAGATGTCTTTCTCTATTTGCGATTAGAGATGAGTCCATCCGAATCCGAACTTTCGGCATTTGATTAGCGGTGGCTGCTGAAGTTGGATAAAGCCCTAAGGCTATGTGGAAATCATGGATATAGTCATTGGCTGTATCCATGTTTTCCAGACAACCTTAGAGCTTTATCCAAGTTCAGCAGCCCCGCTAATCAAATACCGAACGATCAGGTTCGGATGGACTGAAGGTTCGCTCATCTCTATCTTCTCCAGTCACCTGGGACGAGGAGAGTAGCCAGCCATACTGGGGTGATCGGAAGATCAGTTACATAAAGTTTGACCATCTTTGAAGAATTGTTGACCAGAAAGGTGTGTTGACATGAAAGGGGGAAGTCTCTTTTTCGCCACCTTGCAGAAGAACCATATAGGAAGCCGCTGCTTTAAGTCATCTGACAACCTTTGCCCCAACCCTTGGCCTGGTTCCTAAACTATAGAACTAATGCCGAGCAGTGTTCCTGGGATGAGACTCAGCCGCTGACAAAGTACATAGAGAACTGGTATGTGAACAGATTTGACAGTCAGTTCCACAAAGTCGGGTAAATTTATGCAAAGAGCTAATGAAAAGATGGTGACAAGTAAGAGTGCCCCTTTAACAATCAAGGGCTCCCAACTGTCTAAACATCTTAGTGGGACTTTTCTGCCGCTCTAAAGCCAAACGACACTTGTTTACCCAAGCTGAATTCCTTGGAGTGTGAACAAGTCAAGTACGGAGGCCGGACAGGTGCACAGAATGTTTTTTGGTTTTGATTGCCGGATCTGAAGGTTGTAACACAAAGCTGGACAGATTTAGACACTGTACCAGTTAAACGGGTGGTGACATATGAGAAGAACCTAGTTTCCACCATCTTGTGGAAGATTGGCGTAGGATAACAGATGGCCCTGGCTTGAGTGATCTTACGGCCCCTCCATGGCTTAGTTTGAATGTAAATCCAGCTACCACAGAACAGGGCCCAGTACCGATACAGCATGTATACCATATACAGTGCATTTTATGTTATTTTAGATGGCTGTACTTCTAAAGCCCACCAGCAGATGGCAGCCAACACCAGAGGAAAAATGTTTCTTGTCTGATAGCCGCCTCATCTATAGCCTTTACCTCACTATATCTACCCTCTAGGTCAGTGATGGTGAATAATAATAAGCTATGACCTGCATACGTTGAAGATACAAATCTTTGCGTTTATCATAAATTATATATTTCTGCTTTATTAATGAATTTTGACAAGTTGATATTATCCGGGTGTTTCCGCCGTATCTTTATCTCACATCCTGTTTGCACATCTTTGCCATCAGATATAGAACTGCTCTACTATTTTTTCGCTACCATTGCAGTTACTGTGTAAGACATGCTCCTATAATCTATCTATATATAAACTAGTAAGAATTGACCAATTCAGCCTTGTAAAGCATTGCTTCTATGTAGTACATTTGCTTTTCTGTGTTTGTATAATTTAAGCTTTTTATATAATTATATGGGTCCATCAATAGCACATTGGGCGATAAAGGGAATGCGTCATCAGAAAATCAGAATTGTGATAAGAGGAGGCTGCTGTAAAGTGATCTGTACAGTATTGCAGTGTCATCTGACACCAGTAGCTAGAGGAGGCAGTACCAGCTCCCTGTGGAATGACTTTTTCACAGATTACAGAGTGCGCTCATTGATGTTTTACATTCATCTTAAGGGGACAGAGTCTGTCTATGTCCATGAGTCTTGCTGTAAAGCATGTCGCTAAACGCTGTTAAAAACAGCCCAGACAATATGGCAGCCGCCATTAACAATGTACAAAAATTGAAATAAGAAAAAAAAAATTAAGTTAGAAAATAGAAACAGATAGAAAGAACAACTTTAGGTATCTGACTCTAATCCGTAAAAGAAAATTTAGGTGACACATTCTTTTTAGGGTGCATTCACATGTGCAGATCCGCAGCAGATTTGATGGCCCAGAGTTACTTTGCATTGAATATGCAACTTCAGATCTGCGCCATCAAATCTGCTGCAGATCCTGTACGTGTGAACGCACCCTTAGGGTGCGTTTACACATACAGGATCTGCAGCAGATTTGATGGCGCACATTTGAAGCTGCAGATTCAATGCAAAGTAACTCTGGGCCATCAAATCTGCTGCGGATCTGCTGTAGATTAAAATCTGCTGCAGATCCTGTACGTGTGAACGCACCCTAAAGGGATATTGTCTCTCTCTCTCCCCCCCCCCCCCCCCCCCCTTTCTCTGTTTGGTTCTCTGCACCATCCACAAGCTTAGGTTCTGTATATTCATCCTGTATAAAACTTGTCTGTGTCTCCATTCTTTTCTAAAATCGCTTCATTTCATCAGTGGACAGTGTCACCTGGGCGGGGCTTCTCAGCAGTTCGGCCCCCTCTCCCCAGCTTGGAGATAGGGCCCAGTTGCAGTGAAGCCCCGCCCAGGTCATGCTGTTAACAAATGAAATGAAGTGGTGAAGATGCTTTGCAGGCCCAACACCAATCAGTTACCAGGCCCCATTGATGACACGTGACAACTACATCCGATCACGGTCAACAACGGGGTCCTCACCCAGTGCAGTGGTCACATGTTGTGTCAACGCGTCATGAACAGGAAGAACAGAGGCTGGTGCAGGAATGGGAACACACAGGTACCGGAGCCTCAGGGTGTTGGTAAGGTGTGAGCTTTTCTGCTATTTTTTTACCCTTGTCCCCAAACCCTCGCTTATTGTAGCAATTTCCACTGAGACTTTTTTCATTGCCTAATTGTCAGTTTCTCCATTGAAGAAAGTTATATAAGGAATTGGATTCCCTTTTACAGAAAATATTGGGATATTGCATATAGATGATGATGTCCCTGTAATACATTATGCCATGATTAAGAGCATGTATAGCTTGAAACGCGTCGGCATTTTGTTTTGTTGCTTGTAACTGCATCAATATAGTGTGTGCTCTCCCGGTGCCACTATACAGATTCTGATCACCATAAACAGACACTTTTTCTTGGAGACCTGTCAAAAATTTGGCTCAAAAAAATCAATGATCTCTAGAACAAGCGGGGAGAGAAGCGCAAGGCTGAGCACTTCTCTCCTCACTTTCTGTGTGCATTGTTGAGAAGGTACAGTACAATAGATTGGTATTGTGAGTCACATGGCACAGAGCAGGGAGAGAACATGCACCTCTCCCAGCTTGGTCTCAACATCCAGACCCTGACCAATCAAAACGTCTGACATGTCTCTACAAGGTGTAAAAACTTTTTTAAAGTGACAGCTCCCATTTAAAAAAAAAAGATTAAATCAAAACCATTACCAGAAATGTCCTTTATTTCCAAATCCTTTCTACATGATTTATACAAAACCCACTTTATATATGAAAACACATAATGTATGAAATTGTAAAAAGAGACAAAGTAAAAAAAAAAAAAAAATAGTTCATAGAACTAATCACACTTTATATCTAAGAAAACACACAGAAGATTTCTACCACTTCACACAATTTTTATCACCGGGGCACGTTCAATGGGCGGAATTTATAGGGTGATATTATACATATATAAGGCCTGTATGATGTCCTAGCTGGTTAGAGCCGTTGTCTTATCAAAGAGTATACGAGCCATCGGTCCAAATCCTAAAATATCAGCAAAATCAGCTGTTTGGGAAGTGGAAATTATAATATATGGAGGCTTGTCCCATAGAGCGGAAGCTGCTTACCTCCATGCCCACCATGACCTTATGCCAGGCTGTATATAGGTTACGCTGGCAATCTGATATAGGACAAAAACTACATACTGCTGCACAATGGGAGCTTAGCTTATCAAATAACAACCAGCCGAATTGTGAATGCAGCTCTGCAGCAGAAGGATAGGGCCACATGTAGCAGATTTCAGTGCAAACCTATAGCATGCTACTGATTCAACTCATGCAAACTTGTAACAAACCTTCATGTTTTGCGAAAATCCTTAATAGACATTGATATACTGCAAATGTTACACTATATATTATATCTGCATAGGAGAAAGTCTGCAGCATTGGTGAAATCTCCTCCACTTACCTGTATTATGCTGAGGATTTCAGCTCTGCAACATGTCCAACACCCTAAGGCTATGTTCACACAACGTCAAAAATAAATTAAAAATGCGATAGTTACAAAAACACCCGCTTTTGCCACAATGTAACTGACTGCAATGGCAATACATTGAAGTCAATGGGAAGAAGGACAATGCATTGGATAACGGACGTTTTTACAGCAGATGTCAAGATAATGAACATGATCATTATTTTCGGACGTCTTTTGCAAAGAGTGTCCATTTTTATTAGTTGTTCACACACAGTTTTTCTTTTCTCACCGTTCTTTCTCCGTTTTTACTATTAAATTTAGCGGACTTTTCAATTAAGCCGCATCCAAAGGGTAATTAGTAACCCAAACTAGAATAATGTGCAAACACCCGTCATTGCACTAAGGGGAGGCTAGGCTGCTAAATGACCTCTGTTATTTTAGCCTCAACATAACGGGTGTCATTTTAAACAGAGCTGAAAAAAATGTTGTGTGAACATAGCCTAATACAGACTATAAATGACCCAATGCAACATGGATGCCGATTGTGAAAAAATGTGTGTACTGTATATTCATATTTTATAGAAAATAGGATGTATATGAGAATGCTGCAGATGGTTGCTCTTGTGACTCCTGCAGATTCTTCTGTCTCATACATGAGGAAATATGTGCACAGGATGTGTTACATGGATATACTGGGCATGGAGCTGATACGTGTAGCACTGAAGGATATACAGTATATGTGTGGATAGAGATACAGGGTACGTAGGGCAAATGTCGCTTCATAAGCCTTCGGCTTTCCAGGCATGATGGGAATTGTAGTTTTGTAACAGCTGGAGGGCCGATGGTTCCCCTGCCTGGCTATAAAGTATCAGAAGGTAAAGAGCTGCAGCGTCCTTAGGGCACTCATGCGTAAAAAGTTGTAGAATATATAATGTATCTATAGGTGTAGAGGTGAGAAAAGGGCTATGTTTATGAATAGATGTATAAATATGATGGGTCAGTTGGTATAGAGTTAAAGTATATATGTATGTATGTGTATATATAGTCCTGAGGGCCCATGGCTAGTAGGGGCCTGACCCTCCTGCTGTTTCAAAACTACAATTCCCATCATGCCTGGACAACCAAAGATTTGGCTACCCAAGCGTGATAAAGTGATAAACTTCCATTTCCAGATAGCAGTCCTGTGACCACCGACCTAGTCCGAATCTTTACCCCACCGTAGTCACATGTTCATTTCTTCTACATTATATAGAACATATGAACTATAATCCCAATAACTTACCACAGAGCATGCAGGAGGTTACACAGCCCCTTATTACACTGTGTTGTACTGTATAGAGTTCCTATTCTTATAAAGGATACAAAAGAAAAGTCCACGACATAAACATTATAGTGAAGGCACAGATATTTACAGCATACTTGTGACCTATCCCTAGTGTGTAGGGTTGGGATAGATGGTCAGCAGAGGAGACACTTGTCTAGAGTGACATGCGGTGGGGGCCAATTTACAAATAAAAAAGCAGCACTCTTTAAACTGTTACTGTCACTCTTTTATGTCAGAGAGAAGTCAAAAGTTTTGATTGAACAGGGTCCGGGTGTTCAGACCCTCACTGATTGTAAGAGCCAAAAGAAGCGTGCGGCTGAGTGCTTCACTCTCTGGCTTGCTGCCTCTGATGGAGGTCTATGGAGGCCACCAGCTGGAATGAGGCGGACATATCAGTGTAAACCGCTCAGCCGACGTCTTCTCCTGGCTGTATCTAATGAACAGCAGGGGTCTAAACATCTAAACGTGCAACTTTTCAAACGTTTTTTTAAAGTGACAGTAACACTCTAAATGCCTTATAGTAAGAGTATGTATTGTAAAAAATAAGAACTAGTGATTGCATTTAAATTAATAATTGTCTATCCAAGAACTTCAGGGACAGAGGACATTCAAGATACATTGTCCAATCCTTACTAGGGATGGTACTGGGTTTGGGGAATATTTCTCCTGTGTTCCTTTTTAACAGGGGTAGGGAACCTTGGCTCTCTAGCTCTTGCAAAACTACAACTCCCATCATGTCTGGACAGCCAAAGCTAAAGTTTTGGCTGTCCAGGCATGACGGATGTTGTAGTTTTGCAACAGCTGGAGAGCCAATATTCCCTACCCCTGCTTATATATATATTTATTTATTTATTTATTTATTTTTTACAATGTATTTTACAGCTGTACATAGCTGAGTTTGTCAAATGTAGCAGAGCTGGAACTGTCATTATTTGCCACAACCCTTCGTGAGCTCAATGAGATGTCCATGATTTTATACAGAGCTGCACATAAGGCTGGGCTCACACTACGTTTTTGCAATCCGTTTTTTTTTTAAATGGATGCAATTGTGTGCATCCATTTTGATTCGTTTTTCCATTGACTTCCATTATAACAAAAAAAGGATCAAAACGAAACAAAAATGAGGTTGACCCTGTTTTTGTGTACGCTAAAGAAAACGGATCAGTTTTGATCCGTTTTTTTATAATAGAAGTCAATGGAAAAACAGATCAAAACGGATGCACACAGTTGTATCTGCTGTTTTTTTCATCAGTGTTTCATCTTTTTTTGCAAAAAATGGATGAAGAAAACGGATTGCAAAAACACAGTGTGAACCCAGGGTAACAACGATGAAGCTCCAGAGAGTTGAACTTTAAAGTGACTGTACCACCAGGCCCAGGCTGAAGCCGACCCACCCCCAGTGGGAAGAAACCCCAGCCCCTCCATGACGTGACTCCATTAGAATCAATGGAACCCTATCATAGAGGGGCTGGGGTTTCCTCCCACTAAGGGTGGGTCGGCCCGCCTCCAGTGCTTCAGCCTGGGCCTGGTGGTACAGTCACTTTAAACTCTGCTACACCTACAGTATGTTATATCATGCAATATTGTTATGTAAGGAACTATTTTGTGCTGCTTGTTAATTACAATGCTAAACCTAGATGTACAGCTCCATAAATGAGTTCCTTTGTAAGTTGTTACTGCTAAATATGAAGATGATAGATCCAAGATCTCTATACACTGAAGAGAAAGGTTGGCCAAGCCATTAGCTTCAATAGGACCATTGATGTCATATATCCGGGACCTTCATGCTCTCCATGATGGATGATGTTGGAGCGGAGAAGGATCGGAACAATGAATTTCAGCCCCTGCTCCTCTTGTTTTCCATAGAGATAACCTGCTGGCAGAGGGGTCTGGCTGCCCCTTCTCTTCTCTCTCCATAGACAACACATGCACACTCTGTCCGCTAAACATCACTAAGAAGTTGGGCACCTGTAGATATGAGAGTTCCTTGAAGTATAAAGTTGATATGATAGAAGTCATACAGTACATGGTCGTAGTCATAGGAGCCCCATGAAAACTGCCCCCAACAAGATGCCCCCTCACTATGACTACTCCGCTCTAGGCTATCCACCATGTCTGGGGTCCATCTGCTGTTTTATGTATGAATAATAAATACTTATAAAGTCTGTGAAGGGGTGACAGTGTGTGCGGACAGGCCTGGGCCTGAGGGGTGCGGATCCTGACAGGCAGCCATGTTAGGGACATTCAGTAATTGTGATTTTCTGTACAGATTCACATAGTTTTTCTGACTCTGCATCATCTTTGCTGTTCTCTGAATTCTCCAGTGTGATGTAACATCCTGAGTCTCGGGGACAGTCACTTAGTTCACTCTTGTTTGCAGCAGTGTCAGGGCCGAGCGTCACCGGCAGAGAGTCATGGCCGCCGCCTTCCGGTTCACCTGTCAGAAGAGCATAAACATTAGTCTCCACAACGACACGACATAATACCAAACAGTATTACTGAGAGGATGTATCACCGATATCTACCTCACCTCCCTGCCCCATGTCTGTCTGTCTATGTATGTACCAGTTACAGCTTCTATGTAGTAATGTTTATAATATAAGGTTTGGTTCTATGACCAGGGGCAGAGTAACTTTACTATAGGCCCCAGGCTGTTCACAAAGCCTGGGCCCCCATCCCACTGTAACTATGTCAGCACTAGCAAGGTACTACAGGATAGATAATGTCATGATGTCCTGATTTGTGCAAAATTGTAGTAAAAAAGCAGGGTTTTTTTGCCAATCATGGCAAATATATATAGAGAGAGAAGTACAGTAGATGCCATTTTCCTATATAGTATATCATTAAAGGGGAACTCCAGATAGAGGTTAAAAAAAGGAAACTTCTGCAGAAGCATAGCGCATTACTTACTTATCTATCCCAGTTTTAAATCTACCAAAAATCCATTTGTTTGGGGGAGTTTTGCTCTGTTTAGTGTTTCTGTCCTTCCTGGTTTGGCATTTCCCAGGATGCAATGCTTTCCCTTATGTGATCATCACAGCCCCCACCCATTACAATCAGTAAAATTAGTGCACCAGCTGCTTCTGGCAGGTTAGAGATAGTGAATCACTCAGGGGATTGGGTTATTCAGCCAAGCCTCCTGTGAGATCATGCCCTGCCCCCTGTCTGCATCATCAACAAACACACACAATGTGAGACAGAGGCATGGAATATTTGTCTCCTGGGGGGGGGATAGCAGCAGGAGCAGAAGGCAATGGGAATTGGCCCAGGGGGCATTTTTTCACTTCCTGGATTTCTATCAGCTACCAGTGTAGCAGAACTGTACAGATACTGTAATACATTGTATAGACACATCTATATAACTTTTAATAGAAAACAAGTGTTTCTTATCCGGAGTTTACCTTTAACATACATTTGCCCAGCGCATGCCAAAAAGACGCCCCTCTGCTATATGCTGGGTGCATAGAGGCATATGGATGTATTCAGTATATGCACAGGCCAAAAATACATAACAGAACATAAACAGACCTTAAAGGGTTTGTCTAGGCTTAGAAAAACATTGACCTCTCCTGACCTCTCCTCAGTTTGGGGTTTTGCAGCTCGGTTTCATTAAAGTGAATGGAGCTGAATTGTAATACCGCACACAACCTGAGGACAGGACTCATGGAAAACCTCTTTAAAAGGGTTATCCAGTGCTACAAAAACATGGCCACTTTCTTTCAGAGACAACACGACTCTTGTCTCCAGGTCAGGTGCGGTTTGCAATTAAGCTCCAATTATTTTAATGGAACTGAGCAGCAAAACCCCGCCCAAGCTGGAGACAAGAGTGGGGCTGTCTCTGGAAGAAAGTAGCCATGTTTTTGTAGCGCCGGATAACCCCTTTGAGGAGTTTGGTGTCGGCTTTCAGGCATATAGAGTCTGGGTACAGGTGTATGGCTGGTGTCCAGGACAATGTGCTTACTGTAACCTCCATGATGCGTCTATACAATATTCAATAACATAAGTAAAGCTCAGCTTCCTAACACCTTGAGCCTATGTAGCAGGGCCGGCTCCAGGTTTTGGTGGGCCCTTGGGCGACAGAGCCTCAGCGGGCCCCTTTGTATAGTAAATCATGTGGCATCACTTTTAGAGGGTCTCTATCTCCCCATTCTGTGTAGGTATACAGCTGTGTATTATATACTTATTATCCCCCTGTATGAGTGTGTATATACTGTATATCTCCATTCTGTGTAGGTATACAGCAGTGTATTATATACTTATTATCCTCCTGTATGTGTGTGTATATATCTCTCCATTCTGTGTAGGTATACAGCTGTGTATTATATACTTATTATCCCCCTGTATGAGTGTGTATATATATCTCCATTCTGTGTAGGTATACAGCAGTGTATTATATACACACTCATACAGGAGGAGGATAATAAGTATATAATACACTGCTGTATACCTACACAGAATGGAGATATATACTGTACACACTCATACAGGGGGATAATAAGTATATAAACACAGCTGTATACCTACACAGAATTGAGAGATATATACACTCATACAGGAGGATAATAAGTATATAATACACTGCTGTATACCTACACAGAATGGAGATATACAATATATATATATATATATATATATATATATATATATATATACACACACACTCATACAGAAGGATAATAAGTATATAATACACTGCTGTATACCTACACAGAATGGAGAGATATATACACACTCATACAGGAGGGGGATAATAAGTATATGTCTCTCCATTCTGTGTAGGTATACAGCAGTGTATTATATACCTATTATCCCCCCCCTGTATGAGTGTGTGTGTGTGTGTGTGTGTATATATGTATATATATATATATATATATATATATATATATATATATATCCATTCTGTGTAGGTGATCAGCAGTGTATTATATACTTATTCCCCCCTGTATGAGTGTGTATATATATATATATATATATATATATATATATATATATATATATACTTATAATACACTGCTGATCACCTACACTAAATGGAGAGAAAAAAATAGCAATACAACAGTGGATTTATTGCATATTGTGACTCCCCCATGGAAAGTAAAGGGGAAAATCTGCAATAAATCCACTGCAGCAGATATGCCACAGGTGATCCTACCTTCCTACTCCCAGCACACATAGACAGATATTCATACACAACACCTGCATAGACTTACACACACAACACTAGCATACAGACTTACACACACACAACACTAGCATACAGACTTACACACACACAACACCTGCATACAGACTTGCACACATATGCATGTATACTCAGTCACACATACACTCACCTCTGTATCTGTCAGTCCTGTTACATCTTCTCCCTCTGCCTGGGCCGCTGTGGAGGTCAGGAGACCCAGGAATACAGGAGGGGGCAGGGAAGCACAGCACAGGCAGCAATGTGAGGAGGCTTCTGGGCCCTGACCTGCTGTTTAGCCTCTACAGGCTGCCGTGCAGTGAGCCCCGCCCCCTCTCCTCTGGTCCGACGCTGAGAGACTGAGGCCTGGAGGAGCCACAAAATGACTTAAGTGGCTCACCAGCGCCCCCCTCATCCCTGCGCCCGGCTCATCCCCCCTCCCCCCACAGCCTCAGGTAATGATGTGTGCGCTCACAGCACAGCACCACCTGCACACAGTGCGATGTGTGTCAGTGTGTGAGCGCAGTGAGAGGGGAGGGAGAGGGGAAGAAATGGGTGGGCAAGTGCAGGGGGGCCCCTTGAGGCACTGTGGGCCCCGGCACTTGCCCGAGTATGCCTGGTGCTGACGCCGGCCCTGCTATGTAGTCTCCTCTTACCTCCAGTTACATATAGACTTATCCTTTATAAATTACAGAATACATATCTTAGACGTTGACACGTATAAGTATTAGACTAGAGTGAAAGACTCTTAAAAGTGACATTTTTCAGCACCTATAATCCCACGAATCTTCCTAATGCTTCTCGCCTGTCCTTATATTAACTTTCCTGGGATTACCTGAAACTCCTATGAAGCTCTGACCTATAAAGTCTAATCCTGTGAGTATTTTCAAAGTCAAGAACGGCTTTGGAACCTGCTGAGAAGAGGCACCTGATCACCATGGCGGGGGGCCAGTTTATAAGATGTGCGCACATAAACAATATGGAGGAGCTGCTTCTTTTATCGGTCGTATCCAGATACTGGAAGCTTAGTAGTGTAAGCTAATAAAATAAATCTATTTCTGCATATACATATCAGATTCATAGTATTGGAGCTGGGTGATACCACGTTGGCGTGCCACATTGCATTAGTAGGCAAATAAAGCCGGACATCATGTCTTTAGGGTCTCATACATCTTATATAAAGGAAACAGTGCTCAGACAAGAAAAGGTTTCAACCAAGAAGCTGCATCTTATAGAGTTACGTAGAGACAATGGTAAACCCACACAGCTAGTCACTATGCAGCCTAGTGGCATTGTAATTGGTTTGTTACTAGGTAAATGGACTTGTGTAGCAGAAGAACTCTGTGGATATTCTGGTTTAATGATTTAAAAGGGTACTCCAGATATTTTTCTTTCAAATTTACTGGTGGCAGAAAGTGTCAGAGATTTGTTATATATATATTCTCAAGTGTTCCAGTACTTATCCGCTGCTGTATGTCTGGAGAGCAAGAGAGGTTTTTTATGGAGATTCGCTACTGCTCTGTACAGTTTCCGTTATGGACAGGGGTGGCAGCAGAGAGTACTGTGTCAGACTGGAAAGAATACACCACTTCCTGCAGGACATACAGCAGCTGATAAGAAGTGGACGACTTAAATGTAGTGACTAAAAATGTTGGTATAAATAATTACAATATTTGCCACATTGTATTAATGACTTACGTTCAGTAGTACAGATTGTTTTCTCGCTCTCTCTCTCTTTCTCTCTCTCTCTCTCTCTCTCTCTCTCTCTATATATATATATATATATATTTTATTTTTTATTTTTTTTTCCAATAAACAACAAATTCGAATGAGGTAAATAACAAATCTCTGGCACTTTCTGACACTAGTTGATTTGATAGCACTGGAGTTCCCCTTTAAATTACTAACCCCTTAATGGCACTTCTGGGACCCACCAATCTTGAGAATACGGAACATGGGCAACTTGCTTCTCAGCCCAAAACAAGCCTTGCCTCTATGTTCCTGAGAATGTGGAGAGTCCCAGCAACCAAATCTCTCCATCATCTGACACTTCTCCCCTATCCTGTGCATTGGACATAAGCCATTAAAGGGGTTATCCAGAATTAGTAAAAAGATGGCTGCTTTCTCCAGATACAGCACCACTCTTGTCCTCAGTTTGTGTGCAGTATTGCAGCTCAGTTTCATTGAAGGGAACGGAGCAGAGTTGTCATACCACACACAACCAGAGTACAGTGTAGGCGCTGTTTTTGGGGAAAAAAGCAGCTATGCTTTTCGAATCTTGGATAACCCCTTTAAGATAATATAGCATAGAATAACTTACAGTCACCGTCTTGCAGATTCGCAATGGCGATCAGGAGCCTCATCCGCTCTTCAGGGTTTGTAATATTGAGCTCACATAGATGACTCTCTTTTATGTCCTTTAGATCTTCAAGATTCTCATATCCATTCAATAGAAGACTTGACATATAGTCCTGTGAGATAAAACACAACAAAATGTAAGATTATACATCATACCACTTTCCAAATTTTCCAAAGAAAATTTTAAACTTTCATATGTGTTGCTCAGCATCTTTATTAAAGGGGTATTCCGCTAAAACATAACTTTTCATATGTTGCTGCCTATGATGAGAGCAACAATTCCTTCCATACATGTTATTATATATTCAACATCCTTCCCCCAGTTGTGAGCTGCTGCTTTCTGCTGAAAACACAAAAATCTGTGTGGGAGCCTCTTTCTCTGTCTCCCCCTCCCTTCTGATACGACTGATGTAAACAGGTCCCTGGCAGGCTTTATCTGCAACATTGTAGCTTCTTTGTAATGCAGGGAAGACTAATAACAGTGATTTTATCATCAACTTGACCTCAGAATAACCCTCCCAGCATTACAAAGAAGCTACAATGTTGCAGATAAAGCCAGCCAGAGACTTGTTTACATTACCTGTCTCAGAAGGGAGGGAGGAGGGGGAGACAGATAGAAAGGCTGACACACAGATTTTTGTGTCTTCAGCAGAAAGCAGCAGCTGAGAACTGGGGGAAGGAGACTGAATAGATAATAACAAGTATGGAATTAATTTTTAGCTGTCAGAAGGGAGGGGGAGGAGGGAAGACAGACAGAAAGGCTGAAATACAGTTTTTTGTGTCTTCAGCAGAAAGCAGCAGCTGAGAACTAGGGGAAGGAGACTGAGTAGATAATAACAAGTATGGAAGAAATTGTTAGTCTCACCATGGGCAGCAACATATTAAAAGTTATGTATGCGTAAAATACCCCTTTAAATTAAACTAATCATAATATTTTTTTTTGTTATAAGAGCAATGGTCTATTTTTGCACCGCCAACCCTTTTAACTTTAGGATGATCCCAATAGCAAATTTATGACAGGTAACAAGTTGCCAGAAGTAGCTGAGCCCCTATGGATCTCTCTACTTCTTACCTGTAGATTGAATCTTTCCAGAAGTTCCTGCAATGTTTTTGGCCTTGGTCGCTTACTCTTCCTCCTTATTATTTTTCTGGGCGCTTCTTCCTCTGATAAAATATCTACATATATAAATTTAAAATTCCCAACTTTGTTGTTCAGCATGCCGGTCCAGATGCCCATTGGCGTTTTGTAGATAATATCGATGATGTCTCCTTTCTGCAAATGGAAAAGCAATGATAAAGAGAGATAATTCACCAGAATGTAAAGCAAGCAGACTGCAGATTAGCAAAGAATAGGACTTCTTCTTCTTCTATTAACTATGTGGATAATGTAAGGATCAGACGATATCCAGGTTAGACTCTGTTCACACGGGCGTCATCACTTCCATTATTATAGGGGTATTCTGAGTTAAAAGAACTTATTGCCACAGGATAGGGGATAAGGGTAAGAATTCAGGGGATCTGTTCTTAAGATTGCATGGACCCCATTCTTGATATCACAGGGGGGTCCTAGCAGTTGTACTCTCCATAATCTAACCCTTATCCTCTATGTTTTTTTTAACTCTTATCCCTTTAAGAGATATGTGTGGAATCCTACATTTCAAATTTTTAAGTGATATTCTGCCCATCATATTAATAGAGAATCATCAATGTGAACAGAGAGAAAGGATCCTTGTAGTTCACCTTTAGAATTTACATTGCACAGAACACTTTATTTTTTATTGTGGCTGCAATAAAACATATCCAGATTCTTTAACAGTATATCTTTTGCATCAATAACATAAGGCCAATCAGGAAAGACAAAATCATGTAGCAGTAAAACCATTGTTAACACATACAGTGTTATAATTGAGTTTAGTGTAGACATGTATGCAGTAAGCTTTTATGCTCCCCCTAGTGGTGGCTGACATTAGCTAGAATTTTATCATTTAACTCTCACTATGGAGTAAACAACTGCGCTATTTTCCAAGCACAATAAAAGCTATGGGCCCTTTTGAACATATACAGTAATTCACTGGCCCTCTAATAGAGCTCTACAGCTATTATAAGACTACAGCTCCAATCATGGTGGTAGGTAAGAAAAATTGGGAGTTGTTTTGCCACAACAGCCACAGTGTCACCAACATAGTAAACAGACCTCAGACTATACATTTAATTAAACAGACCTGAACAGTGTGATTAATTTTTTTAGCTTTACCTTGATTTTCAGTGAATCGGTATCATATGGACTAGGAGTGAAGTCAGTATGGACTCTTGCTCGTCCACAGAATGGACCAGTATAAGGTATGTCATCATCAAGTCTAAAGCTGTCCCTATTACTGGTTCCATCAGAGCAGCTGGTCACTCCACCTGTAAGGAAGGCTCGCTGTTATTTATATAGGTTTTTGTTACAAAGTGAAACATACAGATTGCTAAATTAATTCTATTTAAAAATCATAAGTCTTCCAGTACTTATCAGCTGCTATATGTCCTGCAGGAAGTGATGTATTATTATTATTATTGGTGTATAATCCCCATATTAAACCTCTCCTGACATGGACAGAGGTGGCAGCAGAGAGCACCATGTTAGACTGGAAATAATATGCCACTTCCTGCAGGACATACGGCAGCTGATAAGTACTGGAAGACTTGATATTTTTAAATAGAAGTAAATTACAAATTATATAACTTTCTGACACTGGTTGATTTGAAAGTGATTTGTTTCCAACAGAGTACCCCTTAAACTGATCCCCATTTGAAAGCATTGTTATAGACACTTACTGGATGAACTCTGACCACTGTTAAGACTATAAAGACTTTCAACAGATTCACTGGCTATGAGATTGCTTTTTTCTGTGACAAGACCTGCCATGGTGTCACTATCCCGGTATGTAAAAGTCCCTTCCACATCTTCACTCTAAATAAAAATAAAGTGATACACATTAAAACATAAAATAAAGTTCAGATATTACTTTAGAGATCTGTAAACGTTATACAGGACACAATAGACAGGACCTATCCCATTGAGATAAATAATAAAATCGTCTGGGCATGCTCAGTGACCTTTACAGAGGTCATTCAACAGGAGGGGGGCTGAGTTGTGAGCAGCAGCTATTGCATATACTTCTGTTATCTATATCCTATGTCACCTCTCGCTGCACTCCTAGGAAATGATCTGTACAGGGCATAAAGTCTCAGCTTAGCTTTAGAACTAGTGGCCAGAATGGAAACTGCAAGATTTCAGGATTATTATAAAATATAGTTAATAAATTGAAAAATTCAAGTCGCTTGGCCTAAGTGGTTTCTAAGTCAATAAGCACATGTTAGAAGTTATTCTTTGTTGTATGGGCAGCAAAGGACTGGAATTAAGAGAAATCAATGCAAAAAAGAAAGTGTTTAAAAATAATGGGTTTGAAGGTCTAGAATCCACTTTAAGGCAATAAGGTTTCCAATAAAATTTGCAGGGAGGTAATAGTACTAGCTACATCAGAAAATGAGAAGCAATTTGCAGAGGAGAGTAAAAAATGTCTTCAGATACACTACATTGAGGGTAAAAAAGACTTCTAGTGGAAATGCTGGACCCGTAACTGATGAGGAGGGTAATGTGGTCACAGGTGATATTGAGAAGGCTGACATATTCAATACGGTTTTCTCATCTGTGTTCACAAAGACCGCTGAGGATATGCTTACTTATATATACTGCTGCGGACATTATACCTGAGGGCTCAACTGGCTGACTGAAGGAATTGTTCATAAAGAGCTGGAAAAAAATTAATATGAATAATGCTGCTGGGGCTTATAGATTATATCCTCATGTTCTATAAAGAATTATTGTGATATATATATATATATATATATATATATATATATATATTATCCTTTTATACACATAGGGTAAATTAATTCAGCATAAATCCATTCTGAATTTTACAAAAAAAACAACAACATTGAATTAGATTTTTTGTGATCGGCTTTAAGTGACTAATTACAGGAGCAAGGACTGTTGTCAAGGACGGGAATCCTTGTTCAAGAACCTACATTGTATGCCTTAGTTCTCAGTACACAGTCACAGGGACCGGTGGTGATGCAGTATGCATTGTTAGTGCTGAGTGAGCACTAAAATTCTCGAGTCATCGTTATTCAAGTCCAGTATTTTTTAATGCTCAAATGATCGAGTGCTCAAATTAAGTAACGAACCCCATTGAAATCAATGGGAGATTTGAGCATTTAAAAGGGATATCTAGTGCTACAAAAACATGGCCACTTTCTTCCAGAGACAGCACCACTATTGTCTCCAGTTTGGGTGCAGGTTTTGCAAGTTAGTTCCATTGAAGTGAATGGAGCTTAATTACAAACCTCACCTGAGCTGGAGACAAGAGTTGTTCTGTCTGTGGACTGGCCATGTTTTCCTAACAATGGATAACCCCTTTAACCAAGTGCCCCCTGCTTGTCAGAGCTTTTTTTCCTTCTATTTTTTTTTGTATATTTCAGGATGTTTAAATGAAAAGTACAAAAATTAGAATGTAAAATTCTGAAAGACTCATTAGTGCTTCAGCGGAAATTCTAATGTGTCTTGCAGAAACCGATTGCATTTTTTCATTCTAATTTATGTTTATTTTGTTTGAACATCCCTTCAAGGGACAAAATATACAAAAAACTGAAATAGTTTACTGTGATGGGTGGGAGGTATAACTGATGTATGGTGTATGTATGGTGTATGTATGACCACCTTTACTCAAGCATCGACCTCAATCAAGCACCCTGATGCTTGGGGAACAGCGGAGCAGATTGCCCAGCCAAACGAAAGTGTTAGTGTGCCGAGAGCTGAAGGACAATTAAGACTGCCTAGAGCTTACACTCTTTGCTGGGGTTTGCACCTTGCTCAGCTGATGTTCACTGAGCAGCCAGGCATACAATGTATACACATACATGGGCAGATTTATCAAACATGGTGTAAAGTGAAACTGGCTCAGTTGCCCCTAACAACCAATCAGATTCCACCTTCCATTTTCCAAAGAGTCTGTGAGAAATGAAAGGTGGAATCTGATTGGTTGCTAGGGGCAACTGAGCCAGTTTCACTTTACACCATATTTGATAAATCTCCCCCAATGTATACACCAATGACTACTACTTGAGGAAGTCTTCAGTCCTTCTGGTATTACTATGAGCATTCTGAGTCAGCAATTACTAGAACAAAGTACTGTATACATGGTTACAATAAAATATGTCTGAAATAAGGGTCTTATAACCTAGGGTTATTAACTTGATGGACTCTTGACTTTTTTTTTCAACCTTATTAACTACACTCACCGGCCACTTTATTAGGTACACCTGTCCAACTGCACGTTACCACTTAATTTCTAATCAGCCAATCACATGGCGGCAACTCAGTGCATTTAGGCATGTAGACATGGTCAAGACAATCTCCTGAATTTCAAACCGAGCATCAGTATGGGGAAGAAAGGTGATTTGAGTGCCTTTGAACGTGGCATGGTTGTTGGTGCCAGAAGGGCTGGTCTGAGTATTTCAGAAACTGCTGATCTACTGGGATTTTCACGCACAACCATCTCTAGGGTTTACAGAGAATGGTCCGAAAAAACATCCAGTGAGCGGCAGTTCTGTGGGCGGAAATGCCTTGTTGATGCCAGAGGTCAGAGGAGAATGGGCAGACTGGTTCGAGCTGATAGAAAGGCAACAGTTACTCAAATAGCCAACCGTTACAACCAAGGTAGGCAGAAGAGCATCTCTGAACGCACAGTACGTCCAACTTTGAGGCAGATGGGCTACAGCAGCAGAAGACCACCCGTTACTAGCATGGTGTACCTAATAAAGTGGCCGGTGAGTGTATGTAACTATATGATGATTTCTGTACCTCAGAAAGAGCTTTGATATACTTTTTCCCCATCTTTTTCCGCATGGTCAGTGATATGGCTTTCATTTTCTTAGTCAGACTTCCAGCATTGTTTGATGCCTTGTCCCCATCTGAGCCTCCTCCTCCTCCGGCTTCAAAAACACTTCCCATATCAGCAATCTGTGTAAAAGGAAGAATAAGCGTCATCTGTAGCTCGCCATATAGCTAAATCTATGTAAAACTTACTACCATATCGCACTGCCTTTCCATGCAGAATTAAAATAAAGTTTCACCTTTGGTTAACAGTAGAGATGAGCGAACCTCGAGCATACTCAGGTCGATCCGAACCCGGACTTTCGGCATTTGATTAGCGGCGGCTTCTGAACTTGCATAAAGCCCTAAGGCTACATGGAAATCATGGATATAGTCATTGGCTGTATCCATGTTTTCCAGACAACCTTAGAGCTTTATCCAAGTTCAGCAGCCACCACTAATCAAATTCCGAAAGTTCGGATCGACTCGAACCCGGTTCGCTCATCTCTAGTTAACAGTAAAGATGAGCAAACCTTGGGCACGTTGGGTTAGTCCAAATCCGAACTCTCTGCATTTAAATACCAGTGGCTGAAGAAGTTGGATGCAGCCCTAGGGGATTCAGCAAAACATGGAAACAGTCTATGGCCTATGACTGTATCCATGTTTTCCATGCAGCCTTATTTCTGTATCCAACTACTTCAGCCACTGGTAATCAAATTCATAGCATTCTGGTAAAGACTAACCCAAGTGTGCTCAAGGTTTGCTCATCTCTAGTTAACAGTAATTGACAAATCTAACCTGCTGATAGCCCCCTATAGTACCAGGGACACTAAGGAGGAAGGTTGGTGTCTTACCTTCCTCCTCAGTGCGGGTCCTGCACTGTTAGGCTACGTTCACACAGAGCAAAAGGGGCGGATTACGCGAGGAAATATTTCCGCCTGAAATCAACTGACGCTGAATTCCGAGCAGAAAATAAGCAGAATGTAAGCAGAATCCCTGCGTATTCCGCTAGGAAAGTGTTCAGCTCGTAATCAGCTCTTGACAAATTCAGCGCGGAATACTCGAGGAATCCGTGCTGAATCCGCATGCATTCAGCGCTGAAATTCAGCGAGTATTTGGTGAGTAAACTAGACTATACCAGAATATATACTAGAATCCTCCTCCCCCCCTTTTTTCCCAATTTCCGCGCTGATTCAGCGTGTAATTTCCGTGCTGAAATAGAAAATCAGAGCCCCATTGGGGCGGAAAGCAGATTAGTTCAGTGCGGAAATTCCACCGTGTGAACTGCAGAGCAGAATTTCCATTCAACACAATGGAAATTAGCTCTGCACCTATTTTAACGGCTGAAATTTCAGCGCTGATTCAGCGCAGAAATTCAGCTGTTTTTGCTCTGTGTGAATGAGCCCTTAGTTGGGGTAAACTCCGCTCTGGAGCACCATTAGGAGCACTGGTGTGTCATCTGTCCCACCCCCCTCTATTGATTATCATTAAAAGGGGTGGGCACAGCAGTAATCCTAATGGTGCTCCAGAGCGGAGTTTACCCCGACTAACAGCACTGGACCGGCACTAAGGAGGAAGATAACACACATACCTACCTCCTCAGTGTCCCCATTGCTATAGGGGGCTATCAGCAGGTTAGATTCATCTAACCTGCTGATAGTTCCCCTTTAAGACTCTCAGCAATAAGCAAAGAGAGTCTAAGAACTCAGCTTGGAGGTAACCTTCATGTTCCCCGTAGGACCCACATCAAAGGTTTATTACCCAGTCAACCAACACCATGCTGTGTACTGAAGAAGAGCAAGGACCCCCAAACAGCTGTTTACTGGAGGAAGAGATTCTATTTTGGTTGACGGTTTTAGGACGGTCAAGCTCTGACTTTCAATAGACGGCAATACAGAGACAGTATTTTTTTCTACTGGCGGAGAACCACTTTACTTACTTTTGCCTGGCCTATAAGACACCCTATGTGGCCATGGTGGCCTCCACAAGGAGACACATTACCCCCGTGCTAACCTATGCTCAATAGGAGATGGGACAAAAGAAGTGCCTTGTATGACTGTGTTCATACTGTGTGCTTTTTTGTTGTGTCTTTCGCATTTAAAAAATATTTTTTATTTATTTATAAGAAAACTAAAATAAAGATATAGAAGGGGGAAGGGCTATAGAAAATAAAATAGGGATGGGAGTGGAGTTTTTAAACATTATCACTGTTTGGATAGTTGCTTTATTCTCTCTCTCTCTCTCTCATATATATATATATATATATATATATAGCAAAAATATTCTGTGGCGCAGCACTCCTTCAAGAAGAATATAAATGGTGCCAAACAGTAAGCACCCTTGTGACCATAGGTGCTAAATTATATAATCAAAAGAATCTCTGTGGCACTCAAAAAATAGTGAAAAAACTTGTGGTTTATTTGCCCATAACCGCTTTATGGGCAAATAAACCACAAGTTTTTTCACTATTTTTTGAGTGCCACAGAGATTCTTTTGATTATATATATATATATATATATATACACAACAGTTGCAGCTCTTGCAACTATTTGTTGCCATTAGTAATCAATTTGATGCGCTCTGTGAATGGACACAATGCATCTCCCTACCTACCTGTTTACTTCATTGGTGGAACTTAGCTCAGAGTATTTTGTGTTTAATTGCTTCCCCCTTTCAGCTTTTTTGTAGACATCTCTGCGTTCGGCAGACAAAAATTCTCAGGAGGAGCCTCAAGGTCAGAGGAGTGAAAAAAATAGAGCAGAGAAGCTCCCCACTGATCTCCTCCGCAGAGCACAGCACTTTCATCTTCCTTTCCTTTCATACACTGCATAAACCCTGATAACTAGACAGCGCCATTAAATAGATGAAATAACGCCGCACACTGTAATTTCCAAAATCATCCCCAGATCAGATGTATCATTATTAATACAGCACAGACAAATGCAGCGAGCTGCGGATAGAAACGCACCTCGGTCAGATCTTCCGGCTTGGAAATGGAAGGTTTCTTAAAGCGTTCAAAGGTCCCAAAGCTGCTGGTGCGCTGCAAAACCAACGAGGATGGGGATTAAACAGAGGCCTGAGAATCCAGGAGTAAAAAGCATGTGTGACTATAGACTTCCATAGTCTCCCTCATTGTGAACTGACCAGTACTCTATTTAGGGGATGATTGGTGGTGGGGTTTAACCACTTAGACCATACACGCTCTATGCAAACAGCTCTGCCATGTGCAGGATCCAAAAGGAATTAGTGTCTGATCAGTGAGGACCAACCACTGGGACCGCCAACATATGCTGACATACAAGCTGTATACATGTGCTATTATGTGTTTGATTCTGAATTAATAAGGTTTTCTCCTAAGGGACCAGGATTGATAGGGTACAACCTCTAGGACCACCACCATGTGCTGCTTTACAAACTCTATACAAATGGCTCTTCCATCTCCATGATCCTGAATTGGTAGGGTTTTCTCCAAATGGACCAGTACTCTATTAAAAGGAGATGAGTGTCTGATTGGTCAGGTTCAACTGCTGGGACCATTACCATGTGCCGCCATACAAGGTCTTTGTATACAGCTCTGCCGTATGCACCATTCTGAATATGTAGGGTTTCCAACAAAGGAGAAAACTGTCTGATTATTGGGAGTCTGGCTGCTGGGACCAAACCGATCACAAGATCAGGGGTCCCTTGTCCCCTAGTTTAAATAGAGCATCAGTTGGACATGTGCTACCAATCCATTCAACAATATTGCCATGTGTTGTACTCAGTTATCCTTGTCCGACTCACATAAGTCAAACTATTACTCAATTCCCCTGTTTGATGACCCCATGATCACTGGGGTCCCAGTGGTCAGACCCTCACTGATCACTTATCTCCTCTGTACTCAGCTCTCTCTGATGGCTCCATAGAGATTGAATAGAGCCGTGCGTCACATGCCAACCTGCAGCTGTATTAAAAAAAATTAACTGGGGGCCTTCGAGATCTCCAGGGGGCATAAAGGTTGCACCCATGTAATCTCTTACTTGTCTTCTATCCTGTATATAGCAGACAAGTAAGTTTCAATTGGAGAATCCCTTTAAGATTCCCCCCTATACATACACTCCTTCACCTCAGCTGACAGTCGCTTGCTACCAGGTCAGTGGGGTAGCTACAATGAAGGCAGGGAAGGCGACTGCTATGGGGCCCTTGCAGAAAAGGGGCCCCAGAAAGCCTGCTCTGCCCTCATAGTAGATATGCCACAGACAGCCGCCTACCGCATCCCCCAGGGGCCCGGAGAGGAAGAGGGATCCGGCATTGTACTCTTCAGCCCGCTCACTGTAGTTCAGGGTGAGCAGGCTACACATCAGGAGAGAAAAAGAGCAGGAGGACCTGCCAGGTCCTGCACCGCACAGGAGAGGACGAAGGACCTTATCACATGACCCAAAGATCCTCAATACTTCTGTGTGAAGATCAGCCGACTACAGGAAGAGGAGGGGGAAGCCTGTGAGCTGTAAGTGCTGAGTCTGTGTATGTATGTGTATCAGTAAGTGTGTGTATGCATGTATCTGTGGCTAAATATGTATATGTTAATGAGTGTATCTACTGTAGCTATGTATTTTTGTGTGTGTATATGTCAGTAGTGTCTGTGACTGGTGTATATGTGTGTATATGTAAGTTATGTCTGTAACACTGGTGTATATGTGTGTATATGTAAGTAATGTCTGTAACACTGGTGTATATGTGTGTATATGTAAGTAATGTCTGTAACACTAGTGTATATGTGTGTATATGTAAGTAATGTCTGTAACACTGGTGTATATGTAAGTAATGTCTGTAACACTGGTGTATATGTGTGTATATGTAAGTAATATCTGTAACACTGGTGTATATGTGTGTATATGTGTCACGGCCGCGGAGGTGTCCCATGGTCCGGGCCGCCGCCGCGACCTCCTCCTGCCCCATGCAGCTGCCGGGGACCTTGTGCAGGGACCCGGCGCTGCTGCTAGTTCGGCCCCTGGGGGCGCCTCACCTCTCCTCCGCTCCTGTCTCTCACTGTGCCGGCCGGCGCGCGCGTCCCCGCCTCCTAGGGCGCGCGCGCGCCGGCTGTCTTAGATTTAAAGGGGCAGTGCGCTCCTAATTGGTCCACATGTCAATCACTCCCCTATAAGTTCCAGTCCCTGCCCTACTACAGGTGTTGGAGCCTCTACATGCTTCCCATAGCGTTTGGCCCAGCCCCCTGTTGTTCCTGATTCCTATCCGCTACCTGGTCCCAAGTCCTTGTTCCTGATACCTATCCGCTACCTGGTCCCTAGTCCTTGTTCCTGGTTCCTGCTCCCCTGTCACTCCATTGCTCCTGTGTTCAGCCTGTCACCTGCGGTTACGTCTACAGACCTCTGCCAGCACCATCTCCTGCCTACTGCTCCTGCCACGCCTCGCCTGCCGTCGCTAGCAACCAAGCCAGGGGTAGCGACCTGGGGGTCGCCTGCCGCAGCAAGTCCATCCCGCCTTGCGGCGGGCTCTGGTGAATACCAGCGGCCCCCTAGACTCCGCTCCCTGGTGAGGTTAGTGCCATCGCTGGTGACGGTCCAGTGGATCCACTACTCCAGGCGTTACAATATGTAAGTAATGTCTGTAACACTGGTGTATATGTGTGTGTTTGTGTATGTCAGTTGTGTCTCAAGTGATTGACATGTTTGCTCCCAAAGATGTTCTGCAGCAGCTTCTATTAATGCTGGGCTCTAACAAAAGAACCCACCATTAAAAGAAAATGCAGCAGATATTATATCTGGTTCAGTATTTCTTATTACACTGAGATGATTTCCCTGTGTACAGTCTATTCATGCTGTATACATCTGCACTAGTGTAATCACATTCTAGTGTGAATGTGTTTATGTCAGTGGTGTATCTGTATATATGTTAATGGTGCCTCTGTGTGTATATATGTGCGTCATTGTGTGTGTTTGGGAGTTGGCCTTAAATGGTGGGCGTACAGGATTTATGGGGCCTCATGAATCCTAGCTACGCCCCTGGCTTGCTTCTGGTGTGTTCAGGGCTCAGTGTGTCAGGTCAGGACGGACAGGGAGGGCAGGTAATGTCTGCAGACACGATGAGGCCCCATGACCCTCATCTGCTACATATATCACACTGATTTGTCACCTGTAGACCCTCTAACTGCACCCTGCTGCCTTCACAAAAAGTAAGTATCTTTATACTAATAGACCTATACCTGGAGCTTGCTCAGAAGAAGTTTGATGCAGACCGAATGCTTTCTGGAAAACATGTACGGTATACAGCTATAGGCCATAGCCATGTTTTCCTGGACTCCCTATGGCTGCATCCAATTTCTTCAGCCATGGGTAATCCAATTCTATACGGTTGGCTTCAGAAGAATCCAAGCACACTCAAGGTTTGCTCATCTCGACTCACTGGATGATGATCAGTAGCGCTGATCGACTTGCGATATCACTGATCAGCCCTTCTTATGGAAAGCCCATGTAGATGAATACAACTCTACATAAGAATAAGTATCTGTTAGAAAGGTTAAAAAAATTACCTGTATCTCTGGATTCAAATGAATCAATGCTACCGTGTGGGTGAGGAGCAGTAAAATATAAAAACATTTTTTATATCCATCGTGATGGCATTTACAGCTTAGATATGTTCCAGATATATGAGGGTGGTGGGGGATGCCCAATAAGACTGGCACTATATAGGCCAGAGTGATTCAATGATTTGTATCCTTTTAGGATCTTTTTGATTTTCAGAATTATATTGCATGATTCAATGTACATGTTAATTCCCACACGTACAAAGTGTTGATGCACTGTTAACTATCACATTCACTGTATAGATCATAATAATGTGCAACGTTCACCAATTAAGTGATTTAATTGAAGTGATTGGGTGCTGAGCTGTAGTAACCCTGAACGGCCACTAATCAATATATGGAGCTGTCTGCTTTTGGTTCCTTCACAGTGCATGACAAACAGCTGATCGGCAGGGATGCTAGGTGTCAGACTTCCACTGATCAGAAATTGAGAAGAGTCTGTAAAACCTATTTAAAGCATACCTATCATTTACACGGGCCCCATAGCAGTTGCATGGTCTGCCTCTATAGTATCTACGTCACTGGATACAAACCTCTGCCTGGGCCCCCAACGGCAAAAGAGGTGGTTGGCCTCTATGATACTAGCTCACTCACCAACAGCACAACCAACCCCCCACCTGCACCTCCCTTCCGCATTCCACACAGTGACAGGGCACTAGCCGCCTGCACCTCCCACCCGCACCGGCCACGCTAGACAGTGACAGGGAACCATCCGTCTGCACCTTCTGCCTGCACCCTGCACAGTAATGGCACCAGCAGCCGTCATCCCACATCCCAGACAGTGACGGCACCATCGGCTGCATGCACCTGCATGTGAGTAGTGCATAGTCATCTCTGCTGTCACTGCTAAAATATCAGTAGATGGAATTGTAATGGTGACCATTGTCTATGGAACTTCCCGTAGATGCGATTGCTAGAATTTCTGTAGACTCTGTTATAATGCCGTCCACTGCTACTTTACCAGTGGGAGCGGAGATGAAGCATGCACGGCTTAGCACTTGGACTTTTGGTATGAAAGTAATTCATGGGATAATCCCATCAGCTGCAATGTGGCCAATAATGCATAGACATACAATCTTCATAGACAAACACTGGTGGCTGCTGCAGATTAGGCTATGGGTACATTTTGTGACATTGTGCAATTTAGAATGTGCTAGATCTGCCCTGGTCACTTCCTAGACCAAGGTCTATGGAGGCGGAAAGTCGTGACCTCTTTTTTAAAGTACTAAAAATAGGTCACGGGAAAAAAAAATCCTGACGTTGCTCAATGACAACAATAGGTCTTCAAAAACTAATATTTAGGAAACAGTATCAAACAGAATCAAATTATACCACCATCCAATGTCCAAATAATGCCTAACAGTACCAAACAATGGTGCCAACCAGTGCCTATCAGTACCAAACAGTGCCTAACAGTACCAAACAATACCACAAAGCAGTGCCTAACAGTACCAAACAATGCCGCCAAATGGCGCCTAACAGTACCAAACAATACCACAAAGCAGTGCCTAACAGTACCAAACAATGTCGCCAAATGGCGCCTAACAGTACCCAACAATGCAACCAAACAGTGCCTAAAAGTACCAAACAATAGCGCCTAAAAGTACCAAACAATGCCACCAAATGCGGCTTAATAATACCAAACAATGCTGCCAAACAGTGCCTAACAGTACCAACAATACCACAAAGCAGTGCCTAACAGTACCAAACAATGCCGCCAAATGGCGCCTAACAGTACCAAACAATGCAACCAAACAGTGCCTAAAAGTACCAAACAATAGCACCTAAAAGTACCAAACAATGCTGCCAAATGCGGCTTAATAATACCAAACAATGCTGCCAAACGGTGCCTAATTGTACCAAACAATGGCGCCAAACAGTGCCTAACAGTACCAAATAATGCCTGGCCTTATATACATGCCTGGCCAAGTATGGCTTTTCCTGACTCTCCTCAATCAGCAGATGTTATGGGAGAGAAAGATTGGGCATGTTGCATGTGAACTGCCCAGTCTTTTTGTTCTTTGGGAGATAAGCCACCACCTGTCTTTCCCTATTGAGAACATGTGCACTCTCTTCTAAGTTGCATGCACATATATGGGTGGATACGGAGACATAGCTTTCGTACATGTACGGCTACATAAGGGCACGCTCTTGCCTATAGACGTTCCTCCTATTCTGTGAATAAGCTGCAGCTTCAAGAGTTGCTAAGGAGTGACCAGCATTAAATTTCTCAGAAAGTTCTTTCTATAACCAACCCTAACAAGATACAAGTCACTGTGTTTAATACCTCGGCCACAGTCATGTACAAATGACAAGTGTCCACACGCACATGTCCACACCCTTACCCCACCATGACACTTTTCTATATAGGCCGTACTTTTAGATTGTGAAAGATAACACGTTCCTGAGAAACAACTTGAGACTGGGTTCACACTACGTATATTTCAGGCAGTATTTGGTCCTCTTGTCAGGTCCTCATAGCAACCAAAACCAGGAGTGGATTGAAAACACAGAAAGGCTCTGTTCACACAATGGCGAAATTGAGTGGATGGCCGCCATTATTTCAATATAACAGCCGTTGTTTTAAAATAACAGCAAATATTTGCCATTAAATGGCGGCCATCCACTCAATTACAACATTATGTAAACAGAACCTTTCTGTGTTTTCAATCCACTCCTGATTTTGGTTGCAATACAGCCTCAAATATACAGCCTCAAATATACGTAGTGGGAACCCAGCCTGAAGAAGTCAATGCAAGAATATTAAATAATATAGGGGGAGATTTGTCAAACATGGTGTAAAGTGAAACTGGCTCAGTCGCCCCTAGCAACCAATCAGATTCCACCTTTCATTTTCCAAAGAGTCTGTGAGGAATGAAAGGTGGAATCTGATTGGTTGCTAGGGGCAACTGAGCCAGTTTCACTTTACACCATTTTTGATAACTCCCCCCATTGCTCCTAAATGGCTTATTTAGGACACTGTTAAGAGTGAAGTCAATATTATTCCTTAGGTGCCATTCTCCCCATTCACTAACTGATAAATGAAGGGAATGTTTCATCAGAAAATGAAATACTGTATTGTTTAAATAATGTTTTCATGTTAAACATATTTTTTAGTATTTTTCGTGACTTTTTTTCTAATTTTCCATTTTTCTATCCACATTATAAAATAATCTTGAAATCTTGCAGATTTCATTCTCACCACTGGGGCTAAAACTAAGCTGAGACTTCCTGTCCTGCCTGTAGTGTTCAGAGGAGGCTGCTGTAAAGTGATCTGTACAACATTACAGCGACATCTGACACCAGTAGACAGAGGAGACAGTAGTAGCTCTCTGTGGAATGACCTTTTCAAAGGTCACAGAGTGCGCTCAGTAACGTTTACATCAATCTCAAGGGGACGGAGACTGTTGGTTGTCGTCTATGTCCATGAGTCTTGCTGTAAAGCATGTGACTAAATGCTGTTAAAACAGCTCAGGCAAGATGACAGCCCACATAACAATGTACAAAAATGGACAATGTACATACACTTTATACTATAGTCAGCTGAACCCATAGCTGGGAAGCCTCCTGAGATTTCAACAATAGATGATGTCAGTGGTGATGGGGGGGTCAGGCGTGATAGATTTTTACTGCACAACCCCTTTGTTCTCAGAGGAATAATGCAGCACCAGAGCAGTCTGGTTGTGGCTTTTACCTCACCATAGAGATATTATTTGGCCAATGGTGTCTAGGCACATTGACAGGTCTTTTTTTACAAGGGTTCTATGATATTAGAAAAACATGACTGCCTTGCTCTGGCACTACTTTTATCTATGGGATGTTTCTGGTACTGCAACTCAGTCATTACTTCAGCTGTTAAAAGGAAAGGCAGTGACAACTACTCAGGACACCTGCTATGGGCACACACAGCAGTCACTTATTCCATTGTGCAGTTCACATCACAATGGAATTTCCCTTTAAAGGAGAAGTCCGGTGAAAATTCTGATTAAAGTATTGTATTGTCCCCCAAAAGTTATAAAAATCACCAATATACACTTATTACGGGAAATGCACATAAAATGTTTTTTTTTTCCCTGCACTTACTACTACATCAAGGCTTCACTTTCTGAATAACATGGTGATGTCACTTCCTGGATAACATGGTGATGTCACTTCCTGGATAACATGGCAATGTCACTTCCTGGATAACATGGTGATGTCACTTCCTGGATAACATGGTGATGTCACTTCCTGGATAACATGGCGATGTCACTTCCTAGATAAAATGGTGATGTCACGACCCGACTCCCAGAGCTGTGCGGGTGTGGCTGCTGGAGAGGATTATGGCAGGGGGACACTGAGGGACACAGGGCACTGGAGGGACACTAAGCATCCCTCTGCCATCATCCTCTCCAGCAGTCACAGCCTGCACAGCTCTGGGAGTCGGGTCGTGACATCACCATTTTATCCAGGAAGTGACATCACCATGTTATCCAGGAAGTGACATCACCATGTTATCCAGGAAGTGACATCACCATGTTATCCAGGAAGTGAAGCCTTGATGCAGTAGTAAGTGCAGGGACAAATTCCCTGCATTTTCCGTAATAAGTGTATATTGGTGATTTGTATAACTTTTGGAGGGCAATACAATACTTTAATAAAAATTTTCACCGGACTTCTCCTTTAAATTACTTTCAGACAGCCACAACCTAAGAAAGACATCCTTCTTTTTTTATTTTTTAAAGATGTCAGATTCCTCAGTCTCGGCCGGACCTTGAGGGAGCAACGTGTCTTGAGTGCCAGTAACGCTCATAGCCGACCTACACGCCGATAGAGAAGAGGGCTAATCTTCACTCATTATCTTTACCCCTGTCAGATTGGCTTCCATCTCTATCCCTGCTCGCCTCTAAAAAGACAAGAAGTGGCTTTTGATGTGTCAGCAAAGCTATCGTACTTGGCAAACATCTCAAGACACCGGGAGAAGGGAAGGAAAAAAAAAAGCAAGCTGAATGTTCTGGGATTAGAATCTCAGCACACCCTTATTTTGCAGCACGCTCTGTTCCAAGACACAGAAAACAGCCGAGTTCTCCATATCAGAGGTCTTGAGCAAAGTAAAAAGGCCACCACCAGATTAGTGTATTTGATGTATCACTTTGATTCATCTAGTTAATGATCAGAGCAGAACACAGCCCTTGGCGCTGTTTTGTTTCTGCAAGCCTCCCTCCAGCTACGTCCTGCCATTAATTCACTGGCATGTGCCAACTCAGCATATCAAGGTCACTCTTGTCTTTCAAGGGGAACCTTTGGAGACATAATAAAACTGACAGAAAGTTCTTTTTTTTTTGCATGCTTTATGTTTTCTGAGTTCAACGGTAGCAGTTAATATCTGGAAGCTTATAGACTTTGTGATCCTGATGCTTTAAGTTTTTTTTGTTTTTTGTTTTTTTGCACTTTTGGAAGATACATTTTTTTTGTAGATAAAATAGTGACAGATTTATGCAATGTTACTAGGAAATATTTAATCTGCAATAAGTTGCAAATGCATGATGTCTCTTTCCAAAACAGCACTTTGCTGTCCTTGCAGATTGATGTTATTAAAGGAGTTATCAAGGTTTAGAAAAAAATCGCCGCTTTCTTCCAGAAACAGCACTGGTCTTGTCTCCGGTTTAGGTGTGGTTTTGCAATTAAAGGGGTATTCCACTAAGGTAAAATACATGTTGAACTCCTTTCCCCAGTTCTGAGCCTGCTGCTTTCTGTTGAAGACTGAGAAAACCGCGTGTGAGCTCTTCTTCTCGTCTCCCTTTTCGCTTCTGAGACGGCTCATGTAAACAGCGCCCCTGGCCGGCGATTTTGAGCTCCTGTGTTCCTGGTTCTCAGGAATAATCTGATGTCAAGTTGCTGATGACTTCACTGTGATTAATCATCCTGGCATTACAGAGTGCAGATACAACCGGCCAGGGAAGCTAATTACAAGTGTTTACATCAGCCGTCTCAGAAGAAAGGGGAGACAGAAAGAACAGCTGAAACACAGTTTTTTGTGTCTTTAGCAGAAAGCAGCATGTTTAGAACTGGGGGAAGGAGACTAAAAAGGTAATAAGTCTGTAAAGAATTATTAGTCTCCAGGAGGGCGGATGATTCAGCATTTATTTCACTTGAGCGGAATACCTCTTTATGCTCCATTCATATCAATGGAACTCAGTTGCAAAACAGTAGTGCTGTTTCTGACAAATGAATATGACCAGAAATTACATTTTTTTTTTTTTTATCAGCTTGGATAAACCCTTTACCTCATTTACTTGTACGGTTATCTTTCTCTTTATTCATTGATGGGTGACCTGATATCCGAAACACTATGGGGGAGATTTATCAAACATGGTGTAAAGTGAAACTGGCTCAGTTGCCCCTAGCAACCAATCAGATTCCACCTTTCTTTTTCCAAAGATTCTGTGAGGAATGAAAAGTGGAATCTGATTGGTTGCTAGGGGCAACTGGGGCAGTTTCACTTTACACCATGGTTGATAAATCTCCCCCTATATACTGTAATGTATACCAGGTTTAATGTATTTATGGACTAACAGTGGTGTGTGCTGTGTAGCACTGGAATGGGCTTCCTTGCCCTCGCTAAAGAAAATAATATACAGACCATGTGCATCTTAGGTCTTGTTCACATATGCATTAGGGATTTCCATTGCTCCACTGGATTATAGAATCAAAACAACGATAGGGCTGGGAAGAAGCAGGGTGGGTGGGTATTTGGCAGTTTTAGAGGAACAGCAAAAACTGCTGGGAAATATGGTGTTACAATGGCGCAAGGCAGGAAGTAAGCAACTGGGGATATGAGTTTTTGCCATATAACATATAAGGGGACACAAAGTACATGCTATGCTTGTCACATATCTCCTTTAATGCGGCATCAGGTTTCCATCATGGTGGACATTGCTTCAATATGATCTAATATATAGATAAGTGATTGATCTAGAGTCATTACCAAATAAGCTGTCTTCTGTTAGACCCTTGGATCCCATACTATGTTACACAGCCCCACTAAAGGATCCTGTGTTACTATAGTCGTCTAATCCAACTCACATCACTACCAGACTACATGGGGTTTGTATGTAGTCTGTTACCATGGCGATGCATAGGCCTAAAAAGGAGCTAAATACACAAAACAGCAGGAGATTTTAAATTATGACTGTTAAAGGGATCTTTCTTGAGAAGGGAGGAAGCTAAAGATGCCATGAAATAATTTTAGAATAAATAATATCCAATCCAATGATTCCCCCATTTTTCTAGCACCGCCTTTCTGGTGGTCTCCACCTATCTGAGCTTACATAGCTGCGGTACGTGACCCGCCAATTTCAGCCGTTAACAGTCTCATGCCATATGCCCTGAGACGAGCGATTGACTAAAGTGTTGACATGGGTATATGGGCATGTCTTCACAGCAATGCAGTAAACAAACACCACCTGGGATGAGGAGGGATTTATTAGGTCAATAACGGTTCCTTTGTTATTTTATTGTGTTATTTGTATGTTTTATGTTTAATAATATAGTACCAATGTGCAGTGAATTGCAGCGGTAACTGCATTATATTATTGGGTCTATTGACGTGTGACATATAACGTCCTTGCACCTGACTGGCACATTAGCCACATACTATTAGCAATACAGACTTTCCTTTAGTGAGAAATAGTCTGCATAATGATGACTTCACAACGTTGCCTCACAGAGTTGCCAAATAGCAGATATTTTGGTCTGTACAGAAATTCTTATGTAATGCCTATATAGTAGTGCCCTTACATATGCTGAAATTGTTGTGCTCCATATATTATACTGTAATACAGTGCTAACACAAACCAGTAATCCAATATAATTTATCATGTCAGTATCATGCACCCATTCATCTAGGTTCACCCAAAATAGAATTAATATCAGTACATTTTATACTCCTATAAAAGTGCTAGATAAAAAAAAAAATACATGATGCATTTTTTTTTTTTAGAACCAATGGATATTGTTGAAGAAGCCCCTTCTTAGGATCCTAATAGCGTTAAATAGATACTGTTGTTCTAACAAATTTTGTATAGATCCATAGTACTAGAGAACATAAGAAACTTTGTAATATATCTTATCAGACAAAAATGCTTCCTTCTCCTGTTATCAAGCATCTTCTATCTACCCCCTCCCTGCTAAACTGCCATCCATTCTGAAACCTCAACTCAGAAACATCCCTGTTTACATCCTGAAGATAGCTCAGGGATCAAATTTCAAGCAAGACAAGTCGATGGAGGAGGGAGATGGGAAGGTAAGCGCCTGGGGACGCAGGCAGAGAGAGAGAGAGTGACAGACAGACAGACAGACAGACAGAAACAGATAAGAGATAGCTCTGTAAATATGAGATCTCATGGCATACATGGTTTAAAGGGGTAATCTCATCTCAACTAATATAGCTAAACATGTAGTGGCGTCAAGTTAATATATATATATATATATATATATATATATATATATATGTGTGTGTGTGTGTGTGTAGAGATACTGGGTGACATTTGGACATTTAATATGCCATTTTGTGGCATAAAGGTGTACATGAAGGGTGGGACAATGGTGAAGCTGCACAGAGAGGGGTGGAGAGGGATGGGAGGAGGGTGGGTCATTTGCAGTCGCACACAGAGGGGGCGTGGCTTCGGTGTGTGCCGCATTTAAGTTTTTTTGAAAATGTCACAGAAATCTACACCAGCTCTGAGTGGACGTAGGTTTCCCTGCATGCGAATGGAGAGCCCTGGTGTGCACAGGACACATCTAGAGGCATTGGGGGAGATTTATCAAACATGGTGTAAAATGAAACTGGCTCAGTCGCCCCTAGCAACCAATCAGATTCCACTTTTCATTCCTCACAGACTCTTTGGTAAATGAAAGATGGAATCTGATTGGTTGCTAGGGGCAACTGGGCCAGTTTCACTTTACACCATGTTTGATAAATTTCCCCCACTGTATATAAATCTACATAAAAAATGCTGGGCAGAATAAATGTCCTCCACAATGTATATATACTGTATATGTATATATACTGTATATGTATATCTCTATATACACTAGCCATACCACTGCTTTTACAGCAGAGTGGTGGTCTATAACCTAGACAACGACCTGTCAACAATGGGAGGAAAGAGGGCAGCATATCAGGAGAAGGAAGAAATTTTGCTAAATGAGTGTATTTGCAAAAATATAAAGTTAAAATATCATACTTGAAATAGGAATACCCCTTTAAACTGCTCACTACAGCTTTTTCATGCCTCCTATGCTGCTGATGCTTTATAGGCTGTGTATAAAGACGCAGGAGTTTAGGATATCCTCCTCAGTGTGTACAGACATTAGGCTCTGCCAGAACTGAGAATTACATACCAACTAGAAATCTGCACAAAAATGGCATAAATAAGATGTATGATGCCATACATAGTGCTGCTCCTAATGTACTCACATGGCAGCTTATCCTGAAATATCACCTGAAATAACGGATATGTTTTAAGGGCTATTATCAGAGTGTCTCTAACCTTGTTAGACTAAGCTCATTCATGTACGAACCATTTATTTGAAAATCCAACCTGTAATACTACATTCCTCCTGTAGTGGCCACTGCAGGCAAAGTAAGCCTTTTTTTGGTGGATCGCTGGGCAATCAGCTGATCACAGTGTCACAAAAGTTGTTGTGTTGGGCATAGAAACTATTTTTCATCAGTGTACTCTTTGGTTGCTATGGACAAAATGACATATTACAGCTTTTTACCCTCAGAATGTTATTATGGTGTATTTATAGATGCTGGGTCTTGTGGTAGCTTTTTCAGCAGTTTTCTAAAAATAAAAACAAAAAAACTCTGTGGTTTGCAAAAATGCAGTATACTGCGGCCGACTTATGTAACTGCAGCATCTGTAGACAAGTTTTTAAGCAAACTACAGCAAAGAAAAGCCACAAACATATATAAATAACACTATAACACTAGTAAAAGCTATGGGCTATTCTGCTTTATAACTGTGCTTGCACTTTTAGGCTATGTTCACACAAACTAAGTTCCGTAGTAATCACGGAAAGTACGTACGGAAGTACGTTATGTTGTGCTGAAGGCTGAGGGAATCCCAGCCAGAGTGTATACACATAGTATACACTCCAGCCGGGATCCCTAGCGGCGCTGCGAGAAACTGACATGTCAGTTTTCTGCGACCACTATTCATTGAATAGCGGCTGCAGAAAACCCTATCAGTTCGTACAATGGAGCGTGCGGCTCCAGCTGCACGCTCCATTGTGTGCAGTGTGGAATTCGGATGCGGGCATGCACTGATGCACCCGCATCAGAATTCAGGGGCTCTAAAGATCATCCGGCCAGTACTGCAGTAGGCTGGGTCACAGAACGTCCGGTCTCATACAAAGTGTAAACATAGCCTTAAAAGGAACCTGTCACCGCGGATGCAGGCACAGAGCCCGCCCGACCCCGAATGCCCGACCCGTGCAGCCCCCCCGAATACTTACCCTTTCCGACGACTCCTGAAGATATCAGCGCCCGAAGCCGTGCGCACTTGCTGCAGAGATGAGTCCGATGCCCATAGAGAATGACGGCTCCATTCATTCTCTATGGGCATCGGACTCATCTCAGGTAATTTGCATACAGCACGCGCACTGGAGCTGCAGAAGCTGGACTCGCCGGAAAGGGTAGGTATCCATGGACTGCACTGGGGGGTCGGGCGGGCTCTGTGCCTGCGTCCCCGGTGACAGGTTCCCTTTAACACTTTTTAACCACATTTCTTATACTATAAAACCTAAAAGATGGGACCTAGGACAAAGACTATATATAAATTAACATTCATATACAGTATACTATGTAGCGATGCAGCAGAGCCGAGATTTTTCGATGCTGAGAATTGCAGATTTAACATAGATTAGTCTGTTATTGGGTACAACTCGTGATATAACGTTATATGTTTTTATATGTTGGACTGCATTATACTTGTTAAGTTACATTGCTGTCTGCGTAGCTTCCCAGGGGTTGTACATACAGAAATGATATCCGGTGATATAGACTTATAATGCATTGTGCAAATACTGGAGAGTTAGTAGTAGTGTTATTGCACCAAACATTTATTTTGTGCTTTCTACGTTTCACATGTATGGATGGGTTCACATATATCCAACATCTTGGCTTAGTTGTCATCCGGCGTGCAGGTGTCCGATCAAGAGATGGTGCATGTAGCTTTATATCATCACCCCATAGTTTTTTATTTTAGTACATAGGTCAATTGATGGAATGTCAGATGCAAAATATTGAGCCCGTTGCATATAAAAGGGGTTATCCACTGTTAGAAAAACATGGCCACTTTGTTACAGAAACAGCACCACTCTTGTCTCCAGTTTGGGTTCCATAGAAGTGAATGGAGCTTAATTGCAAACCACACCTGAACTGGAGACAAGAGTCATGCTGTCTCTGGAAAAAAGTTGCCATGTTTTTGTAACAGTGGATAATCCCTTTAAGTTGTCCACAGTGTAATGGTCCATGTAAACATCCCCTACGAATATGGCACAACACCTATGTGTTTACATAGGTCTGCAGCTAGAATCAGGGATGGGGAGCAAAACTACAATTCCCATCATGCCTGGGCAGCCGAAGCTTTAGCTTCGACTGCCCAGGCATGATGGAAATTGTAGTTTTGCAACAGCTGGAGGGCCGAAGGTTCCCCATCCCTGAGCTAGATCTTGCCAAAGACCACTATGAGCATGCCCCAAGTAGTTATGTAACAAATTCAGCTCTGCTACATCTGCATTCGATATTTTGAAGCCATATACTGAATATAAGTTTCTTACCTTTGGCTTTTGGGTTTTTTCTTTGTCTGAGACATTGGAGGTCTTTCTTTTTAGCATTGTGCGTGAATTAGGTACGAGGCACCAGCTTCACGGCAACAGTGAATGTCATGCACGGACGTGTAACTTCTCAGCTTCCTCAAGTCAGAGGATGTGACACCACAAACACCGCTTTGTACGAGCAGCTGTTTTGCAATGCGTTCTTTTCCTGTCAGCCTGATATTCCGCTCATGAAAGTAATTGTGTTTGTGTGTGATTCTTTCTAGTCCCCGACACAAGGTACAATTCTTAGCAATGATCATGTTCGTGGTTAGAATAACTTTATACTAAAGGATAACCTAGAGTGCACCTATAGGAGGGTACGCCATCTATTTACCATCACATAATACCTGTTCACCCTATTTTACATACAGAATAAATCTACATACAAAGTTTGTAAACATCCGAGTTACAGCCTGTATTATAGTCAAGAGCTGCATTAAGAGTCCTACCACCTTCAGAGCTAAAATCTCCCAGCATTCCATAGTGACTCAATGTTTACATTTTGATAATTAGCTTTCCGGTTAGCTTCATTTTTAGATCATGTATACCTGTAAACAAGCTTGCTGTCTGTTTTTGGTAACAATTAGCAGAATTGTGAATACAGCTCTGGAGTATGACCCATGCTATAGTATAGTTGCTACTGTTTTCTTTGTCAAACTTTTAAGAAGTACTTCAGAAAAAAAAAAGAAATCGTTTTTAAATCAACTGGTGTCAGAAAGTTCTAGACTTTAAAGGCCCTATTCCACCAACAGATCTGACAACAGATTATCTGCCAAAGATTTGAAGCCAAACCCAGGAACAGACTATAGACAGAGAACAGGTCATAAAGGAAAGACTGGATTTCTCCTCTTTTCAAATTCACTCCTGGGTTTGGCTTCAAATCTTTGGCAGATAATCTGTTGTCAGATCTGTTGGTGGAATAGGGCCTTTAGATTTTAAAAGTCATCCAGTACTTATCAGCTGCTGTATTCCCTGCAGGGAGTGGTGTATTTTTTTCAGAGTTTGACACAGTGATCTCTGCTGCCACCTTTGTCCGTGTCGGTACCAAAGCAGGAGAGGTTTTCTTTGTGGATTTGCTACTCCTCTGGACAGTTCCCGACAAGGACAGAGGTGGCAGAAGAGAGCACTGTGTCAGACTAAAAAGAATACACCACTTCCTGCAGGACATACAGCAGCTGATAAGTACTGGGAGACTGGATATTTTTTAAAAAGAAGTAATTTACAAATCTTTATAACTTTCTGACACTAGTTGATTAGAAAACTAAGGAATACCCCTTTACCTTTTGTTATATTTTTTTTTAGCATGTAATTTTTCTTTTTCCACATCTTGTACCAGTTTCCTTTCTCTATGTAAATATTACGAAAAATAAAGTTTCATGTATTCCAGACGTAAGTTTCAGAATTCTTCAAAACTTTGCTTCCACAGTATCGTTCTCTGTTATGTATGTGGGTAACTTGAGGTTTTGTCTTACTCGGTGCATTATATGTATTATGATATATTTAAAGAATTTGCAGAATTTCATGTCAAGTACAGCGGACTATTATTATTCACCATGAAGTGCAGCACAAAGTACAGAGTGGAGGCGAACCGAGCATCAACAATGACGTATAATACCTGTCATTATTACTGGCCTCTGCACATGAGGGCATACTTCAGATGCCATCTAAGTAAGATCTGCTATACCAGTCAATAAGGTTCCACAGTCACTTTGTAAAAGTCACTTGGCAATTACAGGAAATCCTATAAGAATAGATGTTTTGCAAATAATACTATTAGTCCATAACGAGTTTCTTTACTGCATGTTCTGTGCTGCTGTATACCTCTGCTTTGTGTACTGGACTGACCACTACCTGTACTACATCGATCAAACAGCCCTGTACCTCAGCTATGCATGCTAAGCTTGTCTCTACCTGTACTGTGTAGCTCTCTACCTGTGCTATGTGTACTGTGCAGCTCTCTACCTGTGCTATGTGTACTGTGCAGCTCTCTACCTGTGCTATGTGTACTGGATTAATCTCTGCAGACTACATTTACTGTGCTGCTCTCTACCTGTGCTATGTGTACTTTTCTGCTCTCTACCTGTGCTATGTGTACTGGACTATCTCAATAGACTACATGTGCTGTGCTGCTCTCTACCTGTGCTATGTGTACTTTGCTGCTCTCTACCTGTGCTATGTGTACTGGACTATCTCAACAGACTACATTTACTATGCTGCTCTCTACCTGTGCTATGTGTACTTTGCTGCTCTCTACCTGTGCTATGTGTACTGGACTATCTCAACAGACTACATTTACTATGCTGCTCTCTACCTGTGCTATGTGTACTGGACTAATCTCTATGCACTACATTTACTGTGCTGCACTCTACCTGTGCTATGTGAACTGGACTGATCTATATGCACTACATGTACTGTGCTGCTCTTTACATGTGCTGTGTGTACTGGACTAATCTATATGCACTACATGTACTGTGCTGTGCTATGTGTACTGGACTGATCTATATGCACTACATGAACTGTGCTGCTCTCTACCTTTGCTATGTGTACTGGACTAATCTCTACCTACTACATGTACTGTGCTGCTCTTTACCTGTGCTATCTGTACTGGACTAATCTCTGTGCACTACATGTACTGTGCTGCTCTCTACCTGTGCTATCTGTACTGGACTAATCTCTGTGCACTACATGTACTGTGCTGCTCTCTACCTGTGCTATGTGTACTGGACTAATCTTTACCTACTACATGTACTGGACTAATTTTTACATACAACATTTACTGTGTTGCTCTCTACCTGTGTTATGTGTACTGGACTTATCTCTATGTACCATATGTACTGTGCTACTCTCTACCTGTGCTATGTGTACTGGACTTATCTCTATGTACCATATGTACTGTGCTACTCTCTACCTGTGCTATGTGTACTGGACTTATCTCTATGTACCATATGTACTGTGCTACTCTCTACCTGTGCTATATGTACTGGACTAATCTTTATGTACAGTGCTGTTTTCTACTTGTACTACACGTACTGTTCTTCCCTACCTGCATTTGTACTGTGCTGCTATCTACCTTTACATGTAATATACAGAGTTCTTTTGCAATACATTTACTGTACTGCTCTCTACCTGTGCTACCAATACTAAATATACTGTACTGCATTTTGCCTGTACTACATATGCTGTACTTTTATCTATCTGTGCCTCACTTACTGTACTGCTCACTGTTTTGTTGTCTACCTGTAGTATATGTACTGTGCCATTCTCTACCTGTATTACATGTACTGCACTGCTCTCTACATGTATTACATGTACTGCACTGTTCTCTACCTGTGCTACATGTACTGCACTGTTCTCTACCTGTGCTACATGTACTGCACTACTCTCTACCTGTGCTACATGTACTGTACTGCTCTCTGCCTGTGCTATATGTACTGCACTGCTCTCTACCTGTGCTACATTTAGTGCACTTCTCTCTACCTGTGCTACATGTAGTGCACTTCTCTTTACCTGTGCTACATGTACTGCACTTCTCTCTCCCTGTGCTACATGTACTGTACAATACGAGGAAAGAAGCGTAGGGAGGGCACTCACCCTTTTGTTGTGATCTTCTTTATTGCAGCATGATGATTAAAACTTACAGGACATATTCAGGGCTTAGCCGTGGTACGCCGAGCACCTAGTTGATAGGTAACAGCTGGTTCGCGCTTGCGCGCTTCGTCAGACCTTGCGGTAAAGCATGTCAGTAAATGCTGTTAAGGACAGCCCAGACAATATGTAATATATAGAATATAAGAATGTACAGAAAAAAGTGAAAAAAAAAAACTAAAGTCAGAAAATAGAAACAGTATCTGATTCTAATCAGTAAAAGAAATTTTAGGCGACACATTCCCTTTAAATGTGTAGGATAAACAGGATAGGTAGAGGAAGAATGATTAGGAGTGTGCACCCTAGAGGCCGGTGGAGGAGCTGCAGGGGTGCCAGAAGCATAGAGCCCAGGCTGGGAAGAGAGGGGAGGCTGGTGGACACAGGAAGTGCAGTAGAGAAGCCAACAGAACCGGACAACAAGTTCTAAGCACCGTCAGCAAAGCAGTCAGAGCCAGGACCGCGCCACAAGTGGGTCAGCATAAGAACATGACATGGTGCCAGCAATATTACAGAATGTATGATGAATTAGTTTTACTATGTTAGATTAATCCCATTGGCCTTTACTGAGCCTGTCAGAGCTTCCTTCATTTTGGAGGCAGGAGCACAGCACACAATGATATTCCTGATCACTGCTGCACATTTCCCCCACACTGCCCACTACTGAGAAAAGGTGGCATTACATGTAATACATGGATACATCATATCTGCATGTCCCAAAAGTCCCAAAGGAGAGGGGTTGTAATGAAACCAGGTATATTATAAATCAGTAAATAAAACTCAACCTTTAGCTCTCCAACTGCTGCAAAACTAGTCCCAGCATGCTCTGACAGCTGAAGGAGAGCTGCGACTGCTGGCACAGGCCATATACTGGCACAGGCTGTATACTGGTACAGGATGGATTTATGGCCGTTCTCACACCAAAGGGAGATAGGCGGATGTGATGTGGAAGTCCAAAATATTTAATTAAACAATAAATAGATGATTTTTCGCCCTTTATGTAAATGTTCTCTCTAAAATCTGAAAAAGTTTTCTTTTCTTTTTTTTATTTCACCACACGAAGCACTGCGAGGGAAAAACAAATTTCTCAAAAAAAAAAAAAAAAAGCTGAAATAAAATGCGGAAAGTAAATGACATCTGAGTAATATTTTCATCAAAGCCAAAAAGAAGGAGATTATTTTCTTTCATCTTTGAAAATGTTCTCATTTCATGCATGAGATGTGAGCACTCGGCAGACGCCGTCGGTTTAATGCGCCTCTTCCCAAACCTGCGGGTATCTGCTTATCTCCGGCATTCTCACTAAATCTTTCATTTACAGACACCTTAATGGCCTCTGACTGGGGATTGTATCCTACACAAAAAAGTTGTCATTATTGGTAATCTGTCTGGTGGATTTATACGGACGAGTCCTTACAACAAACAGGGTTTTTTTCACCACTGCTTAATAAATAAAAAAGTTTCAACTTCCTTTTAACTAATTTAGTAGTCAGGCCCAGTCTGACCAAGTGTTTGCTGTGAGCGAAATAAAGTTTGCAAGATCTCTGCTTCCAGTCCAAGCCTATTACATGGCCCAATAATCGTTTAGCAGGGGCTGCACGGACATTGTTAACAATGTCCGTGCAGCCCTTGCCCAAACAGTTAAAGGGGTTATCCAGCGCTACAAAAACATGGCCACTTTCTTCCAGAGACAGCCCCACTCTTGTCTCCAGCTTGGGCGGGGTTTTGCTGCTCAGTTCCATTGAAGTGAATGGAGTTTAATTGCAAACAGCACCTGAAATGGAGAGTCCTGTTGTCTCTGAAAGAAAGTGGCCATGTTTTTTTGGCCCTTTAACCCCTAGGCGACCCTGGACGTACCCGTACAAATCTTACCCCGTCCGGGGTCAGTGCCGTAGTGGCCGGAAGCAATCGATGTGCCTATCTCAACGATCTATGCTGCATATCTATGTAGCATAGATCTCAATGAGAGATCAGTGCACTTATACTAGAAGTCCCCCAGGGGGAATAACCCTAACCCCAGGGGGGCTTCTAGTATAAGTGTAAAAGTAAAAATAAAAGTGTTATTATTAATAAAAAGCCCCCCCTTAATAAAAGTCAGAATCACCCCCCTTTTCCCATGTTATAAATAAAAATAAATAAATAAACATGTTTGGTATCGCTGCGTGCGTATTCGCCCGAACTATTAATTTATCACATTCCCGATCTCACATGGTAAATGGAGTAAGCGCAAAAAAATCCCAAAGTGCAAAATTGCGCATTTTTGGTCGCATCAAATCCATAAAAATTGTAATAAAAAGCGATCAGTAGTAGAGCAGTATTGGGGGTAGTAGTAGAGCAGTATTAGTAGTGGTATTGAGGTAGTATTAGAAGTAGTATTGGGGGTAGTAGTAGAGCAGTACTGACTAGCACCACTCACTACAGTATGAAGGTTGTAATACATGTAAAACATGACTAGACTTCTAGAAAGATGGCCCCACGGGACGCACACAGTGACACGCACACTACTCACTCCATAAGCTGGCACCAGCTCCATGTCTCCGGTGCTAGGAGGAGCTGCTCCCTGTCTTGTGGGTGCATGCGGGCATCTTGGCGGGTGTAGGCTGGAGGCAATCATATAAGTGGGTGATTGAGGTGGATGGCGGCATTGCGGTCCTCCAGGTGCGTGCTGGGGGTGATCATATAGGTGGGTGCGTGGATTGGGGCGGGCGGCGGCTGCGGTCCTTTGGGTGTGGGCCAGCAGCGATCTTATAGGTGGGTGGTTGTTATGGGGGCGGGTGGCGGCTGCAGTCCCGCTCTGACCTATAGGAAGAGCAGCTTGCCCGGAGCGCCACTGCTCCCCCTGCAGGTCGGAGGGCATTTTTTTCCTTTCCGAATTTACGATTTTCAAAGAAATTGAAATTGATTCTCAAAATCTAGGCAAATTAATCAAATTAATTCGATTAATCGCCCAGCCCTATTTTTGGCTCAAATTGACGACCGTCCAGAAATAAGCCCATCAAGACCTCGTGGGAACATAGCCAGTAGACAGGGTGCTGACTACTGCCACCAGACCGATCATCTATTGATTGACTTTTAATAAAAGTTTTACTCTATAAAACACTAATAATCTCCGTGACCCGGTGGGCTGTGGTGTTTTGGAGGGACTTGTCACGGTGGCCAAGAATGGTAGCACCCACCCCCAGACACACGGGCACCGGACCTTTGCTAGAAGTGGTGTGAGGTGCAGGGAGCAGCAACAGAGATGACAGAGCTTGAACCTTACGTTAAAGCTTCAGTGTGATACAAAACTATAACAGCGCTAGGGAATCTGTTGGCACTATACAAATAAATATTATTATTATTATTATTATTATTATTATTATTAATATTATTATAACAACAACAACAACAGTGTTTTAGGTACTTTAGACACAGTCAGTATCTCAAAAGGCAACTTGAGATAGAGAAGGAGTCGAGTGAAGTAGATAGGGGTGGGATTGGAGCCCTTGCCTAATTAGTGCAGTACTCTGCTGTAATGTGCGTGAAATATATCTTGAAGAAATTCTCATACTCACTTTTAGATAAATCTGTGTTATCTGACCGCCTTCTGCCTACACAGTCTCGGAGACCACACTGTGAGGTAGTATGAGTCCCAGGCCTCTGTCTCTGGGTGAAGCTAACTAGTGAAAGTTTTCCTACATAGTCGAGTGTTGTCAGTAGAGAGCAGCTAACTTGCAATCTGTGCTCTACTGCGGATCAGTCCCTCTTCCTCTCTTCTTAGGAGGTGATTGTCCTGAAGTTAAGATTCTCTACATAGGCAAGGGTGTTTCCTATTTATCCAATTAGTCTAATGCTGCGTTTACACAGAGCGATAATTTACCCGATCGTACGATAAACAATATAGAAAGAATGATTTTTTTTTTTACAACGATCAGCGTTTAGACGGAACGATATATCGTACGGAAAAATCGTTTTGCGATCGCTTAAGCCTATCTCGCACATAGGTAAAATCGGTAAACGACTGTTTACACGGAACGATCTGCGAATTTTTTGTGAACGACGATTTTAGAACATGTAGGATAAAAATGAACGATTTCTCGCTCGTCGCTTGATCATTCGTTGCGTTTACACGTACGATTATTGTTCAAATTCGATCGTTATAGTGCAAATTCGCACGATAATCGTTCCGTGTAAACGCAGCATAAGTCTAGCAGCACAAAGCTACCCCTGAACTACTCAGGAAGTTTGTATAATTGAGATTGTGGTGTACAGAGTATACACATAGGCCAAAACTTTCCACTTCTACAGTAGTTGTGTGCAGGGGGAGAGAGACACCAAGTGGCTGGAGTAGGGCACAGAAACAAGCTGCACTAGCTGTGGTACCTGAGTGAACTAGTTTTACCTGGGTGTGTAATGACAATAAGATCCAACCGTAGTGGGACATTACAGAACCTGTCATTGTTCTGACATGTCTGTTTTAGTACTATATGTATTTTCCATAAAATAAAAATTGTGATACACAACTCTCCATTGTTTAAATCCTCTTAAATTAGTCTTCTTAGAGCGGGTGTGTGCGCCTACACAGTCTGATGCTGCGTTTACACAGAGCGATAATTCGCCCGATCGTACGATTAACGACTTCGAAGTAACAATTTTTTTTTTATAACGATCAGCGTTTAGACGGAACGATATATTGTACGGAAAAATCGTTTTGTGATCACTTAAGCCTATCCCGCACATTAAATCGGTTAAATCGTTGAACGACAGTTTACACGGAACGATCTGCGAATTTTTTGCAAACGACGATTTAAGAACATGTTGTAAGATCAAAATGAACGATTTCTCGCTCGCCGTTTGATCGTTCGCTGCCTTTACACGTACGATTATCGTTCAAATTTGATCGTTATCGTGAAAATTCGAACGATAATTGTTCTGTGTTATACACCATCCAATCAGGGCTGACAGTATCACATTGGCAGACCCCCTATTGACAGGAGGAACGGTAAAACCATCCAATAAAAAAACATTAAAACAAATGAAAAATATTGATTCTTGATACAAAAACATGAATGGAAACATCAAAACTATTTTAACCAAACAGACAAAAACAGAAGTATTCGAGCGAACGCTCCTAGTTTATTTCCTGCTTCAGCAATTCATACAGAAATTTGCAGCTCGCACGTGTCCTACATGATTCATCTCACACAGGAGGGTTAGATCTCTCTAGCTGAGCCTGAAGCAGGTAGCATGAAATTTCCATACTCTATATAAACAACAAGCACTAATATAATAAATGAACACATTCTGCCGTCCTCCCTTCCGCGCAGCACAATTTAACGAGTTTGCAGAAAATATTTATGAGCAATTCTATTTACTGTAAAGGGCAAATATTAGGAAAAGTCGAATTGCTGTTTTTGCATAGATATATAATGACTTAGTATTATTATTATACAGATTCATTCATACAGGAACCTCTAGTCATGATTCAACCTGACAAAATGTTCATTTTAATTTAAATGTTCATTTTAAGAATTCATCAGATGTTTATATCTGTAGTGTGTCCCTCAGGGCAACAATGGAATAAAGCAGAGCCGTGTAGAAGACCAACATTGTACCCATCATTGTGCCTAACATGTGGGGTTAAAGTGCACCTGTCACTTTAAAAAACTTTTGACATGTCATAGAAACATAAAAACAAATGCAGAAGTGAAAATAGTTGTATTTGATGCTCTGGCCATTTTTTTTAGTTTTTCGGTGTCATAGAGACAGTTGACCAGTTGTTGTCAAAAGATGTCAAAAGAGTTGACCAGTTGTTGTCAGAATTTGTTCAAAGTCAGAAGCAAAGTGCTCGGATGAATGCTTCTCTCCCCCACTCTCTGTGTGCTCGACCAAGGCTATCCTATAAACTTACAGTCATGTGGCAAAGAGCTGGGTGAGAGCTCACTTACAGCCCTTTTACATGGGACGATTATAGACAATGAGTGTTGCCAAGGGGCAGGAAAATGCCAGCTTGTCGGCTGATCACATCTTTTGAGCAGCCCTTAAAATTCTTGTTTACTGGCCGCACATCCTCTGTTATAGCAATGTACTTAATGGCCATGCAAATAAATCAGGGATTGTAGGCAAAAAAAATTATAGGCAAAAAAATAAACTGTGTAAAAAACAGATAAGAGAAGCAAAAAATGAAACAAAAAGAAGGATTGCCACAGAAAGTAAAGAGAATCCCAAAATGCTTTTGAAAATGTTGGTCCCCTCAAAAATAATCTGGGTGTAATGGTGGAGGGGGATGAGAAAAAGGCCAATCTACTAAATACATTCTTCTCTACTGTATTCACAGAGGAGAATCCCATAACAGATGACATGACTAGGGATAATGTGAACCCCCCCCCATAAATCTCACCTGCTTAATCCAACAAGAAATGGGATAAATCCCCGGGCGCAGAAGGCATCCATCCCAGAGTTTTGCAGAAATTAAGCACTGTGTTAAACAGACCTTTATTCCTAACATTTAGGCTGGGTTCACACTACGTATATTTGAGGCTGTATATTTGAGGCTGTATAGCAACCAAAACAAGGAGTGGATTGAAAACACTGAAAGGCTCTGTTCACATAATGTTGTAATTGAGTGGATGGCCGTCATTTAATGGTAAATATGTGCTGTTATTTTAAAACAACGGCTGTTATATTGAAATAATGGAAGTTATTTACCGTTATATGGCGGCCATCCACTCAATTTCACCATTGTGTGAACAGATCCTTTCTGGGTTTTCAATCCACTCCTGGTTTTGGTTGCTATGAGGACCTGACATGAGGACCAAATACAGCCTCAAATATACGTAGTGTGAACCCAGCCTCAAGGTGTTTATAATGACAGGGACTGTTCCACAAGACTGGCACAGAACTAATGTGGTACCAATATTTAATAAGGAGCCAAAAAGTGATCCTGGAAACTATAGGCCTGAAACTATAGTCTAACATCTATAGTAGGTAAAGTATTTGAGGGGTTTGTAAGAGATGCAATACTGTAGTATCTTAATGAAAATAATCTTATAACACAGCACCAGCATGAGTTTATGAGGGATTGGTCCTGCCAGACTAACCTGATGGGCTTCTATGAGGAGGTCAGTTGTACATTAGACCTGGGTGAGGCTGTGGACATTGAGTATCTGGACTTTTCAAAAGCATTTGATACTGTGCCACTTGAAATGTTGGTCTATAAAATGAGGATGCTGGGACTAGGGGAAAATGTATGTAAATGGGTAAGTAACTGGCTAAGTGATACAGAAAAGAGGGTGGTTATTGTTGGAACATATTAACATTAGGTCACAGTTACTAATGGGGTACCACAGGGCCCAGTTTTAGGTCCACTTCTTTTTAATATGTTTATTAATGACCTTGTAGAGGGGCTACAGAATAGAATCTCCATTTTTGTAGATGACACTGAACTGGGTAAAGTAATATAAAATTACAGAGGGATTTGGAGAAGCTGGAGGCTTGGACAGAGAAATGGCAAATGAGGAATAAATAAAATGTGGATAAATGTAAGGTTATGCACATGGGCCGTATGAATAATAAGTACAGTGCTAAATGTGCTAAATAATAAAATACTGGGTAAAACTGCTTCTGGAAAGGACTTGTGGACAGTAAACTCAATTTTAGTGATCAGTGCCAGGCTAATAAATTAAGGGATGTATCAAAAGAGGCCAAGATAAAAACATAGTGTGGCCTCTGTATAAAACACTGGTCAGACCACACATGGAATACTGTGTACAGTTTTGGGCACCAGTATATAAGGACACAGCTGAACTGGAGCGGGTGCAGAGGCCATTAAGGGAATGGGTGGGTTACAGTAGCGAATCATTAGGGGAATGGGTGGTTTACAGGAACGAATCTTGAACATGCTGTGGCTTTGCCAAGCCTGTGCATGCGGCATTTTGTTACCAGTGGCCGTAGAAGGTGGCTGCAGCCCTAGGGAGTCTTGCATGTTTTCCAGGCAGCTTTAGGGCTGCATATAACTTCTACTGCCACTGCTAACCAAAATCTGCATGGTCGGGTTTAGACGGACCCGAGCATGCTTGAGGTTCACTCATCTCCGGCGCTGACTACTTTTTTGGGGCACCTCCACTGGTTCCCGACTGTCCAGGCTGGTTTCCACATTCCCTGAGTAAGTGTTTTAGGCCGACATAGAGCATGTGATTTTCAATCATTTATACAGTATACATTATTCATGTTTGTATACATCTTAGTACCCCGGGCGATGCAGTATCTTTGTTTCTTTACTTACATATTGCAGTCACAGCAGAATGGCACCTGCCTGCAGTATTTATTTCACTCTGCAAGGAAATGCTGACTACTGTAGGTCTCTCTTCAAGGTATTTGACTCATATATCTGGAAACACTTCTGTAGCATACCTCTGTCACACCGATGCTAAAGTATGTTATATAACTGATTAACAAGGTTGTAAAGAATATATACCATAAGAACTCTGAAGGTGTCCTGTGGTGTCTGGCACCAAGGTATTAGAGATGCGGCCTCCATGGATCGCACTAGTTTTTCCAGAACATCCTAAAGATTTCTGATCAGGTTGAAATCTAATGAGTTTGGAGACCAAGACAGCACCTACAACTCATTGCTATGTTCCCCAAACCAATCCTGAACAATATGTGGCCAGGGGATATCCTGCTGAAAGAGGCCACTGCTGTTATTGACTACCCCTGAAATGAAGGGGTACATTTGGTCTGTACAATGTTGAGGTAAGTGTAAGAGCAACATCCATATGATGCCAGTACCAAAGGGTTCCCACCATTAAACTATCTCTGACAGCATGTCTTCTTCCCATAGTGCACCCTGGTGCCATTTCTATCCCAAATAAGTGACACACACGTGTCTGGCCATCCATATGATGTAACAGAAAACATAATTCATCAGACCAGACCATCAATGGTTTTAAAGAGTCACTCATTAAAAATAATTTTTGACATGTCATCACTCATCAGGCATGTCAAAAGCTACTGATCACAGCGGATCTCACTGCTGAGACCCACTGTGATCAGGAGATATAACTGGGGAGAGAAGTCGGCAGCAGTGCAATCCACCCCCCCGACCATATCTCTGTAACAGCTCATTTTGACAACGTAAATTTACGAGACTACCCTGTTAGAGTTAGTGAGTTGCTGGGGAGTGGATTGCACTGCTGCTGACCCCTCTCCCCCCAGCTATATCTCCTGATCACAGTGGGTCTCAGCAGTGATACCCCTGCGATCAATAATTTTTGACGTGCCTGATGACATATCAAAAGTTATTTTTAATGACAGGTCCCCTTTAAAGGGGGAACAATCCGGTAAGGCAGTTTGGAGCACTGCCCCACCCCTAGAGCGCCGATTCGCCTCTTCTAATGGATATAAGTGGAGCGGGTCAGCTAGATAGGCCCTCTAGGGGCGGGACAGTGCTGCAAAGTGCCTTACCGGACCAAGGATTAAACTACTAAGCGCACTGGAACGGTGCCGTGGATAAAAGGTAAGGACTTACCTTCATTCTCAGCGCCCATGCACAATAGGGAACTATCAGGAGGTTAGATTCTTCTAACTGACTGATAATTCCCCTTTAATATTATATCTGAGTTCTGTGTATAGGGCAGTAACTTTGGTGCTGTATTACTTGGGCAGAAGAGTGAGGTCTGCACATGGTGTTACCTCCACAGACCTTGATCTGCCTAGAGAGAAATGGCTGCTTATAGCATACAGTACCTGGAAACTTTTGTTCTTTTTATGCTTTCTTAGATAATATTTTTACCTCATCATCATGTAAAAAAAAAGTAAAAAGTCACCTTTTCCCCCTGCGATTCTTTTATTCCATATTTACACTGTGTACCAAGTCTGTTGAAAGGTTATCCTACTTGAAATCTACAATTGTACAGTTTCTCAGAAATAATCTGACGGAAAGCAAACTGAAACCAAACAGAGTCGACCTCAGCTTATGACATACACATACACCGTGTATCACACTAAAAGCCATCATTTTCTGAACTGTAACGCCATAGGCTTTAAGGGCTATTGACCCCTGTGACCTTTACTTATTTCAGTGGTTACTGTAAGCATGTTTCACAAATGTTCAGATCACATTTTCCCTCACAGTATACATAGGCAAGCTGTCGCAGAAAATTCTGGAGTATAGCGCAGAGTACTGGCAGTGGGCCTATTGAGTTTTATAGACTGAATATTGTCAACTAGTCAAATGTTCAATCCATTTCTTGAACATATAGGTTCATACTGTGGGGCTCAAAACTGCAGAAAACCCACAACATGAACTTTACTGTAGCTTTAGGTAATGGACTAAGTATAGTCACTCCAGTCCATTAAGGTGACTGTATCCACAAACCCACTCCCTCAAACCGCTAGTACTGTCCATTTGATGAGAGTAAGGGTAGTAATACATGGGCTGATAAAGGCCCGATAATAACTGTAAATACTGGGCCTATTACACGGCCCAATTATCTCTGAACAAGGACTGCAGGGACATCGTTACCGATATCCTTGCAGCCCTTGCTTTTACTTTATACATTACCTGTCCAGGCTGCAAGGCTCCTCCTGCAGTCTTCTTCTCCCCCGTTCCCACGTGCTCCAGCTTCAGAGCGGCCTGTCTCAGCTGAAAGGCCGCTCAGCCAATTACTGGCCGCGGCAGTCCCGGCCTGTGATTGCCTGAGCGGCCTGTCAGCTCAGACAGGCCACTCTGAAGCTGGAGCACGTGGGAACGGGGGAGAAGAAGACTGCAGGAGGAGCCTTGCAGCCTGGATAGGTAATGTAAATGGTCAGTCGCTGGCTGCGCACCCCTTTTACACGTTGCGATGTGCGGTCGGCGCCCGACAATTATAGGTTCAAACCTATTTCAACGATCAGCCGATGATCGTTGGCATCGGCTAACTGCTGTATTTATTACACGAAGCGATACTCGGCTGAATTAATAGCACCCTAAGTCCTTCTCGTTCATGTATTTTAAAATGTTCCTGATACCTTGGTTCGGGTAAAAAATTATCTTTTAAACTACAGCAGCTGAGTCAATGTGGCATGGCTTAGAGTGCCTGTGCCCCCGTTCTGCAACGCCTCTCCTTTCTTCCACCCTCCTCATCATTAGTAACACCCCTGGGAGGATTTCTCCTATTCATCACTTGTCTAAACACTGCACAAGGGCCTTAACGATCCGAAGCGGCAAATGAGATAGGATCCGAGTGTAATGAAAAAGCACCGCTTTACCCCTTTGTTCTGGGAGAAATAAATTGCAGTCAGAGCACACTGCTTGTGGGTTAACTGTTCTCTCCCCATAGAGAACACATGAACACTTGGCTATGCCGAACATTTCTGTGCTCGCCTTAAAGGGGTAGTGCGGCGGTAAAGAATTATTGACAGAATAACACACATTACAAAGTTATACAACTTTGTAATGTATGTTATGTCTGTGAATGGCCCCCTTCCCCGTGTCCCACCACCCCCACCCGTGTACCCTGAAGTGTGGTGCATTATACATACCTGTCACGTGCCGACTCGTCTCCGATCTTCAGCCTGCGATGTCGTCTTCGGACGGCCAGGCCGAATCCCTCCGAGCGTCCTGAGTGCCGGCCACCCTCTTCAGCGTCATCAGATGCTTAGCCGCGATTGGCTGAGCACAATTTGGCTCAGCCAATCGCGGCTGAGCAGCCGGTGACGCACTCAGGACGCACTCAGGACGCTCGGAGGGATTCGGCCTGGCCGTCCGAAGACGACATCGCAGACTGAAGATCGGAGACGAGTCGGCACGTGACAGGTATGTATAGCGCACCACACTTCCGGGTACAGGGGTGGGGGTGGTGGGACACGGGGAAGGGGGCCATTCACAGACATAACATACATTACAAAGTTGTATAACTTTGTAATGTGTGTTATTCTGTCAATAATTCTTTACCGCCGCACTACCCCTTTAAAGCGATTAGCCAGCAAGCAAAAATCCTTTTCTTTCAAATCAATTGGTTTCAAATATATATATATTTATATATATATATATATATATATATATATATATATTTGTAATTTACTTCTATTTAAAAATCTTAAGTCTTCCCATACTTATCAGCAGCTGTTTGTCCTGCATGAAATGTTGTTTTCTTTTCAGTTTGACACAGTGCTCTCTGCTGACATCTCTGTCCGACAATACAAAAAAAAAAAAAACACAAAAAAAAACTGTGATGGTATTTCCTATGATATTGCAATATATTTACATGGGGTCATAATATAGCAGGAGTGCAGCACATTATTCCAATAAGAAACCACTAAACGAGTCACAGAGATGTCTGAGGGAACAGAACCTAGTAGACATATGAAGTATCTGAGGCTTTCTCAGCAGCCCTACCTTTGTGGGCCCCATTTCCTGTCACAGAGCGCTTATCGCTTACACAGAGGAAATCTATTTATCATGTTCTCCATAGCAGACTCATTTCTGTCATGGAGTTTTAGCTGCCTGATAGTATACAGATATAAAACATGTTTGACTAAACTATCTAAATATAATACTAGGAGGAAATTAACCCATTTGGCCATAATCTTGACTTGATCATCTCCCTTTCATATCTGCTTTTTAATCCGATGATGCATCAACACACCTTCACATATATCTTCTTTATATGTCTTTAAAGGAGACGTCCAATTGGGGGGGGGAGGGCGGGTTTAAAAAATCTTTTCCGTCTGGAGATGGGGGAACATAATAAAGAAGAAATACTTACCCGTCCTGGTGTCTGTGCAGCGCTGCGGCTTGCTCCTGGACCCTGCTGACATTCTGCAGATCTCCGCTGGATGGATGCCCCGCTCAGCCAGTCAGGGACTGGGGCAGGACATGGCTGCAGTCACTGATTGGCTGAGCAGGGTAAATCCCTCCCTTCAGTGACATGACAGCCAGGTTGTGACATACCTCACAGCCTGGAGAAAATGACATCCTGCGGGGTACGGGAGTCCGGTAATGTGGCACAGTATACGTTCTTTGCTATTTTCCCCCGACTTCCTGCCCAATATAAATCCCTCTTCCGACAAACTTCTTCTTAAAATAAGCGAAGAGACTACAAGTATACAGTCAGGGAGCCAGAACGGTCATCAAGCTATATAATCACCATCAGTAAGGCTACATTAACACATTCTGTAAGTTTTTATGTAATTGAAGGAATCCGCAACTACGCACAAATTTACAGCCCATTGATTTCTATTGGGCTGTTCACACTGTCTGTAGATTTACAGATCCATAATCTGTGTCCGCAACCTGCAAAAGTTATTGAGAAGCTCTAGTATAGAATTACCGCACTGATTGTCCCATAGAAGTCTATGGGAGCGTCCATAATTTTTGTGGATGAGTAATCATTTCATACCATTCTAATTTTTTCCCCTTCTTTGCTGATCTGCAAATAATATGGATTATGCATGCAATAAGGATGCAATACGGACGATTGTGAAAGGAGATTGCGGATGATTGCAGACATTGTATGCGGTCCTGAAAAACTGAACATGTGAATGTAGCCTATGATGGGAGTTTCTACCTGCCCCATTGTAGAGAGCTTGTGTGGAGTAGTCAATGCAGCTTCATCATATAGGTAGTTCTGGCTGACATGGTGAGCACAGTAACACATGTATTTCCTAGAGGGTCACCATGAGATCACATGACCGGACTGAAGGAGATTATACTAGCTGGATTATATACATTGTCTGATCAGCTGCATATTAATGGAAAAAAAATGTGTGAATCTCTAAAGGGGTTATCCCAAGATTAAAAAGTTACCCATCATCCTCAAATAGCCTATACTGGAATGACACAATCAAAAATAATAAAATCAGTCTGTGTATTGTGTTACATATTGATTTGCAGGGGAACAAATTCCCTCAATTGTTTTTTTAAAGAAAACCTTAAAATTCTGACTTTTATCCTTTACAATCATGAAACACCGAAGATAATTTTTGGTAGTATTACAGATGACCATGACCTTATCATTAGAGATGAGCGAACCGGGTTCGGGTTCGAGTCGATCCGAACCCGAATGTTCGGTATTTGATTAGCTGGGGCTGCTGAACTTGGATAAAGCTCTAAGGTTGTCTGGAAAACATGGATACAGCCAATGACTATATCCATGTTTTCCACATAGCCTTAGGGCTTTATCCAAGTTCAGCAGCCACCGCTAATCAAATGCCGAAAGTTCGGGTTCGGATCGACTCGAGCATGCTCCAGGTTTGCTCATCTCTATTTATCATCTATAGTTTCATTAGGACTCTGCAATAATAAGTATACAGGAACACTCACCCAAGCATAAGGAAGATCTGTGTCCGTGAAGGAACATGAAAGTTTGGCCTGGTGGTTACAACAAACGCAGCGCTCCCATTCTTCTCTTTGTAATGTTGAGAAAATCAAAGGATCAAATTGATCAGGAAAGGATTTCCAGTCGGTGGAGAAGTGAGAGTTCTCTGAACAGGAAACCATACTTTTGGTTGGGCTCCATTTGAAGTTGATGGACCTGTCTAAGGAAGCGTAGTTCTGCTCTAGATATTGCTCTGCTTCTTGTTTCTTTCTGACTGGTTCCTTGACGACTTTCCTCTCCTGGGATTTTGTTAGCTTCATGCATGTTATTAAAGTCTCTTCTTCCTCCTCTTCAATGTCCTTGGTAGGGGCTGGGAATAGGACATGGTCAGCATGATTATAGGTATTTCTTTTGCATTAAATTTATGTCTGCCTAAAATTAAACCTGAAAAGGAAGTGAAATTGTTTTTGAACACAATTGTCCAGGATTTGGCCAAAATTTCAAAATGACCCTGAAAGGAAAAAAGTTTTTATCGGTCAGGGTCTGAGTATTCAGATTCTGACTGAACAGAGGATTGTGTGGTCCGCTCCCCACTGTTGAGTCTATGTGAGGAGACGTGCCCCATAGACTTCCATTATGTGGCCATCTCCTCACATGACATAGAGACATAGGGGAACATTTATCAAGACTGGCATACGAGTACGCCAGTCTTAAATAAAGCCCTGCCCCATTTTTCCAGCCAGATTCACTAAGAGGCTTACTGCTCTTAGTACAGCCAGCCAGCCCCGTGCACGGCTCAAGCATTGCTCAAAAACCTGAAGCAGAGGTAAGTATAACTCCACAGGGAGGTAAGTATAACTCCTCAGTAGTCTGAGAAAACAATCAGTCCTGAAGTGACAAGAGCTGCTCCTGTTACTTACACTGAAAAGAGGCAATCTCTTCGGGCCATCACCAAAAGTGGAGGCCTGGCTGGTGATAATAGCTGGTCCTCACCCGCTTATATTCGTGATTACACTATATTGGTAAGAATATACTGAATCTTGGGGTGATCATCGCTGTAACTGCTTATCTTGAGGAACCAGATCTATAGCCAAAACTAATGAATAGATAGAGGATGAATCGGGGGATCCTTTTTTTTTTTTTTTTTTTTTTTAGATTTTCAACACTTTATTATCGTATAGCATAGACATACAGAAATATTCTATAAAAACAATGAAGGACATATTTAGTAAATACATATATCTCTTAAATCAAAGAAAAAGGAGGTGTTGGGAAAGGAAGGCCAGTACCACACCATAATTACTATGTTGTCATCCTATAGTGTTTAGATCATCTCCATAAGTACCATCATCCCACTATCTTATTCCACACTGCAATAGCATTACATCATTCTCTCCCGTGGCCATCGTCCAACCCACCCCTCTCCCCCAATTCTATTCGTTTTATGAGGTGTGGATTAGCATATATCTATCTTTCTACACTATATCTAGGAACTTCAATCTCCCTGTTGGTTCAGTGCAGACCTCCAAGGGTCCACCCCCCACCCTAATCGTTCCCTGTTACTGCTGCACACCCATATGTTCTACCCCACTCCAAACTCACGATGCGATGAGATCCTTACTTTGTAACAGAGCGTGTCTCACATCATCATTGGCCTTTTTGTTTCGGACTATTTTCTGCAATCTTTTCAACGTCCCCATTGACTCTGATTTACTGTCATCCATCTCCTGTTAAGAGACAAGCAAAGACTATAAGTCAACTAGTCATATTGGATATCAATCCGGAGCAATATTCACAGCCTAGCGCTATCCACTTACACTAGCCCATAAGACTTTATTTTATTCACTCTTTACTCTATCTGTACACGGTGTAATGTGGTGGTCGCCCTGCTAGGTGGCATAAGTACATTCTAAGGGTTCATGTGTGTCGGAATCAGAAATCCAAAGGTAAAGGTTTCACGTCACGTCTCGGGCCCGTGTCAGACACTTGGAAGCGGCTGGGCACCGGAGCGCCGCGATGCGGGACCCACCGCTGGAACCGGGGAGGTGAGTGGACGTCTTTTCCCTCGGCTACCTCCTTCCCAGCAAAAAAGTGCTCCCCCCCCGCTGGAGTACCCCTTTAAAGGTCAATCAGCTCCTAGCCAAAATTAACAGTAAGATAGAAGAATCGGTGCACCATATTATTAAAATGGAGGATATCAGGAAAATGGTGCTGAGGATGAAGATACCCAAACTACCCTCTTCCTCAATGTTTCCAGGCCTATTCATTTTCTTCTAACCTGCAGTTAGTTTCCCTTCAAGTCTGTGGTGCACAGGCAGCCATAAATGTGAGTAATTGGGGACAGGGACAAATGCGAATGATGTCAACCTCTGTAAAGCAATGCAGAATACGTTGGTGTGAACTTCCTAATAAAGTAGGACCAATTTACTTCACTGAGATTAGCTACAAAATGACCTGTAAAACATTGGTCTTTAGTACAGCTGCCCCTTAGGGTAGTATTACACGGCTCAATGATTATTGCCAGCGAGTGCCGATCTGCTAGATTATCGTGTGGCAAGGACTGTATATATGTATATTGTTAGTGATATCCGTGCAGCTCTTGCTTTATATAGAAAATAATAAATGTTATACTTACCTGTCCAGGCTCACCGGTGTCCTGTTGCCTTTCCCCTGCTCACTGCAGCCACTGCGGAAGCTATCTCTGAAGTGACAGCCCACTCAGCCAATTACTGGCAGAGATGGGACACTGCAAGTGATTGGCTGAGTGGCCTGTCACTTCAGAGATGGCTTTAGAAGCTTCAGCAACGGCATTGAGCGGGGAACACAGGGAAAATGCAGCAGGACCCTGGGGGAGCCTGGATAGGTAAGTATTATTATTTTGTTTACACTCTCATCAGCTGGTGTTAAAAGGCAACGATCAGCTTAGCTCCTCAGGTGATTGTTGTCTTTATTACACGGAATGATATCTGCCTAAATCAGACTGATTCAGCAGATAATCATTCCATGTAAAAGGGCCCTTAGTCTGTTAACTAATCTGCTACATATAATTTTCAACATGGGTCTTCGTCAATAAAAAAAAAAAAAAAAAAAAAGAGCAATTCCATATGATACATACAGTATATCCTAATAGCTCCTTAATATATCCACTTCTTTATTCTTACTATGTCATTGTTGTTTCCAGTTGAACCTTGATTCCGCGGTGGATTCCATTGTTCGTATGGTGGGATCTGTCAAAAAATTACAGATTAAGTAGACACAGCCATAATGTACATACAATTTTACAGGAAATACTGAATATAACTGAGGGGCATTTATTTAGCTCTCGAACATACAGTAAATGTAACGTGTTGGATAAAATTCTTCTAAGTTTTATATCTGCTAAGAATTCCCGCTTAGAGAGGGGAGGAAGAGCTGCTAATAGAATAGGAAGTATTTCCCATTGTGAATCTTCAGTGGTGAAGAAACATTGATGATTGCAATGAATAAAAGTCACTTTGTTGAGTTTTAGCATTTTTTTTACTTTGAAGTCTGTAAATCAATGTTGCAATACAAGAATAGATGAACGCACACAAATTATTATTATTTTTTTTTATAGGTATTGCATCAATACACTTGAGATGACATCTATAGTTTACATGGTTAAATGTGCAATTTATTCCTGCTAATTCTGTTACTCTAAAATACTAACAGAAGGCACACAGTAAAGATAGACATCTACAGATAACTGGGCCTTCCGTTAAATGTTCTAGCATTATCTAGAAAAATGGTCAAAAAGGAACACCACGTTAATTATATATTATATTTGTACTTTCCCTTAAAGGGTAATCATCATTTTATAAATTTTTTCCCACGTCAGATATTTTTTATTGGTGGGGGGCAGGTGCTAAGACCTCCACCGAATGCTAAAGTGAAGGGGCAATGAAGAATTACATGGCTTCCGTTTCTATTAACTTGGAGGTATATAATACTACAGTTTCCCTCACAGTATATTAAAATCCTACAGGCAGGTGATGCCAGCTGATCAAGGTGGTGGTGGTGGTGTGTTCGAGCAGTTAGTATTGCCATTGGCATTGAAGGGGTTGTACAAGATAAATGACTTGATAGGCTAGAATTAAACATACTATACTCACCTGTCCCTGCTCATTTTCTGAACATATCGCATACTCCCACTGAGGCCAGTGATTGGCTGCAGTGGGTTGGGAACATCATCAAGAGAGCAGGGAGAGCGGATCATCTGAGATAGTGTACAGGAGCAGTGGGGAGGACAGGAGCAGCATTGCAGGACACAGAAGACAGAAGAATATAGTGTGTTTTATTATTTTAGATTTTTTTTTTTACTGATAGTTGAGAACCCCTTTAGATATGCATATTGGGAACTAAGTTGAAATACAGGCATGTGCATGGAACTTTGAAGAAATCATGAATGTCTCAATGAGAAAACTGAAGGCTTATTATTCAAGGTGACACCAGTGACAAATGTGATAGAATAATAATAATAATAATCAGATTGGGGGGGATAAGTTGTAGATGAATAAAAGCTCCTTTACATGATTATCGGCTGACAGGAACGCTTACTAGTCCAGCAAAAGCAGAGAAACAAGAAACTGGTAGCTTGTTTACTAGTAGCATCTTTTGTGTGGCCAACTAGGATGAAGATAATAGGCCATACAATTGATTGAGCCTTATAAAGACTCTGCAAATGAGTGCCGATCCCTGACTCTCGTTTTGTGATTATGTTATAGGGCTCTAAGTGTAGTGGCACAGCTAATGTCCACTAAGACAAACATTGTATGACAATGACAACACAACTATGAAACATGCAATGAGCATTCAATACAACTCTTTAGTTTTCTGCCTTCCATTCTATGTTACCTATTTTGCATAGGAAAAATTGTGGAGAAGGGCATTTCTGAGCGCCATCCCCCACATTAATCCTATGGGTCACTTGTAATAACCGATAACAGACACTTGTGTAAAATAAATAAATAATTAAATAAAGACCAACATGTTTCGATGGGTTTAATCCTCTCTTCCTCAGGTTAAGACCTGTTTACCTATTGGAAACCTGTACCAACTTAAATCATGGCATATTTAATTCTTGTTTTTGGTTTAATAAAACCCTACCTGACACAGATTTTCTTCTGCTGTCTTCCTGGTAAGTAATGTTGTTCTGTCTCCCATCATATAATCTTCTTCACTGAGGTCTTAAAATAAATATATTAAAGTCTGCAGTATATGTATCAATAATGCATATTGGGGGAATCTACTAAGACCCAAGCTGGATGCTGAGACCCCCCAGTGATTACCAAAACAGAGGGGCACAAGTGCTCAGCTGAACTCTGTGCTCTTTGTGCCCATAGATCTACTAGTAGCCCATATGCACGCAGCTTGGCTCTTCGAAGAGCTATCATATATAGCTGGATATAGGGTCTGTAGGGATGATGGAAATAGATGTATGTGTAGATGTGTTACCTTCGATGGGGCCGTGTCTTCTGAGGTAGGAATCATTGTCAGGTCTCCTGGAGGTAAGGTAATGCGTTGTTATCCCGGCTCTCCTATCTGGCATCAAACACAGGGACACAAGTTATAGGCAGCATAACAGGAGTCAATGCAAGAATCAAATAAACGGTCTACTAAAAGGAATGACTGAAGGCTTCAGCCATTGGAAATTACATGCACACTGTTGGGGATGGCTTCATGGTGAGCAGAAATTGGATAACCAGAGGTCCCAGCACCTTCATCCCTCGTGGAGACTATTTACATATGGAGATGTTATTACACTGGCCAAGAAATCGATGTATTGATCGTACAGTCTATGAAATGTCATTGATCCAAAGACTTTGTGATCACCATTTGATAAAGACGTATTGATTGAAGCTTGGAAGATATTGTAATAGATTAAACTTTCACTGTTATTTTTATCCGACTTCTATGTAACTCAGTGTAATGACAAAGCATATACAGTGCACAGCAGTGACCCCTTACATTGTGTGCAGTGAAATAGTAACACCTACCGAAGGCGTCATTTTCTGATATGGATTTCTGTATGAGAGACCTGAATACAGAGAGTATTAGTTAGCAATGATAGGTATGATTTATGGTCGTTTTCGGTATGGTAAGATTTATAGACATTTATAGTACACAAGTAACTTGTATTCTTTTTAACATTGATAAAAATAGTTTTTTAGTTTGAGGATAATAATTCCAGGAAATGTCCATGCCCCCAAGATTTTGCCAAATTGTAACATTTTACTGTTAAATACGATTTTCCAACAGTAGGAGTCAATGCAATACATGGGATGCATTTTAGCTTGTCTAGTCTAAGTTTGCCCATTCTTAGTATTAGTAAGTTTTAGTCCCATTGCTTCCATTTTTCAGGGAAGTCCTGTGGTACTGGCATATAGGAAAGTTCTATACCACATGTAGCAACACATGTGATACAACATAAGTAGATATAAACCTGTACAAAAACAGTATATAGATACCTTGCTCACCAATATCCTATCATAGCGCTATGGAATTCATTGAAGATGTTTAGGTGAAAATCTTTTTTTTTTTTTTTTTCCGTTTCTTTAATAAAGTTTTATAAATTTGTAATGTTAGTATATGAAATGGCAGCAGTAATGGGTGATACACCCCTCTGCTGCCCCCAATGGCTGTGTCAGTAACTGCAGGGTTTATCAAGCCTTTGTCCCATGCAGTCACATATAGCATTGCTGTGCAAATGATACTGAACCTCTCCCGATGTGTATATAGTTCTAATGTTAGCATTAAAAGAAACATTGCACTTGGGAAGACAGCCGGTAGCAGAAAGAATAAAGATAGCACCACTCCCTTTGCTACAGGCTGCCACATTTCCCCAACTGTATTGTGTATCCTAATGCTAACATGAATTATAACAGACATCAGGGAAGATCTATTATGCATGCAGCAGTGATATGTGACTGCGCTGGGACCAGGGCTTGAGCAGACCTGCAGTTCTCAACACTTGCAATGGTGGCAGCAGAGAGGCCATGTCACCCCTTACTGCTGCCAATCGATGTAAACATAAAAAAAAAATAATAATAATAATAATAAGTTTATATTACAAGTTAAAAGCTTGAAATAAATAGTTCTTATTAATCAGAAACCTCTTGTAACATATATTCATAAGGTGGCAGTGGACTCCTACCAAGCACCTGTGCAGCTGCTTAGCTCATATATATATATATATATATATATATATATATATATATATATATATATATATATAATTTTTATCTGAAATTTTTATTTTCTGGAGTCCGTAGGCAGCACATACTCATGGTCAACGGGAATCCATTAACCCATTAGTATTGTGCTGCCGTAGGACGATCAGGAAGTATAAACTTTTTACCTGAAATTTTTATTTCCTGGAGTCCGTAGGCAGCACAATACTCATTGGTTAATGGATTCATGTTGACCATGAGTATGTGCTGCCATAGGACGACCAGGAAATAAATAAATAAATATATATAATATAAAAATAATGATTGCCCATGTAATACAAGCTCTTATTTAAATGAGAATCACGTCTATAGATCCTATCGGCCTAAGTACTAAATCATGACTATCATAGTCATGGTGTATCTGTGATCTGCATGTTAGGAGGCTGTAAGCAACCACAGTACATTGGTAACATCAAGTAGCACACAAAATGCACAGTGCAACCTCACTTATTTCCTATAGGAGAAAGTATAATATGTGACCTTGCCATTATCACAGAAGTTGAAACCTTTTTAGAAGTTGTTTCTAGATTTTCAAGGTCGTCTGTGACTTTACTTCCCATAGGAGCTAATTAAAGTCTATTACAGCTATGGTTTTTACATACATAACTGAGTGCCAGCTATTATAGTCATAACCTCTTTATATGTTCTATTCCATTTAGAGGTCAGGTAGCCATAGTGCCCCGATGGTAAAAACAGCACTTAGGATATAATCACATCATATACAATGATACAGACACAGGACCAAGCTTTCCTTTATGTTTCACTTACTTCTTACGAATCTTGTTTGCATCGATGACACTCACATCGGACAGTTCCTTAAAGCAAAAAGTAACAAAGTTCTCAGTACTAATATTCATCACATGTTCTGTCTGTAAGACTCTGTTCACATCACAGTGCTGAACTACTTTAGCAACTATGATGGGAATGGTGCTGGATATGCTGGTCCAAACTATAACTATATTTGCTATAAGCTATGGCGCAGCTCACTAAGCATTCTATGTAGAGGTATACAGTAAAAATATGATGCTATACTAAATATATTAACAGTGGTGCTTGTTATACTTATATATCAGAAAATCCTCACCATGTATAGATATGATGGAAGGCTCTGGTGTAGTGCAAATACTACTTCTGTTCACACTACCGTCCTGGTTTTTCTTTTTCTTTTTCTTTTTTTTTGCAAGATCGGTGAAATTTTGTGGGGCAAGAAACGCAACCTCGCAGCGGCCATTGCTTTATGGTTGCTTTCGTGAACACACAATGTTAAAGGCTTTTATAAATAGGCTTTGTGGCAGTAATAATAATAGTGATAACACTAATACTCCGCACCATCACTAGTAAACACATTTCTATTTCCAGATGAATCAACAACTGAAAAAATTGCAACATTTCATTTATCTATCATATAACTGGAAACACCCACAGCAATATGAGGTTTCCTTCTTGGCTTTTAGTATTGAAGTGAGAATCTATAAATTATAATGGAGGATTTTTTTTTTTACTTTTTTCACATAGTTTTCCCTTTTTTTAAAAAAAAAAAAACTTTTTTCCATAGTGTACAATTCCAGTGTTCCTTACAAAGTAAACCTAGGACTGTAAAGGTAGACATTGTTACATATAACATGAAGATATGTATATGAGGTAAGTACTAAGAATATGTTAATTAGATTTTAAATAATACATAGACATAACAAGACAAATGCCTTGGCCCTATGTCTCCATCTACTGGATGCACTAAAAAGTGCTGCGGCCGATTGCTTCATTGTGTGCTGTGGGGAGTTCGGATGCGGCCACGTACGGATGCGCCCGCATTAGAACTCTGCGGGCCGAAAGATCATCCGGCCGGTACTGCCGGGATGATCTTCTCAGAGACCAGCCTCTCCGTGAACAGCCGGTCTCTTGCGCCATGTGGCCTTATGTTGTATCCTTGTGTTGGGTTCTGGACAATTCCTGACATGGACAGAAGTGGCAGCAGAGAGCACTGTGTCAGACTGGAAATACATCCCCTCCTACAGGACATAAAGCAGCTGATAAGTATTAATTTAAAAAAAAAAAAAATTAACTAATTTACATATCTGTAAAACCAGTTGCTTTAAAACCATTTCCTTGTCCTCCAAAGAACCCCTTTTGTTCCTTATCTCATACATCAGACACACAGAGACGCATTAGGGCTCCACCGACGTCTTCTAAGCTGTCAGGGCATGCTAAGAATTGTAGTTGACCAACAGAGGTTAAAGACCCCTGCTCTGCAGCCCATGTGAAGCCCTAAGCACATGGACCGAGCAATTCCTTTTTTTCCCCCTTACACCGGTTAATAATTTTCTTCCTGTCACATTATTTCTAATACTGTATTGCTCGGCTTAACTTACTGATGCTGAACATCTGTTAACAACTTTTACAAAGAGGTCTCTAAAGCAATTTGGGATTAAGATCTTACACATTCTGATTGAAAGTCACCAAAGCCCCATCTGCTTGCTGCGCGCTATGTTTATGTATTCATAGGTTGGTTTACAGAAAATGTCATTAACACAATTTCTTCTACATAAGTTAATTATGATTTTTGCTATTTTCGTCATCTTTTTTTAATTCAGCAACGGCCTGAGCCTGTAAAGGTGCCTATTCTCATTACAGTTCATAGGAACCAGTCAATGACATAGAAAGAGCCCAAGGGAGCGGAGACTGGTTTTACAAGGTAGCGGCTGGTATCAGCAACGGGAGCTGGAGTCTCAGGAGAATATCTATAAATGAAATTTCCTTTTCCACTGTTATATGGTTTAGTAAGACTATAAAATGGACAATTAGACCTGACTGTAGTAACCTTATGGCTCTATAGACATTGCTCCTAAGCAGTTTAAGCTGTATCCAAGGACTCCAGATGGTGGCAGACCCTGGTATATCATTGTGCTATACTGGAGATCCTATTAATCGCTACATGACTCTACTTATTTGTGGCCAATTGAAATCACCGAAATGTAAGCCAGAGAGCTGCGGAACAAGGACAGACCAGAACAAAGAGTCAGCTCCGAGATGTTATTATACAAGTGCATTCAGATCTGTAGAACAAAATCAGAACATAATAGGATGAAGGGGAATTTGATTATTGTGGTAGATGATGTTATAGAGTAGTGATGGTGAAACTTTGAGAGACTGAGTGCCCAAACTGCAACCCATTAATTTATCGTGAAGTGCCAATACGGCAATTTAACCTTAGTATTGTATAGAGCAGGGGCTTCTGTAAGGGCGGAGGTCACAATCTTCTGTCACTGTAAGCAGTGGTTTTGTAGCCTACACTGTCACCTTTCAGGTGTATGTGCAAAAGCACACACACCTAAAGGGAGCACTCGCTCACAACTGTCCTAGATTCCCTGAGAGGCTCTGAGTGCTATCTGGTGCCATAGGTTCGCACGGCTACAGATGGAGGTAAAAAGGAGTTAAAGGGGTTATCCAGCGCTACAAAAATATGGCCATTTTTCCTCTACTGTTGTCTCCAGTTTGGGTGGGGTTTTAAAAATCAGTTCCATTGAAGTAAATAAAGCTTAATTGCAAACCGCACCTGAACTGGAGACAACAGTAGGGGGAAAAGTGGACATGTTTTGTAGCGCCGGATAACCCCTTAAAGAGACAAAAGAGAAAAGCTGAAACGCCTGAAATGCTACTCTTCTGGACTGTTTGAGTACCACTAATCTTCTAGACCATTAGAGTTCGGTTACTCCTCTAGACTATTAGAGTTCTGTTACTCCTCTGGACCAATAGAGTTCCTGTACTCATCTGGACCATTAGAGTTCTGTTACCCCCATGGACCATTAGAGTTCTGTTACACCTCTCAATTATTAGTGTTCGGTTACTCCTCTGGACCATTTGAGTTCTGTTACTCCTCTGGACCAATAGAGTTCCTGTACTCCTCTAGACCATAAGAGTTCTGTTACTCCTCTGGACCAATAGAGTTCCTGTACTCATCTGGACCATTAGAGTTCTGTTACTCCTCTAGACCATTAGAGTTCCTGTACTCCTCTGGACCATTTAAGCTCTGTTACTCCTCTGGACCATTTAATCTCTGTTACTCCTCTGGACCATTTAAGCTCCATTACTCCTCTGGACCATTTGAGTTCTGTTACTCCTCTGGACCAATAGAGTTCCTGTACTCATCTGGACCATTAGAGTTCTGTTACTCCTCTAGACCATTAGAGTTCCTGTACTCCTCTGGACCATTTAAGCTCTGTTACTCCTCTGGACCATTTAATCTCTGTTACTCCTCTGGACTATTTAAGCTCCATTACTCCTCTGGACCATTTGAGTTCTGTTACTCCTATGGACCAATAGAGTTCCTGCACTCCTGTAGATCATTAGAGTTCCTGCACTCCTGTAGACCATTAGAGTTCTTTTACTCCTCTGGACCATTAGAGTTCTGTTACTCCTCTGGACCATTTGAGTTCAATTACTCCTCTGGACCATTTAAGCTCCGTTACTCCTCTGGACCAATAGAGTTCCTGGACTCCTCTGGATCATTTGAGTTCTGCATTACTCTGGACCATTTGAGTTCCATTACTCCTCTGGACCAATAGAGTTCCTCTACTCGTCTAGACCATTAGAGTTCTGTTACTCCTCTAGACCATTAGAGTTCTGTTACTACTCTAGACCAATAGAGTTCCTGCACTCCTCTAGACCATTAGAATTCTGTTACTCCTCTAGACCATTAGAGTTCTGTTACTCCTCTGGACCATTTGGGTTGTGCATTACTCTGGACCATTTGAGCTCAGTTACTCCTCTGGACCATTTAAGCTCCCTTACTCCTCTCCACCAATAGAGTTCCTGGACTCTTCTGGATCATTTGAGTTCTGCATTACTCTGGACCATTTGAGTTCCATTACTCCTCTGGACCACTTAAGTTCCACTACTTCCATTTCAGTTTTCTTTGAAAAAGTCGAGTGGAGAAGATTTTGATCTTCTGAATAAGAACATGAATAATATCATCAGAACAATGTCCCTTGAGGTAAGAGAAAATTAACCTGTCATTGATTTCATACTGGTTAAATCTCAGGCAGCATGAAACTCTGCCATGCTCCCTTATCACAACAGTATATGAACTATGAACAGTACTTATAATTCTAACTTTAGGCAGGAATGGGGCTCTGAGTCATTGGGGTAATCCGTCAGTCCTGCCTGATAGATCTGTCAATACCCCAACAACTATGATTACTCTAAAATTGCACCGCTGTCACAGTGACTCATTGACTGTTGTCAGTGTTTCATGGTGCCTGTCGTTCTTGCAGTATGAAACTAGTGACAGCTTCCCTTTAAAGATTTATTTTCATCTGATGGCATAAGAAAGGAGAAGTAAGCCAGCAGTCCAGGGAAAGGTCCAAATCTTTATTAGTTTAAAGCCTCATAATAAAAGCAGATTGAAGCATTTCGATCAAATGATCTTACTAGGTTTTTACTGAGTGAGATCCTTACACCTGCCCATATTTCTGCTTCCAATTGTTGTAAGAACCGATTCTTCATTTGCTAATATAGCCAACCCCTGGAAGGGTACCATTGAAATTCCTGAAAGTACTATTATAATAAAATACCTTCCCTGGTGATTAATGAGGGATTTGAAGATTAGATAAATTGGTTCAATTGCTCAAACAAAACACCTAGACAAAAATACCCAATTGTTTCCTCTTAAAGGGGGCACATTTGTTTCCCTTTGAACTAACCCTTTGTCCTCAAAATATGACTTGATCTACAACTTCTGGCAGTCGCACAATAAATAAATGGATAATGACCTTGTTCCACCAACAACTGTTATCACTAGGGATGGTCAGAAACTGCCGAGTGTTCGGGTTCGTATGAACCCGAACACTCGGCATCAGATTCCCGCTGTCTGCCTGCTCCGTGCAGCGGGTGGATACAGCGGGAGGACCGCCTGGAATACTGGGATACAGCCTATGGCTATGGCTGTATCCCAGTTTTCCAGGTGGTTCTCCCGCTGTATCCACCCTCTCCACGGAGCGGGCAGACAGCGGGAATCATTTTAAATGGGAATCAAATTAAATGGTATCAGAAAGTTTCCACTACTACTGTGACAACCCTGTTAACTAACATTAAAAGGATTGTCTTACTCCTAGATGCCTGTAAATATGTTTTTTTTGTTTTGTTTTTTTAGGTCTTATGAGCTTTAAGGGGATCTCCTGCTTTGACTTAGTGTACCTGAGCATGTAGGTTCAGATGCAGCTTTATCCACAGATGACAACCAATCACCATGGATAACAAAAGCCAGAACCATGGTAATCAGCTAATAGACTTCTTTTTAAGTAGGGGATATTGTATTGAGCCAAAATTTATTGCAAAAAAAAAAAAAAAATCAAATATCTACCAACCAGTAGTGGATTACAATAGGTCCGTTTCGGGCGGTAGCCCGGGGCCCTGAACCCCTGGGGGCCCATGACCACCCAAAAAGACTTATATTTTCAGTGGTGTGTTGTCTCCTGGCTACAGTTGTGCCATGATTTGCCAAAAATCTCTGCTTTCTTACCGCAATTTTGCACAGATCAGAGTATTATGACACACATTATCTATCCTGTACTATGAACACCAGGCTAGTGCTGCCATAGTTACAGTGGGGTGGGGGTGGGGGGGCCTAGGCTTGGTGAACAGCCCGGGGCCTATGGTAAAGTTAATCCGCCCCTGCTAGCAACTATAAATGGCACAGTGAATAAACAAAGTAATACCCAACTATATATAGATGAGCTATATAAATAACTAAATATTTTACTTGACATGGTCCAAATGCATATATACATTAATACATATTTTGACATTATCCTAATCATCTCTAGATTCTATGCAAATTGTTGCATGCGTGTATTTCTCTACAAAGCAGCCACAGAACCTACCACATCCTGCTGGGGGAGACTGAAAATAGGACTTGCTGCTAGGTCCTTTTCCTGGTGAACAGACAAAAACACAAAAATGACCTATTTGTTTTGTGGTGAATGTAGAGTAGGCATGGGGGATTCACATCTGAAGCTAAAGTTATATTATTATTATTATTATTATTATTATTATTATTAATAATACAGCAAAATCCCTTTAATTGACCATCATACACAGAACTGAAATATATTTTGGAATTGTAGAACCAAAATACTGAGTAAAGTTACTGAAAAGGTAGGAATTACCAAAGCTTGAAAGTTAGACCCTTTTTGAAGGGCCATTTTTGAAGTGTTCCTGTCATTTTACAAAACTTTTGACAAGTCACAGAGACATATCATAAGTGTTGATCAGTCCGAGTCTTGGAGTTTAGGATCTTATCAATCATTAGTACAAGTTGGGAGAAGCTCATGGATATGCCCTACATTACATAGCTGCAATCTCTGTCCAGCTGCAGGAGACAGCCTCATAGCCGTATAATGGAGTGTGTCTCCTGCAAATTGACAGAGATCACAGCAGGGTTGAGCTTAAAGAGGATGTACCACCAGGTACGTCCTCTTTAACCTGACACAGGGATACAACGGCGCCGTCACGTGGAAGACGGTGCCGCAGTCCGTTTTTTTGAACCGCGGCCCGATTCCCCCGTACAGTGCCGTTCTTTCCACGGTTACCGGCCGGTGCTCAAGCACTGGAGGTCGGCTGGCCCGCCCCCAGTGGGAGGGAATTCCCTCCCCTCTATGACGCCGCTCTGTTAGAATCAAAGGAGCCGCGTCATAGAGGGGAGGGAATTCCCCTGACTCTTTGTACCCGAGAATAAAAACATATTTCTACATTCTGGAAGCACAGTTAAATATATTGAAGGTACTGTTTGTCTCCATGACCTAACAGCATCTAACAGTGTCAGTAGTTTGGAACATAAATTGCAGCTAAAAGATTCACTTTCACCATCCAGAATATCAGGTCCTGGTGCACACTTCTAACCATCCAGGATATCAGGTGCTTGTGCACATCTCTAACCATTCAGGATATCAGGTCCTTGTGTACACCTCTAACCATCCAGGATATCAGGTCCTGGTGCACACCTCTAACCATCGAGGATATCAGGTCCTGGTGCACACCTCTAACCATCGAGGATATCAGGTCCTGGTGCACACCTCTAACCATCCAGGATATCAGGCCCTGGTGCACACCTCTAACCATCCAGCATATCAGGTCCTGGTGCACACCTCTAACCATCCAGCATATCAGGTCCTGGTGCACACCTCTAAAAGGATATGAGGTCCTGGTGCACACTTCTAACCATCCAGGATATCAGGTGCTTGTGCACACCTCTAACCATCCAGGATATCAGGTCCTGGTGCACACCTCTAACCATCCAGGATATCAGGTGCTTGTGCACACCTCTAACCATCCAGGATATCAAGTCCTGGTGCACACCTCTAACCATCGAGGATATCAGGTCCTGGTGCACACCTCTAACCATCCAGGATATCAGGCCCTGGTGCACACCTCTAACCATCCAGGATATCAGGCCCTGGTGCACACCTCTAACCATCCAGGATATCAGGTCCTGGTGCACACCTCTAACCATCCAGGATATCAGGCCCTGGTGCACACCTCTAACCATCCAGCATATCAGGCCCTGGTGCACACCTCTAACCATCCAGCATATCAGGTCCTGGTGCACACCTCTAACCATCCAGCATATCAGGTCCTGTTGCACACCTCTAAAAGGATATGAGGTCCTGGTGCACACCTCTAACCATCCAGAATATGAGGTCCTGGTGCACATCTCTAACCATCCAGAATATGAGGTCCTGGTGCACAACTCTAACCATCCAGGATATGAGCTCCTGGTGCACACCTCTAACCATTCAGGATATAAGATCCTGGTGCAAACCTCTAACCATCAAGGATATGAGGTCCTGGTGCACATCTCTAACCATTCAGGATATTAGGTCCTTGTGTACACCTCTAACCATCAAGGATATAAGGTCTTGGTGCACACCTCTAACCATCCAGGATATCAGGTCCTGGTGCACACCTCTAACCATCCAGAATATGAGGTCCTGGTGCACACCTCTAACCATCCAGGATATGAGCTCCTGGTGCACACCTCTAACCATCCAGAATATGAGGTCCTGGTGCACATCTTTAACCATCCAGGATATCAGGTCCTGGTGCACATCTCTAACCATCCAGAATATAAGGCCTTGGTGCACACCTCTAACCATCCAAGATATTAGGTCCTGGTGCACACCTCTAACCATCAAGGATATGAGGTCCTGGTGCACATCTCTAACCATTAAGGATATGAGGTCCTGGTGCACATCTCTAACCATCCAAGATATTAGGTCCTGGTGCACACCTCTAACCATCAAGAATATGAGGTCCTGGTGCACATCTCTAACCATCCAGGATTTGAGGTCCTGGTGCACACCTCTAACCATCCAGGATATGAGGTCCTGGTGCACATCTCTAATCATCCAGGATATGAGGTCCTGGTGCACATCTCTAACCATCCAGGATATAAGGTCCTGGTGCACATCTCTAATCATCCAGGATATGAGGTCCTAGTGCACATCTCTAACCATCCAGGATATGAGGTCCTAGTGCACATCTCTAATCATCCAGGATATGAGGTCCTAGTGCACACCTCTAACCATCAAGGATATGAGGTCCTGTTGCACACTTCATATGGATATATACTGTAAGATAACCAATATGCAGTTTCTGATTATCCATTTCCTTTCACTTCAATGGAACTAAGCTGCAATATCACATGCAAACTGAGGACAAGTGTGGCGCTTTATCTGGAAGAAAGTGGCTATGTTTTTGTAATCCTGAATAACACCATTAATTCATGCACATAAAAGCGTTTTGTACAGTAAGTCGATTTATTTCCACATGACTGTGACTACTTCTAGCTGCAGTTTTAAGTGATCTTTGTTGCCTTAGATTATTTTACATAAATCTGCATCTAAACATTTTTTTCCGCCCCAAACAGACTTGATTGATTATTGATTTGTTGTGTAATTACAATGAAGCGCTGTGACATAATAAAGATTTCATTATTTTCCGTTTCATTACTCCCACTTTCCTACACGGAAAGACAGTTTATCTCCCATGTTCATACTGCTGCAATCTTTACAGTAACTCATTAAAAATCTTGCAGAAAAATAAAACAGAGCTCAGTAAAAACTAATTGCCCCTATCCAATGTCTCGGTGTAATTACTGGAGAATCCGTTCATTAGTTCCCAGCTTCCAGAGTTTGTTTCTTTTTTATGGCTGTTTATATTTCGTGGTTGTTCTTCCAGAGTGAAGCGGTAATAATCATAGGCGTAAGTCTTTCCTCCGAGCCTATGAAGTGGACGGTATTTACAGATTGGATATGACGTCTACATCCAGTGAACAAGTTTAATCTGCTTTTCGGGCGGGACTAGAGTGAAAACAAGACTCCGCACATGAGGATGAGGAATCAATAGGATGGTCTTGTCTTATATTCAGATAAAGGGTTATTGGCAATACATTTTTTTTATAAAATATGGATGCAATGTCTATTGGGTATATAATATATCTTTGAAAACATTTTGTCTAATTGCAGTCACAGTTAAAGGGGCACTCCGGAGAAAAACAATTGTTTTCAAATCAAATTGATATCAGAAAGTTATACAGATTTGTAAATGACTTTCAGTATGTATCAGCTGCTGTATGTCTTTCAGGAAGTGGTGCATTCTTCTTAGTTTGACATGGCGCTCTCTGCTGCCACCTCTGTCTGTAACAAGAACTGTCTCTACAGAAAACCTCTCCTGCTTTGTACAGCTCCTGTGACTCACAGAGGTGGCAGCAAAGAGCACCGTGTCAAATTGGAAAGAATACACATCTTCCTGCAGGACATACAGCAGCTGATAAGTACTGGAAGACTTGAGATTTTTAAACAAAAGTAATTTACAAATCTGTATAACTTACTGACAGCAGTTAATTTGAAATATTTCTTTTTTCTTTCGGACTACCCCTGTATAGCAGTAGTGGCATTTATTTGCACTCCCCAGTTTGCAGATCAATCCACCTTACTGCAGGAGGTGGTCTCCGCTTTAAAGTGTTACTGTCATTTATCTAAACTTGTGACATGTCACGCAGACATGTCAAAAGTTTAGATTGTGACGGTGTAACAGGCCAGAGTATACCCCCAGCCCAGACTATACCCGGGGTTAAAATGGCCTAGGCTAGATAATACCCCGGGTATATTTTGGCCTAGGCTATTTTATACCCTGGGGTATATTTTGGCCTAGTCCAATTCATACCCCCTCAGGCCATTTTATATCCCCATGAAATCAGCAGCAGTGAGTGATAGACACAAGAAATACTTAATTCTTCAACATTTTATTGGGGATTCGGCTTTGTCTGCTGAGTTAAGTGAGAAGCTGCTGATGTAAAACCTAAAAATCTAAACACATAGGAGGGGGAGATTTATCAAACATGGTGTAAAGTGAAACTTGCTCAGTTGCCCCTAGCAACCAATCAGATTCCACTTTTCATTCCTTACAGACTCTTTGGAAAATGAAAGGTGGAATCTGATTGGTTGCTAGGGGCAACTGAGCCAGTTTCACTTTACACCAGTTTGATAAATCTCCCACATGGCGCTATTTTACATCAATTTTCAATGCCTGCACCTTTTTTCAATGTATGCAAGGGGGAGGGGGTTGTTCTAGTAACTAGTTTTTATTAGATTTGTCAAGTGCAAATTTTCATTTTTTTTACGCAAAATCCTACCCTAGCATAGCTTTGTAGCCAAGCTGTTTTAGACTGGGTTCACACTGTGTTATTGCAGTCCATTTTTTTCCCATTAGTTTTTTGCAAAATGGATGAGAAAAAGGAAGTGTTTGTTTGCCTCCATTTTGATCAGTTTTTCCACTAACGAGTTTTTCCATTCCATAATAAAAAACGGATAAAAATGCATCCTTTTTTTTTAGTGTATACAAATACTTTTGACCGCATTTTTGTGTACATTAAAAAAAATGCGTTTTGATCTGTGTTGCAAAAAAGGATGAAAAAAACGGACTGCAAAAACGCATAAATTGTGCAATAAATTTTGCAAGGTGTATCAAGGCACTTGCATCTAATGATGATTTTTACGCAACAGCCGTAACATTTTGCACAGCCCATAAAAAAACTTAACAAGAGGAAGCAGCTGTGTATCCGAGTTTGATAAATAAAATTTAAAATCTGCACACTTTTCAACAAATTAGAGATAAAGTGGAAAAAAAACAGTGAAGTGATAATATTATGACCTGGTGGGATATAATCTGGCCTAGGCTATTTTACACCCCCTGGTATAGAATATATCCCCTGGGGTATACTGTAGCCTGGCAGAACTGAGAAAAACAGTGACATGAAAACTTGGAGGGATATAGTCTGGTCTGGTTTTACACCCCCCAAATATAGGGTATATTGTGGCCTGGGCTAGACTGTCCCCAGGTTTATAGTATGGCCTAGGCTATATTACACCCCTGGGCATGAAAATATATGCCCTGGTGTATACTGTTGCCTGGGCCAGGGGTGAGAAAACCATTGAAGGAATAACATTATGGCCCGGTGAGATATAGCATGGCCTAAGCTCTTTTACACCCCCAGGTGTAGGGTTTATCCCCCGGGGTATACTATGGCCTGGTTCGACATTAGATGGATATATTCTGGCCTAGGTATACTCTGGTCTAGGCTATGTTACACCCCAGGGTATAGTTTGGTCTAGGCTATTTTACACATCGGGTAGAGTTTGGCCTAGGCTATTTTTTACCCCGGGGTATACTCTGGCCTAGGCCATTTTATACCCCGGGGTATATTATGGCCTGGAGGGGTATAGTTTGGCCTAGGCTATTTTGTACCCTGGGGCATATTCTGTCCTAGGCTATTTTATACCCCGGGGTATACTCTGACCTAGGCCATTTTATACCCGGGTAAAATCTGGACGGGGGTTAAACTGGCCTGCTACACCGGGTCTCAGTGGGTGAAATGCTCTCCCCATTCGGCTGCAAGATCTTACTTGTTTGCTCTATAGACTATGATGTGACACTGACATTTAGCTCGCTATATAGCTCACCATAGAGTAGGATCTTTCATGCAATGACATCTTTGTGAAGGTACAAGGTGGACTGCTGGCTCGGATGTCATTGTTCCTGCTGGTGTCTTGTATGTTCTCTACTGGCTCATATAGGCTATCCATGGATCCCTCCTGCAAAAATACAGATATTAATTTCTTATTTTAAAATCCATACACTATTGATGATTGATAGACGTGTTTTATAGACAGAGAGAAAGAGAGGAATACAATTTATATATTCTATCTATCTATCTATCTATCTATCTATCTATCTATCCATACCTCCCAACCGTCCCGGATCCAGCGGGACAGTCCCGGTTTTGGGGTCATGTCCCGCTGTCCCGGAACGGCCCCTATGTGTCGCGCTGTCCCCCACCCTGGCCGGGCCCCGGTGTTCGCATCGGCAGATGCAGCCCTTACACTGTGAGCGCTCACAGCGACACCTACTGGCCGGGCGTATGCCCCCCCTGACGCTTCTCCCGATGCTGAGGAAGCCAAGGAGGTGATGCACAGGCTTCTGGTGCAGGATTCCTCTTCCAGCCCCGCGGTGCCCGCACTCCTCTCCTGATTGGCACATATGATGTGAGAAGAGTGCAGGCGCCATGGAGCTGGAAGAGGAAGCCCATAGTTGCCGACAGGTATGACCCGGTAAGCCCCGCCCCCGGAACCCACCGGGGGGCTAACCAGCAGAGTACACAAGGCCAGAGTAGGGGACAGACGTCATGGACAACAGGAAATATGGTAAGTATAATGGATCAGTCTCTTACCATATTTGTAGTTGTCCATGGCGTCTCTCCTCCTCTGGCCCTGTGTACTCTGCTGGTTAGTTAGCGCTGCGGTGGTTGCAGGGGGCGGGCTTACTGCTATGCCGTGGCCCCTAGGGGCCACTCCGCAGTATAGATGGTGCTAACAGGCAGGAACCTGGGCAGCTGTAGGATAATGTGGTCACGGTGTAGGCACGAGGGTGATACAGCTGGAAACCGGGCTCCTGACCATGCGGGAATACTGGGCATGCGATTCCTCGTTGTCCTTAGTCAGGGCACCAATTATCACACCAATGCCAAGGTTCAGAAACATTGGTAGTTGTATAATTATTGTAACGGTGGTAACTAGTAGCAACAGTCTCTCCGGATGCAACCGGGAATAAGGCAATCTTGAATAAAGCAGAGTAATGGGTGATGCTGCAATAGGCTGTTAGAGTAGCGTGCTGAATGATGGGAGTAGTAGTGATACTGAGGATAAGATGCTGGGTGGAATGAGACTTGAATGAAATACTTGCTGTTGATGATTAGAGAAGATGATGATGAGAGGAACTGAAGAATGACTGACGAATCAACACCCAGATGAGAAACTTGAGGCAGGAACACAGCCAGTGGACTGGAGCAGCAGAGCACACGCAGGCCTCTCTCTTAGCAGGGAGAGAGGACAGACACACAACCTATTCCCTATGGGATAGGAGATAGACTCACAACTTGTCTCCTGAAGGTGGAGGACAAGACTCGACTGACAGGAACAGCAGAGCAACACACCCTATCCCCTCTGGGGAAGGAGATAGACTGAGGTAGAACAGGAAGTCACATGGTAACCCCAGCCAAAATCTCGATGACCATTGGTGTTACCATGGAAGCAGGGGACAGTCACGTGACATCCAGCCATTGCATCATCACACCATTAGGCATATACAGAGAAATATACATGAGAAGTACCACACTTGAACACTAGGAGGCGACATAATACCATTAGGCACTGATACCTGAATATACATGCAATAAATGAATGGAATAGCAGACTTGAATACTGCAGGGGTGACACAATACACGCAGTTTGCAGTGGACCATAGCTTTACAGAACAGAACTGGTTATAATAAAAATATGAGCATGAGAAGGGCTGTTCTGGGACACTGCATTACCGCAATAGGGGCGGGGCTTTAGGGTCATACTGTTGGCAACTATGCAAGCCTGTACCAGAAGCTCCACGAGATTGAGAGAGGCATAATAAGGGGTTACTAAGGGGGCACTAAAGGGCATACTAAGGGGGTACTAAGAAGGTAAGGGATATACTAAGGGGCATACTAAGGGGGTACTAAGAAGGATCTAAGGGGCATACTAAGGGGGCAATAATAAGGTACTAAGGGGCATACTTAGGGGGTACTAAAGGGCATACTAAGAAGGTACTAAGGGGGTACGAAGGGGCATACTAAGGGGGTACTAAAGGGCATACTAAAGGGGGGACTAAGAAGGTACTAAGGGGGTACTAAGAGGCATACTAAGGGGGTACTAAGAAGGTACTAAGGGGGTACTAAGAGGCATACTAAGGGGGTACTAAGAAGGTACTAAGGGGCATAGTAAGGGGGTACTAAGAAGGTACTAAGGGGGTACTAAGAAGGTGCTAAGGGGCATACTAAGGGGGCAATAAGAATGTACTAAGGGGCATACTAAGGGGGTACTAAAGGGCATACTAAGGGGGTACTAAAGGGCATACTAAGGGGGTACTAAAGGGCATACTAAGGGGGGTACTAAGAAGGTACTAAGGGGGCAATAAGAAGGTACTAAGGGGCATACTAAGGGGGCAATAAGAAGGTACTAAGGGGCATACTAAGAGAGTACTAAAGGGCATACTAAGGGGGTGCTAAGAAGGTAATAAGGGGTGTACTAAAGGTGTACAGCCTCATCTACCGCTATATGGTCACTGCTGAGGGAGAGTATGAGGGGCGTGGCTACAGGGGGCGTGGCACATTGCCGTGACTGTCCCTCTTTCCTCTGCGCAAAAGTTGGGAGGTATGTCTATCTATGGAATCAGATGAAACTTTCTATGTGTGAATGTGAGGATGATACATGCAAGTAATTACATTAATAGAGTGAAAGGATATTGGGAACATTTTACAGTTGTGAGGGGGGTCTAGTATCCTGTTGGGCGCCTGTAGTCTGGATACAAGATAAGATACAGTTGTGAATAGAGGATACAGGTTCTGTATGGCATCTGGCAGGGCCTGTAGATTCTGCACAATTGTAGGTTGTGAAGCTGTATCTCCATGAATGCTCAATTGGCAAATAGTCTGGTGACCGGGCAGTCCAGGCATAGTTACAATCTAGAGGAGAAACCCTTGTTTGCATGGGGTAGCATTACCCAGCAGCTGGAAGCCATGGGAGACAACACATCATCATCATCATCAAACCAGCAGAGAAGAATTGTGTCCTTCCCACATCATCACACCAGCAGGGGCAGTGTGTCCTCCTCCTTCTCATCACACCAGCAGGGGCAGTGTGTTCTCCTCACATAATCACACCAGCATAGAGCAGTGCGTTCTCCCCATCATCACACCAGCATTGAGAGGTGTTTTTCCGCATCATCACACCAACAGGAGACAGTGTGCCCTCCACATCATCACACCAGCAGGGGGCAGTGTGCCATCCCCACATCATCACACCAGCAGGGGGCAGTGTGTCCTCTCCACATCATCAGACCAGCAGGGGGCAGTGTGTCCTCTCCACATCATCACACCAGCAGGGGGCAGTGTGCCATCCCCACATCATCACACCAGCAGGGGGCAGTGTGTCCTCTCCACATCATCACACTGGTAGGAGGCAGTGTGTCCTCTCCACATCATCACACCAGCAGGGGGCAGTGTGTCCTCTCCACATCATCACACTGGTAGGAGGCAGTGTGTCCTCTCCACATCATCACACCAGCAGGGGGCAGTGTGTCACTCCACAGCAAAAGCAGGACTAAAATATTCACCACAAGGCTGCCATGCTGGAACCCGACTGTCATCAGATCCTAAACAGAACCTAAAATCGTCGGTTCCATTTCAATACATTCCAGGTTTCTCATTCATAACACCACTGTAAATTAAGGTGGCTTCTGTCCTTGGTGAACAAGGAAACTGTAGGAGCTCTTAGTGGTCTGAGCCAATGGGAGCCTGTTTGCCATGTGTGCGTAACCATTGCTCCCAATACCTCCTAACAGCTTGGTCAGAGCTGCCTTGATGGCAGGAAGTTCATCATTTCAAGGTCTGTCAACTGGGCAAAATGTTTTAGCGCGTCATAGACGTCAGTGATCTCCCATATAACATCGGGGAGATATGGATATACAATATTGGCCTATATTAGGCTATAAGTAAGATGTTATGGATCCATAAATAGATTCTTGATAAGACCATGTGCACAGCTTCTTGGTCCTGGAGAAGCAAGTTACAACCAATATGGTCGGATTATAGCTTTTTGTAAATGTCGTCAAACTGTTGTTCCTGATCAGTCTGCCTATTTATGCAGGTATACATCATATATAGTTGCATCATTAGGTAGCTGGGGCAGCAATGTTACTTGTCCATCTACCCTGCTCTGATAACCACATTTAGAGAGCTACTTTACAGCAGCCACATGGATCGCAGCAGACAACAATTTTGAGCTGACTCGATAGCTTATATATAAAAGATTATTGTGAGCATGCTCTGTGACCTGTAAAGAGGTTAGTGCCAGGGGAGCTGTGATCATCACCTATAGTGAATGGTCTTGTCCAGAGATAGATAGACAGAAATATATGATAACAATAGATAGATAGATAGATAGATAGATAGATAGATAGATAGATAGATAGATGATAGATATATAGATAGCAGATAGATAGGAGATAGATAGATAGATAGATAGATAGATAGATAGATAGATAGACAGACAGACAGACAGACAGATAGATAGATAGATAGATAGATAGACAGACAGACAGACAGATACAGTAGATAGATAGATAGATAGATAGATAGATAGATAGATAGATAGATAGATGATAATCGATCAGTCATTTTCACTGTAAATCAGTGATGAGAATGATGAGATTACTTAATAGTGATCACTATTGATTAGGAAGTGCCAGACTATTATTAGGCTTAGTGACCTATTTTATAATAAAGTTAGTAATATCAAAAAATTGAAAATTCTTTAAAAATATCATTAACTTGTAATTTTCTTAAACAATACACCATTCTCTGATCCCAGATTCTTTTAATATAATTTTACAGAAATAAAAGTCTTGTTCCTGGAAATTTTGCAGCTTTGGTAATGTGCACAATATCACAGAGATCCCTCTATAACCACAAATCAGGAATTCTGAGATTCCCTAACTAGACTGCTCAGGAGGACATCCCATCCACAGATAAAGAAATCATCAATCCTTTTTGCAGGATTATCCCAAAATCTGCACAAACAATCTTTATATTAGTGGCTGCATGAGACAATTTATGGCAGCCATTTTCCTGATCCTTGTATGTGTCAGTGTAATATATAGAAGACCCATTTCTATAACACAGTGACTGACAGATTCATTATTTATTTATAGATTTATTATTTATTATTCGAGTAAAATTGTGGATGAGTAGCAAGAAAATGTGTGTGGAACCGCTTGTACATGCATGTCCCACCAATGACTTTCTATACTTTTCAGCCTATTATCTCATACAGCAAGAGGAAGCAAACTGTACATTATTATACTATCTATCTATCTATCTATCTATCTATCTATCTCCTATCTATCTATCTATCTATCTATCTTTTATCTATCTATCTTTTATCTATCTATCTTTTATCTATCTATCTTTTATCTATCTATCTATCTATCTATCTTTTATCTAACTATCTATCTCCTATCTATCTCCTATCTATCTATCTATCTATCTATCTATCTATCTATCTATCTATCTATCTATCTATCTATCTATCTATCTATCTATCTATCTCCTGTAACAAGACATTGGCATGAAACTGGCCTATCCAGCTCCTTCTATGTACAATGGCTGAACCAGGGGCACATAAAGCACTTGCGCCTCTTGTCACCCCTAGTTCATAGTCTGTACACTCTTGCGAGCAGGTCTCGTATTTATGATGTATTTTTATTTATTCTAATTTAATTTTATCATATGTAATTGTAACCTCTTTACTGTGTATAAATAAATAAAAAATAGAAACAAGTGCTGCGGAATCTGTTGGCGTTATACAAATAAATATTATTATTATCCAATGTATCTCTCTCTCTCTACACACACACACATATGTGTGTAATAAAATAAAACTAAAGAATTGTGAGAATTTACAAAGATCTATATACAAATATAGCAGTGTTGAATTTATTGGGCATGGTTGGGCTTCCAATATTACTTTATACACCATAGATTAGAGTTATACATATTATTATACAGTAGAAAAGGTAATAAATTAGTAAATTGTTGTCGTACTAGTATCTCTACTGGTCCTCTTGACCCACTACATACGAACGCATATATATATATATATATATATATATATATATATATATATATATATATATATATATATATTAAAAAGAGATGGGGGGGGGGTTTCCTATATACATTGAGGGTTACACAATAACCTAATAGCATACATAGGGCTTCTGGCTTATATGACAAATAGATTGGATGATGACTGCTGCCTGTAAGAATTTATCATGACATTATACACCCCATGTGTCTCCTAGCGCTGGTTCCACCATCTTGCAGGGAATATGCCACTTACCAGCGAGAAGCAGAAGAGATTCATTGTGGAATGTGGGTTAAGTTCCGTCCTCAAAAGTTGTCTTCCCCGCTGCTCCAATGGAAGAATGCTGATCTGTTGTGTCCTCCCAGCTGTTTGTATATTTCTTCCTAGAGATTACAGCAAGATAAAATCCCTGCAGTAATCCATGGGACTCAGAGCCCATTATTAAATGAGACAGGCTTTCAGAGTGCAAGCTATTCTGCGAACAAGAGAGACTGCATTCCCATCAAGACAATAATCACCAGAAAAGAGATGGAAAGTGCTGGCAAATATTGTTATTGTCAGGTCACTGCTCACATAATTGAAATAATTCATTGTTATGTATTTTATGGGTCAAGAGCGGACGCACCGATTCGGTGATGCTTGTCTGGGATGTAGCTGGGTTGAGTTTGTCAGATGTAGCATTTGTTATGTAAGATTGTACGAGACGATGGATTAACCTACACGATTACCTTCACTCCGAGAGATGACCACACATGTAAACAATACAGACACAAAGAACCGAGGAGCTATTTTATAATTCAATAAAATATCTATAAAATCCAAAAAGATTATCCCTTAAATAAGTAAAAATGTTAATATCCAACTACGAAAATCCTAAAAGAATTGGCGTAAAACTGGTCATGGTAATAATAATACTCATAGCAAAAATTTTTACTGCTAACTTATTACTTCATTTAGTCAAATTGCAAAATAAAAAAAAAAAATCTAAATTGTTATTAATCAAGTCAAATTTCAAAATTTTGTTTTCGTCAACTTGCAAAAAAAAAAAAAAAAATTTGTAAAGCTAAACTGCTAGAAGAAAACTCAAGAATTACTTCATGGGTTTCTTACTTGACAACAGTAGGTCACTCAAATACCAGTCGAAGATATCTTTTTCATCATATACAGACACAGTAGAGCCGACTTTGTCATTGGCAGATCACAATGTATTGTCTGTACATTCAAAGTAATGCAATTACATCATCTTATCAGTAGAAGCTCTCAAGGTGCCCAGAAAAAAAAAAGTATACATTACAAACCCGACTCTGCTACATCAGCATTACCCATAATTTATAGATTTCTGCATGAAAAGAATATAGGAAGCAGTCAAGATTATACACTTGCATGCACTATACTATGGAATATATGTAGCATAATATTCATATAGATGATCATTTCATTACTATTAGCCTTAGTGCCCAATTTTTTTTTTCTTTCACAATTTTTTTTTTTCCGGAGTGAAATGAATTGCAGTAAAATAAACATGGTGTTAATGAGTGTTAATACTCATTAGAAATGTCATGATTAATTTTATCCACCATCCAATTCAGCGATCATCCAGTAATACTCACCACCGCCTTGCAATCCTGAATGTGCTTTGGGCATTAGACCCTGTTTGAGTGTTTAATTCCATAAGCCTTGACTCAGGAGACTGTGCACAGTAAATTCAGCTACAACATCCCCGCAACACTGGGTTTTAAGCTCGGATGGAAATTCCTAGCAGATATTATTTCTGTTTGCTCAGTAGAACTGTGACCTTGTTAAGGACAATACCAATGACTGCAAGTTGTGTTTAATTGCGGCACAGCTGGACATTCCCTTAGGGCCTTGGCAAAGTGATAGGGCACCGTGTGGCAAGTACTAGGAAGAGAAATCTTGCTAAGCTCTTCATTTATAGAAGCTCAAACAGCTTAGAAAGTCCACATTAAAATTGACACATTAAAATTGACCCTGCAAACAGTTCTGCTGAAGGTGGGCTTGTCACCTAGACGTGGAGGAGGCAGGTGTCTAGGGATTTCAGCACCTTAGTAATTCTAATACATCTATCATGGTATGAACATAAAAAATATACGGTCAGTACCCCCGGGTTGCCTTCCACATCTTCCTGGCCTGCTGAGAAATCGGCCTCGGGGCAAATGTTAGACCTGGGAGACTCTACTTGTATCGTAACATAACTGATTTTATATATCTATAACATGACAATCTATCAAACAACACCATAATAGCAAATGTTATTATTATGCTGTTACCAAACAAATCACCAATAATATCATTATACAATGTCCAAATAATACACGCTGGAAGATGACAGCGGAGAGAGACAGAGGAGGACATGCGGAGAGGAAGATGGCAGAGGAGAAGGCTGCCGGGAGAGGAGCTGCTGGGGATCGGGTTACAGGCGAGTTACTGTTTTGTTATTTTTCCGGTGGGGGCACTGCACTGCATACTATGGGAGTGGGGCGGCAATGATGGCTACCAAATGGGGCACTATTGGGGGAGGGGGATTGGCTACTATATGGGGCACTAATACTATGGGGGGATGACTATTATATGGAACACTGTGATACTTTTGGGGTGGATTGGCCACTATATGGGGCAATAATACTATTGGGGGATAGACTACTATAGGGGGACTATTGGGGGGATTGGCCACTATATGGGGCAATAATACTATTGGGGGATTGGCTACTATGTGGGGCACTATTGGGGGAATGGCTTCTATGTGGGGCACTAGTGGGGGATTGGCTACTATGTGGGGCACTATTGGGGGATTGGCTACTATGTGGGGCACTATTGGGGGATTAGTTACTATATGGGGCACTATTGGGGGATTTGATACTATATGGGGTACTATTGGGGGACTGGATACTATATGGGAAATTATTGGGGGATTGGCTACAACGTAGGCCACTATTGGGGGGTTTGGCTACTGTATGGGACACTATCAGGCGATTGGAAATTATACGGGGCACCATGTGAGGGATTGGATACTATATGGCGCACTATGTGAGGGATTGGATACTATACGGGGCACTATGGGGTATTAGATACTATATGTGACACTATTGGAGGAATGGCTTCTATGGTAGTATATGAGGAATTACTGGGAGGAGTTAGCTACTATATTGGGTGCCAAGGAGGGGAATAAAAATCTATATGGTGCACCATTGGGGAATTACTACTATTTTGGACACCTATAGGATTACCTACAGCATGGGGGAAATAATGGGGTAACTACTGTACAGGGACATAATTGGATAACTACTGTGCAGGGGCACTATTATGGGGTAATTTCTGTATGGGGCAGTAACAAGGGGTACTGTTAAGGAAACTAATATTGCATAGGCTACAGAGGAGGGCATTATTAGCATTTGGGGCACTTTGGATGGGCAGCTTGTATAGAGGTGGGTAGGTAGTGTTATAAAATGGCAGAGCCTAAAATGTGTGTCTGACAGATTCTGTGGAGATTAATCGTGACCAGAAGAAATCATCATGAGTTATAACAGGTCTGCATAAAGTGTTTTATACACAGTATGATGGTATAAGTCATTATGTGGTGGTGATGTGTGGTCATGGCATGGCAGCATTATTTGCTCCCTGTATAGTGTTAATGGTAATATTACCTTTTGTTTTATTTAGTAAGACTATAATGGTAACATCTAGTTATTTTGTAGTGGTAATATCTGGTAATGGTTTGGTGTTATCATTTAACCCTCATATACAGTTAGTCTGTGTGTACTGGATGTGGTCAGTATGATGGTACCATGAATGGGATTATATGTGTTCATTGTATACTCCCCCCATCCTTGATGGTGCATCACCTTCTCAGTCCCTATAGTTTGGGGAGGAGGTGCACACTATAAATAATGGGAGTAGGGTGTTGGTGCACTAGAAAGAATCGGGGTTCAGGGGTGTTAAGCCATGTGGTTACTGTGTGGGGATCAGAATTTCTTTTGGTGTTTGGGGTATGTTAACATGGTGGTCTGCGCTTACATGGGTATGAATTTATTTAGGGGTCTGGGATATAAATTTATTCAGATGTCTGAGGTATGATTTTTTTAGGGTGCTTGAGTCATAATTTAGAGATGGGATGAGAGAAGATGTGAGTCCTTGGCTGATGGAGTCCCTCTCCGCTCTCCTGCCATCTCTTATAGGCCCATGAGTCCTGGAGCATCTTAAGTTAGATTCATAATTAATAAAAGCATTGTTTTATCAAGTGGGTGAGTGCCAGGTTATCTCTTCTAGTTGCTGCTTCTTAAACACCACTCTGTGTTGTGCTTTTCCTCTATTATTCCTCCCAGAAACGTAAGATAACAGGCCTGGCCCATATGGAGACACAATAATATAATATATATAATAATAATAATATAATATATGACTACACACTAGGCAGGAAGCAAAGATGCCCCTGAATTATTTCAGAGTACTATAACTTTCTTGAGGTGCTGTTTTTCCTGAAGAATGGACTGAATAGTTTTAGAACAAAAATACCTTTACCTTTATTATTATGAATGACAGGAGAGCGGACAAATCCTCAGTTATTGTTCTATATTCTGCATCTAATCTCTGCTGTACTCTCTATAGTCTGCTGGGTGATATTACTCTTCAGCACCTGCGTACTCCTGCTATCTGAAAAATTTGGTGTTATGGGTGCAGGGACATTTATATGTGGGTTGGTGAGGTTTGTGTGCCAGGGCTGCTTTTCAGTGCCAGTCCGGCCCTGGGCCAACCCAACCAGCCTGCAGCCTACAAAAAGAAGGGGCTACAACTGTGTTAATAATAGATGTTGCCCGGTTCCCCAGGTGGGCACCCCTATTGTGCCTGGTCAAGGTTACACCTTTGGTGACCCCGATGTAAAAAGGAATAAAGATAAGGATTGATGTAGACCGTTGTATCCATAAGGCTTAAAAAGAAACTATCAGCAGGTTAGAAGCATCTTACCTGCTGGTAGCTCACTATAGCACTGAGGAGTCTCTTAATTTAATCCTCAAAGTTATTTTCATGTACAGTACTCTGTAGTTGAATCCATATGCTAATGAGGCACTGGGGACTTGATTACCAGCCAGGGCATTGATGTACCCCAGCCGTCCCACTGCTTTTAAAGAATATTCCTCTGGCGCTCAGCAGAGATGAGCACTGGAGTGAGGTCAATGCAGAGTGCTGCCCCAATGTTCATTAGAACGGGCCATCCAGTTGGGGCAAATTGGTGCACTAAGGGTGGTAATCCCGCCCCCAGTGCATCAAACCACCCCATTAGCATGTAACTTTAACTACAAGGTAATAAACTTACCTTCATCCTCAGCGCCCCATGCACTAAAGGGACAAGTCAACAGGTTTTATACTTCTAACCCGCTGATAGCTTCTCCTTAAGCTGTCTATATTCATTAGATATGTCCACGGGAGAAAAATAATTCTGGAAGGTATTAAAACATATAGAAGTATATTTAAAATACAGAAAAGAAAAAAAAAAATCCCGGGCATGCATGTTTGAAATCCCTCAGTTTTTTTGTTCATAGACTAAGACTATAAAATGAGTCAGCAAATTTTTATATTAACTTATTTTTTTGTGCTCCTCTTACTTTTTAAAAGGATGATAGAAACCTATAGTAAATATGTTTTCATTTAAGCTGGAAAACTGAATTTTTATTCTGGCTTATAAAAACTTTTTGTTGTCACAGTGATTTTTATATCAGTGTCTACTTTCAAGTCCAGCGCCCAACACAACCAGTGATCTGATAACTGCCCACATAATGGGTTACCCGTTGTAAAATTAAATATGCGTCGGTCATGTAATGTGTATGGTTGTCTAAGAGTTCTCAGTATCCTGTGTAAAATATCATTACAGCATAGACAGAGAGAATCAAGCAAATAAGGAGATAGAACCAGGACAAAGCTAAAAGGGGTTATTCAGCGCTACAAAAACATGGCCACTTTTGCGCCACTCTTGTCTCCAGTTCAGGTGGGGTTTGCAATTAAGCTCCATAAACTTAAATGGATCTGAGTTTACTTAAATGGATCTGAGTTTCAAACCGCACCGAAACAGGAGACAAGAGTCAGGCAAAAGTGGCTATGTTTTTGTAACGCTGGATAACCCCTTTAACCTGAGATTTCTTGCCTAGAATGGGCAAGGTAAAGTTTGCCTCCACTGCCCTGAACCTGAGCCAGTCGATTAAAGCAAGGGAAGAGACGTGTTTACCCTCCTCAAGGTCCCGAAATTCACCTTCCAAAGTTGTCACATGTTCCTGAAGTGCAGAACAAGCTAATGAGAGAAGCCTTAGGGCCCTACTACATGGAGTGATAATTGCCAGAATCAGGCCGATATGGCTCCGTGTAATAAAGACAACGATCAATCGAAGAGCTGATCGTTACATTTTGCCATGTTTAAAAATCATCAGCTGTCAACCACACATTGCAGATCTAGCAGATCAGCGTTCGCTTATCGAGAATATCAGGCCGTGTAGTATGGCCCTTAGTCCTAGTCGAGTGTGCCTCCTGGGTAAGCTCTACCTCTCTATGAGCCCCTTAGTCAAATCCAGTTCATTTTGATTTACTCCAGCAAAGTCTGTGTCAATTTTATGAGAATATGTTCTATGTTCTACAACCTTCTTCAAATCCAGGACTGTATAATTGCAGTTTAAGTGCCCCCTGGCATCTACTGTTCTCTTAGGGGCCATAGAGTTGGTGATGGAGCCGATTGCTTTCATGTCCTTCATCATACTCCTGCAGGTGTCCCTCTGGGAATGGTGTGACAGATTTGCAGAGTTCCTCGTAAGCAGAGTCTAGGACTGAGTTCCCTTTAAGTAGATCTGTAACCCATAGCAACCAAGCTACATGTCTTAAGTTAATCTGCTATTAGCAGTATTCTTAAAGGGACAGTAACCAACTACTCTTGTTTTCAAGCACTAAAGCCTTTCCCTGTATGATTGGATCTCATGGAATCCTAGTGTTATCTCATGGAGTTCTAGTGTTTGAAGTCATTTACATGCACATTGTATCATAGATACAGCACACTGACAAAGAGTGGGGAATAAAGTAAGAATATTACTCTAGAACACCACCTTGCACTACTGCACCCAGCTAGTCCTACACAACAGAACAACTGATTCCCCCCCTCAGCCAGCACAATTCGACACACAGGAATGATAACAATCAAGGGGTTCAACATTTTCAGGAGAAATAAAGATGCCCCAGAACTGTCAGTATATGAAGAATACAAGCAGCCCTTTGCAATTACCTGTATTGCTGTATAGATTACTAATAAAATGTGATCAAGTCAACTGTGCACAGTGAGTAAACATCCACAGTGCAAGGTTAAAAAAAATTAAACCCTTGAATTGAATCCTCCATGATGATGGAAAAATCTGCACCATTCCTCCCTACAAATATGTAACAGTTCATCAATACTCTTGAGATGTCTTTGGTGCACGGCTTTCTTCAGGGCAGGCCACAGCCTCCTGATAAGGGCAGAACTCTGACTTCACTGTTCTTAAAGGAGAAGTCCGGCAAAAATTTTTATTAAGGTATTGTATTGCCCCCCAAAAGTTATACAAATCCCCAATATACACTTATTACGGAAAATGCTTATAAAGTGCCTTTTTCCCTGCACTTACTACTGCATCAAGGCTTCACTTCCTAGATGACATGGTGATGTCACTTCCTGGATAACATGGTGATGTCACTTCCGTGATAACATGGTGATGTCACGACCCGACTCTCAGAGCTGTGCGGGCTGTGGAGGATGGAGAGGATGATGAGAGCATCATCCTCTCCAGCAGCCGCAGCCCGCACATCTCTGGGAATCGGGTCGTGACATCACCATTTTATCCAGGAAGTGACATCACCATGTTATCCAGGAAGTGACATTACCATGTTATCAGGAAAGTGACATCACCATTTTATCCAGGAAGTGACATCACCATGTTATCCAGGAAGTGAAGCCTTGATGCAGTAGTAAGTGCAGGGAAAAAACGCACTTTATAAGCATTTCCCGTAATAAGTGTATATCTGTGATTTGTATAACTTTCGGGGGGCAATACCATACTTTAATAACATTTTTGCCTGACTTCTTCTTTAAAAGCCACATTTTTTTTTTTTTCAGCATCTTTTAGATCATTGTCTTCTAGCATTGCCCACCATATATTCAGCTTAATGTCATGGAAGGCTTCCGTACATTCTCCTATAAAATATATTTACATTCTCTTAAATGGATGTCTAATGTAATGGATTCATATAAGAGTTTGTGCCTCCTAACCCTTGAAATGCTAGCAGTCCCATACCACTGTGGAAGGGAATGCAGAGAAGTTTAGAGCAGGGATGGGGAACCTGTGGCCCCTCCTCTACCTGTTGCAAAACTACAATTCCTATCATGCCTGGACAGACAAAGCTTTAGGTATGGCTGTCCAGGCATGATGGGAATTGTAGTTTTACCACAGCTAGAGGGGCCACAGGTTCCCCCTCTCTGGGTTAGGGATGTAATACTTGTTCTAGTAGTTCAGGATATAACTGCTTACTTTATCCTGTTATTCTCCATCTTCAGCTCCACAGGATACCAGTCGCACAGGTGGTGCCGAGCAAACTTATGGTTCCCTGTTGCAGTATAAGGCTAAGTTCACACACAGTATGTTTGCTCAGTCTTTTGGTCAGTATTTTGCAACCAAAACCAGGAGTGGATTGAAAGCACAGAAAGGCTATGTTCACACACTGATGACATTTAGTGGATGGCCGTCATTTAATGGCAAATATTTGCTATTGTTTTAAAACATTGGCTGAAATAACAGCTGCTATTTGCCATTAAATGTCGGCCATCCACTAAATTTCATCAGTGTGTGAACACAGCCTTTCTGTGTTTTTAATCCACTCCTGGTATTGGTTGCAAAATACCGACCAAAATACTGAGCAACAATACTGTGTGTGAACCTAGCCTAAGATTGTTTGCATAGTAAAGGAATGATCGTCAGTCACTTCCCATTCACCAGGCCGGCTGGGAGGGCACCCTGGTAAATGTTCAGTCAATGTACTTATATTGGGTCAGATTTTGCACTCTGGAAAATGTTGCACTAAGCTTATAGCATAAGAAAATATCATAACTAGGTTAGGGGAAATAGACCTATAATGTACCTTTACCTGAGGAAACATTAAAGGAGAAGTCCGGCCATTTTGAAAATCCCTCAGCCGGCAGGATAACAAGTACGAACTTACCCCAGGACGCCCACCAAAAGGTATTTTCCCCCCAAGTCGTGATGACATCCTGACCTGTCCTGGCTGATGGGCTGGCCGCTCAGCCAATCGGTGACTAGAGCAGTGTACCGCCCGAGTCACTGACTGGCTGGGCCAGTCCATTACCCGGGTCATGACGTGGCAGCACTGGAGATCCCGGAGGCGAGGTGTTCATTGCATCAGCAGCAGTATTCCCTGGATTTAGTCTGAATTCTCTGGTGGATCCAAGTTATGGTGAAATAAAAAGACCCCAAAGATCCAACAAAAGACATCCCATTTGTTGCTGACTTTGAAGCCAATCGCTTCCTACTCAGAGTGTGTTCACATCCTCAGTTTTTTTTATTGCAATTATTGTTTACAACGCCAGGAATGGATTTGATAGTCTGCTCTTTCCTGGGAGTTGTATTTGCTGCAGTTGAGTAGTGAGTGTTGTAGAGCTGCAGGTGTCGTGCGGGAGGGATGACAGAGGCTTAAAGGACAGTACAAGATATCACAGTCTGTGAATACAATGGACAAGATTTCACAATAGCAATCACTTGTAGGAGGCAAATACTTGTAGTGTTCTCATATGTTTATATATACACAGTGGTGCCTTGGATTACGAGCATAATTTGTTCCGTGACGGCGCTTGTAATCCAAATCCACTCTTAAACCAAAGCAAATTTTCCCATAAGAAATCATAGAAATGCAGACAATTGGTTCCCCACCCCAAAAATAATGATTTATTATTCTGAATAACATGTAAAACAAATGAAAAAAACATTCAGAAACAGCAGAATATTAAAAGTTACTGTAGAGTAATAGAGATGATGGGAAACACAAGGGCTGACAGAGACTGCAGGGAGTATGAAGGAATGAACAGGACAGATGTGGGCACATACATGCAGCACTCTGTCCGGGGAGAGAGGGGTTACAGCTATGAAGAGATTACCTCCACAGTCCTGTCCCCTGATGTAAGCCCCAGCCTGAAGTGGATCTGCTATGATTTGGAAGGTGAGGGAGACTTCCTGGGTCAGAGTACAGGGCTGTAGACCCCGCTGTGCAGACCATGCCCCTCCTCCACTCGCGCTCACACCCAGTACAGGGAGCTCTTACACCAAAGCAATGCTCTTAAACCAAGTCACAATTTTGAAAAACTGTGAGCTCTTAAACCAAGTTACTCTTAAACCAAGGTACCACTGTGGGTGTATATATATATATATATATATATATATATATATATACATACATACATACATACACACACACACACACACACACAACAAAACACAGCAATCACTGAGCTCAAGGAGATCAGCAAAAAAAAATCCAATGAAGTACTCAATCAAGAGTCTCCACTGATGCCCCCCAAAATTTAAATATGCAAATAAGTAGTCCGTGGGGCCTCGGTTGCGAATCTCAAAACACGGGAATAGCCAGATATCTCTAGCTCTAGATATGCCTCCAGATGGGGAGAGCACCACATCACCCTGATAGATAACCCCTCAAAGCGACTCTGGACCCACAATGTCCCTCCCAAACCACTTGTACCTTCAGATAGCTGCTTTTAACCCCTTAAGGACCCGGCCAATTGTCACTTTTGCGTTTTTGTTGTTTCCTCCTCGCCTTCTAAGACGCACAACACTTTTATTCTTCTATATACTGGGCCATGCGAGGGCTTGTTTTTTTCAGGAGCAGGTGTACTTTGTAATGGCATCTTTCAATCTGCCATAAAATGAATAACGGAACCCCCAAAATATCATTTTTAGGGTGAATTTGGGTCAAAAAATGTGATTCTGCAAATTTTGGGGGGCTTCCATTTTTAGGTAATGCACTATACGGTGAAACTGAAATTTTTTCTTTATACTATAGGTCGGTCTAAACACAGTGATATGCAGGTTTACTAGGTTTTCTAACGTTTTACCATTTTTATTAGCCGTAAAACCTTTTTTTTAAACATACTTTAAATGGCCCTATAGTGCTTTTATTTTTTTACCAACGAAATTGATTTCTATTTTTTCTTAGTAAAATTTTTTTCTAGATCAAACATATTTATTGTTTTTTGTAAAAAGTTTTTACCACTTTTTGTTCACGATGTTCACCATGAGGAAACAATGTTGTCTTATTTTAATAGATCGGACAATTACACACACTACGGTATATTATATCTTAATTAGCTTTATTTTTATTATGTGTTTTATGTATAAAATAGGAAGGGGGGGGGGGTGATTTTCACTTTTATTGGGGGAGGGGCTTTGGAACATTTTTTAAAACTTTTATTGATTTTTTTTTACATTTTTTTTAAGTTCCCTTAGGGAACTTTTACATTAATACATTAGATTGAACACACTGATCACTGCTATGCCATAGCATAGCAGGGATCATTGTTATCTGTGATCTTCTGATAGAGCCTGCCTTTGGCAAACTGAATCAGAAGATTGAAGACCTGACTGCACGGAGGAAGGTAAGGGACCTCTGGCAGTAAGGCCATGCAATCGGGACCCTGCAGCGAGATCCTCCTTTTCACTTACACCTAAACGCCGCTCGGCACGGGGTTAATGGGCGGCTGCATGACCACGGCATCCCGCCATTGAGGGTGAGGGCCTGGCTGCAGATAGCAGCTGGTCCTCATTGGCTATGGAGCAAGCTCAGCTCCTTAGCCCACCCCATAGGCCGGGATCCCGGCAGCGCGTACATTTACGCCCCCCCTTCATTAAGGCCCAGGCAGCTAAGGCGTAAATGTACGCCCGTGGTTGTTAAGGGGTTAAAGAACAGTACAAGATATCACAGTCTATGAGTACAATAGACAATAGTTCACAATAGCAATCACTTGTAGGAGGCGAATACTAATATATATATATATATATATATATATATATATATATATATATATATAATCCACAGAGAAAAGCACAGATGGTTCACTGGTAGACTCAGCTCTGATGCTGGCAAGAATACATCTTAGAACTTGAATAGCCTTTGAAAACAATAGCTGCTTGAAATACACTTGGAAGACAGTTGTTGAGTTGAATATGCTTTAATTAGTAGGAGTAAACTTTAAGTGGTACAACATGGGAGACTTGGCATTCTGCAGGCTACAGACTGGGGCCTATTCAGACATAGTGGTTCAACTCGGGCTGTGAGAGAAAGTTCCCGAATCCATGGAAAAAGACATCTGCCACACTACCATGTGGGCACGGAGTGACACATGATAAGAAATTACAGGCCCACCTAGTGGTAGATCTAGTTGTCTGGGACCCTCAAGGGACACTCTAGCGACTTGCAGTAGAAGATACTGCCTTTGCACTTAGCTAAACTACTGATTTATAGGATCTAGTAGTTAGAAGAAACAACAGAAGGCTTCTCAGCAGACTTTGTATATACACTCTCTCTCACACACTGACAACTAGAACTGCACACTAAACTGAACCCATTAGTCCCACCCCAATTATATATATATATATATATATATATATATATATATATATATATATACATACACATACATATCTCTAACAGGGGGGAATCTGATTGGGCCGAAGACATAGGATAACCCTCTCTGATAGATCAGTAGTTCCTGGGGTAGGTAGCTGAGGATTTGGTTAGTAGAAATCATCAGACAGTGGAAGGAAATACACACCATCAATAGAGACATGAGTTAACTCTTACATACTTTTGGACCATCAGGCATGCAATAGAACAGTGACCTCTAGTGGCGAGAGTCCCTCATTACTGACTTCAGTCTCAGAGCCTACACATACATATGGTACCAACCTATACTTGTTAGTAAGAAGAGTGGGCTGTGCTCTGGGACACTGCATATGGACAGATTCTCTAATTCTTTTACCTGATGATGATAACATCAAGTGTTCTGTATAGATGGAGGCTGACCTATCTATCTATCGCTGATCAATCTGCCTGTTCATCTATCCCTCTCATATCTATGTATCTTCTGATTAATATAAAATAATGTGATTTAATTTTCTCTTCCAAGGAAGTTTTACATTCCCGCTATACAGGAATATTATCCTCCTGTTTAAGCACTGCCCATGAAAAATTTATAACCTAATACAGTCATATTCTGAAATACACTTCTGCGTTTTTACAGCTGGATTGGAGGGCATTTATTTGCACCATAAAACATGCATAAAGCTAATTTTGCAAGAAAATGACTTGTCCATCAGTCTTATCCCTTAATTTCAGATGAAATGACTCCGGCACGGAGACGTTTCCGTCATCACATAGCCGCTCTTTAAATAGAACAGTCAGTCAATCAAAATTTCCCATCAAAGGTTTACTAGTTATTTAATTGGGCTTCCCCTTCTCCATTTACTTATTTGAGATGGTCAATTGAGCTGAAAAATTAAGCAGCAATGCTCTTTAAACGGATGACAATTTCCTATCTGCAGCACAGATGGGAGATTACAGCAAGAGGATGAAGTGGCAGTTTTCACATTAGGGATAACATGGAGCGTAGTATTGCTGATCACTCCACATGTAAAGCTGACACGTCAGGTCTGAATGTGCTGGGCTCTGCAGGTATAGCATGGCCGGACCAGAAGAATCCACTGTACTGTTTCATTCATTCAGCTTTTAATGATTCAGTATATTGACTATATTGACAATTATGATTAGCCTGGATGGTCCAAGAGTGTATAATCTATAAGTTATCCTCTATCCACAGGGGCATAACTAGAAGTGGCTGGGCCCCATAGCAAACTTTTGATTGGGCCCTCTTCCCAACTGACCACTAAGCCGTCAAGTGTAGTTATATTCAACTTTATAACTGCAAGCGCTCCTCAGGGACATTTGCAGAACCCAGGAGGCCCACCCGGTACGGCCCAGTGCATTGCAGTAGGTTGCTATGGCTGCTACAAAGGTAGTAACGTCCCTGTCTATCCACATGATAGGTAATAAGTAGCTTGGAGGGGGTCCAAACACTGGGACCACCACCTTTCATGAAAATAGAAGTCAACTGTCCCCTGAGTGAATTGAGTGGCAGTGCTATATTCAATATCTAGGAGATTTCTTAGATCAGAGTCCAGTAGTTGGCAGAGGCAATGCTACAATGTAAAAAAATCAGAGGTACAAGTACTAAGACATATGTTTTGGTCTCTAGCAAAAAAGAGAAATAAATGTAAGATCAAATGTCATGCCCAGATATAAAGATTACCAATGCTATTACTATACAGTGCCCGTTGGTACTACACTGGCCTTCTGCAGGGTTGATCTTATTGTGGTGATTACAGTGCAGTTACATCCAGTGACTCTTGGCTTTGTTCATTTAAAGGGGTTATCCAGGATTAGGAAAATATAGAAGCAGCATCACTTTTGTCCTCAGATTTTGTGTGGTATTGCAGCTCAGTTGCATTAAAGTGACTGGAGCGGAGTTGTAATACCAGAAGAAATATAAGGGTGGCATATGCATCCGAGCCACCAATCTGCACCAAAACTCCCCTTGATTAAGCTAAGTTTAGTGGTGGGGGCAGTAATAGTAGTAGTCATTGAAGTGTTAGTTGCTTGGTAATACCACAACCAACCTGAGGACAGGAGTGACACGGTTTTTGAAAGAGATAATCCTCTAACCTGTTTCATCCAAGATCAAGAAGACTTCCTCCAGTAACAACTTGTCTCTGCAATGTTTGGTGCCCAACTTAGTGTGCCACTAGAAAAATAAAGACTTCTTACCCCCCCCCGCCCCCAATCAGTTATAATGTCCAATAGCACCGCCACCCAGTAATAATAATAATGGTGATAAAATTATTATTATTATTATTATTATTATTCCAACCACATGGTTAATATTACCCCCTTATTGATTCCTATTTATATATAAGTTTTTTGGGCCTGAATTCTAAATGCCTGGTACTGGTAATGCCCCTGGCACTCTGTGATGTACAAAAGTCTCAATAAAAATGAATGGTGGCGAACGCCTCCAAACTTGTCAGTAAGAACTGCTATGGGCAGCAGAAAAAGGTATGACCAAACTTGTCATAATCCACAGCAATTCCTCAACACCTTACATCAGTGCTTCTCAAACAGTGAGGCGTCCCCTAGTTGTTGGTGAGGCCCAGCTGAGGAGCCAGTTTTCAGAGTAGTAACTATAATCTGCACAGTCCTTTTGCTGTTAACAAAAATCTCCATTTTAGCAACATTATTAATTTATTTTGTACTTGCTTTATTACTATATAGAGCTTGGTAGACAGGTGAAAGGTAGCCCTAGCATTATCATCAGCTTTTAAATGGACGTTCACCACAGATAGTGAGGCCCGGGCACCCACTTGGTCAGTCTGGTGAGGCCCAGGCATTGCCTTGGTCTGTTGGGTAAGGCTCCAGTAGAAAAAGTTTGAGAAGCACTGCCTTACATAACAGAATTAAAAAATAATGTCAGTGTATCTAAAAAAATGACAGCTGTGGATTTTACTATAAATCCACAGCAAAAAAACAAAAAAACTCTGGAGATTTATTGTAGATCTGTACATTCCTACTGAAATCAATGCGGTAAATCCACAATAAATCAGCACATCTGCAACATACTTATAGTCCATACCGCAGGCCCGTTTCCATGCAGATATTCCATGCAGCAAATCCATCAAGTGTGCATTTATAGTAATAGAAACAAAAAAATTATTGTATATTTAAAGGGGTATTTAGAACTATGTGTTACATAGAATAATAAGATATGCTTTACCTTCCTTGGACCCCTGCTGTTGCGCCTCTCATGGAGCTCCTGGTCCCAATTATCAAGAAATAATAACTAAAATTGCCTTTAAATAATGGAAATAATTCAACATGATCATGATCTGCTGTCACAGCAGCCTGGGCCTGCACTAGGCCTCCATGCCTGCCATCCCTGATCTGTTTCTACAGACTGCCATAGAAAGACTGCACTAGTAGATCACAGATTGGATTGCTCAATATGTTACTATAGTATTATGATGAATTGAGTGATTGCCCATACAAGTCCCCTAAAGGGGCTAAAAGGGTGTTATGATGTTGAGGACATACAGATATACAGTAATGCCTTGGATTACGAGCATAATTCGTTCCTGGACCGTGATGGTAATCCAAATCCACTCTTAAACCAATGTTTGTCTCACAGATTCTCCAGAGACAAGTTGTGAATAGGAGAAGTCATAGTGCGCTAGGTTGGATGGAGAAAAACAGGAAAAAGAACATCTACAGTCAGAGAAGACGCCCCCTGTGAGTCACTTGATGTAACAATATGTAATCACAGTCTTCAGAGTCTGTATATCTACCACTTTATAGTCACTAAATGGGGGAAATACTGTTTATTGGGTGTTATGTTCAGTAACATTATGGAGGTCATATTCAGACACTGTGATGCTATGCTGTGGTGTCCCACCATGGGTGTTGCTAATGTCTACACCAATTAGAGCTCCTTTCTCTTTTCTACCTATCTATTCTTTTTCTTCTTCTGCACTCTCTTCTCACCCACTCTCATCAGGTATTACATACCTGGTAGGAAGTTGTCACAAGGGGAGAGGAAGTGTAGATACACACTTTGTCAGTGTTAGTCTGGTTCCTGAACAGACAGGACGAGTCCAGTTTAATCTAGTCTACAGACACACATGGAAAGTATGGACACTCTTTTATTGAAAGCAGCACTTCAAGTCAGGGATCATCCCAGCCCACGCTGAGAACCAGTCTAAAGGTGCAGGAAAGTATCTTAAAGCAAGATGAACTGATCCGGATAGAGCAAAGTTGCTAGAAGCCTATGTACTCTGTCTCGCAGCTTGGTTGTAATCAGTAAACTCTGATCACCACCTCTCAAGCTCTCAGCACAAATCCTGTCACTAAAGTCTAAAGTCTATTGTCAAGTAAGAAGTCTATTGTATATCACGGTATCAAGTATTCCTAAATTAAAGAAGAGTTTATTTATGGTAACAAGACTCAATGACTATTACTTGAACACCGACACAGTAATTGCACCTTCCTTGGGTCATCTCCCCTTTCTGTGGGTAGCGGTACCAATAGTCCGGGGGGTCAAAACTCCACTCCGGACCACCGTGATAAGCACTTAACCTCTTAAGGACGCATGATGTACCGGTACGTCATGCGTCCGCAAGAGGTGTTCAGAGTAGGGCCGCGCGGCGACCCCGCTCTGAACCGCCGCAATCCCAAGTGCCACGTGTAGCCCGGGACCGCAGCTATTAGACCGCGGTCTGATCGCCGTGTCTGCTAATTCAGTAATCGGTAGTCAACTTTAACAGCTGCATCCGATCACTGTATGCAGCCGTTCCCTGGTGTCTAGTGGGGTGGATCGCTCCTCTGGGACATTGTCCCGGAGGAGCGATCCACCCATCCTGCTCCCGCTGGGGTCTCCGCCAAAATGGCGCTGATCCCGGCTCGGCACTCAGATGCTTTCGGCTGCAGCAGCCGAAAGCATCCGAGTGCTGATCTCATTGATCTTTGCTGTATAAGTATACAGCAAAGATCTCAATGAGAGATCAGTGCACTTATACTAGAAGTCCCCCGGGGGGCTTCTAGTATATGTGTAAAAAAAAAAAAGAAAAAAGTGTTGTTATCAATAAAAAGCCCCCTCCCCTAATAAAAGTGTGAATCACCCCCCTTTTCCCATGTTTTAAATAAAAGTAAATAAATAAACATGTTTGCTATCGCCGCCTGCGTAATCTCCCGAACTATTAATTAATCACATTCCTGATCTCGCACGGTAAATGGCGTAAGCTCACAGCCGGGCAGGTCATCGACCACACGGGAAAGGGTATAGCTCACTAATCTGAAATAAAAGCAGGTGTGCCTCCATACCTGTGTGCCCACCTGGCACTGGAGTCATGACAGTACAACATTTGGCTGAGCTATACTTTGACCAACCACCACAGTAGCGGCGTAACACAGTACTACCTAGCAAGTGACCGGTCGAGCCTCACAGCGGGGCACCACAATGCTATAGTATGTGTTCATGGCATGTAATAGCACAGGAGACAAGCTGCCAATCTGTCTGTGACATTGTCACTAAACATTTATTTTAGGTTGGGGCTGCTGTACACCTGCATAGCTAAATCCCACAATCACTTTCCATAAGTGTCCATCTGGCTCTTCAATTTATTATAGCAGCATTCATACTGGGCACTTATGGTTTACAGGCAGGCGCTGCGTGCAGAGGTGTATGGAAAGCTTTGATGAAGTTAATTTGTGTCTGAACGTCTGCCAAAACACAGTAACATGACTGCAAACACAGGAAAATTGATGCCTTTTTCATATTTAGCCATTCCAAGGACTGGGAATTGTAGACCAATTCTGAAAATGAAATGCAATTAGAAATATTAATGTTAACCCTGAGCAAGCTACCTTAAAGGGGACCTGTCATTACATCCATGCTGCCTGATCCTGGAGTCATCCTCACTGACTCTCCTGCTCCCCATCACCTTGATAAGTAGATCTCTTACTATACCCATTGACTGATCTCTTACTATACCCAAATAGAGATAGAGCTGTCAATTAAGGCTGGCGGGGTGGGTAGAAGCTACTGTGGACTGCCCTGATCACTCATAGTTCAAGCATCATTAAAGTAATGACAGGTCTCCTTTAAGGAAAATATCCCTATACACATCTGACTAAAAGGTTAAACTGACATCCTGAGAACCCTTGTTCACTGGTTAAAAGTGCGCTTTATCATTGAAATCAATAGAAATGTGTCCACAGTTGAATGAGGCTTTCTCCACTTATGGGAGCCATAGAAAAAGTGGAGCAAATATGGTCCTCTAAAGCGATTATCAGCCATATTCAGACGATTATGGGTCGTTCCGGACAATAATTGCTTGGTGTAATAGCTAGCATTAAAAGACAACAATCAGACAACATGCACAATGTCAGATGATCTTTGTCTTTCAATACGTTGAAAAAATTACGTTAACGGCAAACTGCTGGTTGCCAGTCCGTGCAATAGGAGCTGCGGCAGCAAACTGATGTTATCCCCTATATTGGCTTCCTGGAGGAGCCCCTCCCCGTACTTACCCACTCACTGTCGGCGTGTGTAATAGTGCCGACTTGGGTGGGAAAAGGGGAGCAAGCGAGCACTGATCTGACAGGTCGGCGCTTGCTTGCTCCTCCAGATCAGCTGATGCCTTAAAGTGTCACTGTCGTTATAACTTTCAGAATCTAAATCAACAGTAGACGTGATATAAAGCAAGTTTCCCATATACATTCATTATTTTTGTTGTTATCATGCTGTAAAACAAAGCTGAACTTACCAGAAATTCAGGTCCAGTCTCCTTAATGGTGCGTTCACACCTACAGGATCTGCAGCTGATTTTCTGCAGCAGATTTCATTTAAATAACTGAACACAGCATCAAATCTGCTGCAGATCCTGTAGGTGTGAACGCACCCTAAGGCAGATTTTCTGACTTGTGCTGGTTGAAAAAACAGACTAAACACAGGAATTCCGGCCAGTACAGAGAGTCACGTCTCAATGTGTCCATCCATCACATGACTGCCTTCTCTCTGTGACCGCTCCGATGGCCTGGGATACACAGGAATATCTGTTTTCTGACTGTTTCCTGTTTTTTGAGAAAAAAAGTCAGAAAACAGGAAGTGCCGTGTTAACTAAAAAATAAATACTGAATGTAAATTGCAAACTTGCAAAAGAACACTGCAGAGACACCATCACGTGTCTCGACGTCAGTGAACTAGCCAGACCTTCCTCCGGGAAGGAACAACCAAGCCAAGGAATGTCTCCAATTAAGGAAACCCTGAAACAGCTGTCTGTGGATGGAGACCTTGCTTCGGTGGGTTCCTTAATTGGAGGCATTCCTTGGCTTGGTTGTTCCTTCCCAGAGGAAGGTCTGGCTAGTTCACTGACGTCGAGACACGTGATGGTGTCTCTGCAGTGTTCTTTTGCATATTTACTTTCAGGTGCTGCCCTAGTTTAGAGTAGGGGGTGCCTTATTTTTGGGGGAATGCCTTTAGATTAGAGGGTAGAGTAACTTTAGGTTAGAGGGTAGAGTAGGTGGGGTATCTTATTTATAAAGTTTTTTTTATTTTTGGGAAAACACGGTAGGCACATTGCTGGGCATTTTAGCTATATAGGATATTGCAGCTCATCCCATTGATGTAAATGATGCTGTGTCTGGTGGGAAATGAAGAGGCTGCAGTATTCACATAAGTGCTGTGGCTCCTACCATCTGTTACTGATAAGCTAGCCTGTGTTCACACATAGTAGTACTGTTGTGGCACTTTCACGGTACTGCATCATTTTAGAGAAAACGCTGCAATACCACAACAGTACTGCAATCAAACTGTAATAAGTGTGAACGCAGTCATTAATATTACAGGAAAATCCTTTAATTTGAGTTAACAATCATATTTGTAATCTGATTCATTACATATTTTATTATTGATAATAATAATAATAATAATAATAATAATAATAATAATAAAAGTATTATACAAGCTTAGAAAAAGATGGCTGCTTTCTTCCAGAAACAGCACCTCTCCTGTCCTCAGTTTGGGTGTGGGTTTTACAGCTCAGTTGTAATACTATTGAGCTGAATTGTAATACCACTCACAACCTGAGGACAGGAGTGGCGCTGTTTTTAAAAGAGAATAGCTGTGCTTTTTCTAATTCAGGATAGCTTTAATGAATAAAATCTTGCTTTAAAAGAATTTACCAGATTGTGCAGCAGAGAAAGCGAAAAGGTGTAGCTTTCCCCCAGGACAGGGAACTCTGTATATAATAATAATAATAATAATAATAATAATAATAATAATAATAATAATAATAATAATAATAATGTGCAGTATCTTAGAATATATTGGTGCTCAATAAACAAAGCTAAGTAAATAAAAATAAATAAATACATATCTTTCACACTTATCAAATAAAGTTGTAATACACAACAATGACCACTGTGTGTCAGTGTTTCCTGAAGTAGAGTTAAAACTATAAGTTAATAGAAGGTTGAAATAGGGTTACCAACCAGTTCAGTCCTGGTTAATGCGGCCAACGTTTTCTGGTAACAAGTCTTGTGTGACACCTTAGCATGCTGCCATTCTTTAAGGATATGTTTCCACCTTTGGGATTATTATTATTATTATTATTATTATTATTATTAATATGAGCAGAAAATCTGAATTATAGCTCCCTTGAGTTACAGTCAGGCTAATCAATGAGATCTGACCGGCAATCCAGGGCAGAAAGTCCAAGTTTCATCTTTATATTTTCTATATATCATGAACTGTGAAAGGTCAATACTCCATACATCAAAAAAAAAAAATGCACTATAGGGATAAAACAAATGCTAAAAAGTTGCAGACAGAGCCCTGAAGATACATCATGTGCCAAGATGTTGCTGATGATGGTTCATTTGTAATATCACAGCAAACATAAAAAAAACACTCTCCCCTCCCCTTCACCAGCTAAAAAATAAGGTGTCAATAATCTTTGCAGCTCTGACAGGGACAAGATACATTGCTTGTCCTATTTAGAAAATCTCAAAGTACAACACAGTATTACCATCCTAGAAACACACCTGGGTTATATATAGGTAGGATACACGATGGAGATCAGGAGCGGCCTTCAAAGGATTATCATTTATTATGCTGGGTCAGTCCCACTACAAAATCCTCCGTTGTGTCCAGAATCTGATATAGTATCAATAGTCTATTAGTCTATGGGGGATCTGTGTGTAGAGATTACAGCAAAGGACTCTATGTATAAGACCAAGACTACACTGAGACTTTTGTAGCTATTGTTAATGTAACTCAGTGTATTAGATAAAAGTAACTTAGTAGCTGTACAGAAGGTATCCATGTGATCATAGCCTAAGACAGTCTGCATTTTTTAACATGATGACGGTCATGCTGTTAGCAGCAGGGATTGCATAGTTCATACTGTATGTAATATGTTATCCTGTGTTGATCTGTGATGGCCACTAGGTGGCGCTGCTGCAGAAGAGATATATAAGACACTGTTGGCAGGAAGTAAGCGTAGTGTGTGGTGAGAACCACATGGAGTGCTAGGGAAACATGTTTCATGCAGTCCCTGGGCTTTAGACATGTATGACCAATCAGAGAAGAAAAGGAAAATAAGTAATGAAAGGGGCAATTACTGACAGATAACATTGTTAAAAAGTTGGGCAAGATTTATCAAGCCACTTGTGCCTAAACATAATTCTCACATAACCGTAAAATTTTGTGGAGCACATAAAAAGCTCCTCCTGCTCAAAAAATTCCACAAATAATTTCCCCCATAGACAATTTTATACCTCCCTGGTATATAGTTTAGAGAAACATACATAACATATCAAGAGGAAGCAGCTGTGTGTCTGAGTTTGAGTAAAAAAAAAATTTGCACACTTTTTAATAAATTAGATACAGGGTGAGAAAACCAGTGACATGCTAACATTATGGCCTGGATGGATATAGTCTGGCCTAGGCTGTTTTATACCACTAGCTATAGAATTCCTCCACTGGAGTATATTCTGGCCTGGGGGGTATAGTTTGGCCTAGGCAATTTTACATCCCGGGGTATACTCTGGCCTGGGCCAAACTATACCTAGGATTAATCTGGGAGGGGGATAATTAGGCCTGCTACACCGGTGGCTATTGTATGCCTATCCAAACAGTATGTTGGAGCAGGGACTCTTTTGGCAGGCGTTCCTGTTCCTGAATGAATCCAAACTGGCCCTCAAATCTGAATTGAAACTGATGGACGATTAGCGGGAATCATCCTGACACTAAACCAGTTGACCAAATTCAATTGACGATGGGGTTCCATTTTACTCATCACCCCTTGACATGATTCCTACCAGATCTGGTGGATGTAAATTTTACTTATATAGAAGATGTCTGACAAAGTGACGCAACTAGGTCTCAAAATGCAGAAAAGACTGCCATGTTTTAAAGATCTTCAACTACAGATGCCAATAAAAAAGTCATTGAAATCCACCACTCTGGTAAGGGTTATGAAGCCCATTCAGGAGTCAGAGATTAGGGACAGTCCTGATCACTCAAGGTTGGGGCAGCACGAAAGTTGCTACAGGTTTCATTATAGTATATCCTTTGTATGACTCTTTTTCCTTCTCACTGTCCCTAATTCTGACCCTGACTTTGTTACTGGACTACTGCATCACTGTTTCCTTGGATTGTCGCCTGGTCTCCTTTATTCTACTTCTGGTTCTGACCTTGGGTTTAAACCTCATCTCAATCTGGATTATCATATCCTGAACACCTTCCTAAGTATGAGTCTCTGTTTTGTTCTGCTTGACCACAGCTTCCTCGCCATACCCACTGAAAATGGTTGACTATTTGTAGTATACCAGAGCGCAATCCCTGTGGCTGGGCTGAGGATGGCACCTGTCCACAAGCGTTTTGTTCTATATTCTAGGAGTTAATATGTTTTATATTAAACTGTTATGTGTATTTCTCTGTACCAGTAACTGGCAGGCAGGGAATGGGTTACATGCTTTTCACTGCACACCACACAAAACAGCGACACCTACTGACCTTAGTGGGAACTGCTCTAGGTAGTGTGGAAAGCCTAGGAAGTTGCTAGAAGGGGGTGGGGTTATACAAATAGGCCCCTATATAAGGATGGCAGTTGCAGTGCATAGCTGAGACAAGTGAGACAAGTGACTAGCTGCTGAGGGAACAACATCACCTCAGGAGAGACCATCACCACAGAGAGAAAAGCTGCTGAGGGGATCAAGAACAGAGCAGACTTTGAGAGACAGTTTGTCAGGTGCCCCCTCAGGAAAGGGCCCGCACACTTACAGTCAGTGGGAATCCTAAAGACCGACACCCTAAGTGGACAGACTTGGCTGTAAAAGGGAGCAGAGTTAACATAGGCCTCTGCACCCATCTTCCTGAATTTGGGGGGTAAGATTGACTAGGACCCCTGGATACCTCTGGGACCCGAAAGTTGTGGCCTAAGGCCCGGCCCAGTAACTAAAGCAGGAAGCTCCCTAGCAGACAGGGAGGGAAAACAGACTCAAGCACCATTGGGGAAGAGGTCCACAGGATCACAGTACCCACCAGCGTCCCACACGTACTGACAGACCAGGATCTGAGGCAGATTGTCTCTCCACACACCACCAGGCTCTCCATAAGCACAGTAACCCAGTCAAAGCTGCCAGTATTAACCGCTGTATGCTAAAGGACTGTATAACACCGGCAAGTCCATCAGTAAAGGAGTTATTGTTACACTGCCTCCCTGCTTGTCTGTCTGTTGTCCTGGTTATCTGCACCACACCCCCATCAAGGGCCATTGTACCGGACAGCAGGATTTAGGGTTGGCCCCGGGGGAACTACAGGTCCACATCATTGACCACCTTACACACAGGTGCAGCCCCTTTACAGGAACCTCTGCAGTAGCCCACAGAAGAGAGAGAGAACTCAGGGAAGCGCCAGAGGGTCCCCCTGTACCTGCAGAAGCCCTCGTGCCCACCTGTGACCGTGACAAGATCCAGCTATCCTGCAGGTATAGCACACCCTCACTCTGCAGCCCTCGGTGCGTCCCCTCACTGAGGAGCTCAGCGCCACACTCAGGAGAGACTACTACCACCATCATCTTCTCCTCATTCCCCTCACTCTCTTTTACGAATACCCCGACACGCTGCATTTTCTGGGTACTATGACCTTGAAATCACACAAGGAATGTCCATACAAAGTCATATCCAAAGATCTATAGACACCACACCTAAATCTGGCAACAACCAAAGGGATTGTGTGGTGTCCCACTAGGGGTGTTACAGTTATATACACCCTTCGTAAAAGTCTGTACTTGTATTATTATTGTGAGGAAAGTAGTACTAAAAGTTAGCCACTAGCTGTCGCTGTATTATGTATATGGAAGCTGCACAGCTAAAGGATCGCAAAGGGTTATTGTTTTAATGTGTCACCAGAATCTGTAGACCAGTAGGATTTCAGCTTTCTTCTCTCCTATCATCTCCCTCCTTTCCTCTTCTGTTGCACTCTTTCACTCACTCGCAGCGCACCTTACACGCTAGGGAGGAAGTGAGTCACACAGGAGACAGAAGAATCTTTTGATCTGGACATTGTGGAGGAAGGACACCAGTCAGATAGCTCTCCACAGTGATCCTATCTGGGCCCTGGCCTTCTGCCAGGTCCCTGTACCTACAAGTCAGTCTTAGTCAGTACCCAGCATGAGAAGGACGCAAGACAGCACACTGTCACCAACTTCTTTACTGTAAAGCACTATGCACTGTTAAACTCTTCTTAAGAGAGGACTAGCCAGAGACAACCTCAACCCACGCCGAGGACAAGGAGAAGTCACAGAGCAGGACAGTATCCACTACAGAGCAACAGAGCCCGGAACTGATCCGGACAGAGCAAAGTTGCAGTAGCCTAGGAACTCTGTTTCGCAACACGAGTGTCAGCAAGGGAACCCTCAGCACTTCGTTCATCCCAGGTAACAAGGTCTGGGGCCTATGCCACCCATTAGGAAATAACTGAAAATAGAGGTCACCGGCACTTCTCTTTGTTTATGGCTTGTATGTGTTATGCCGCCATTCATAGAGGGCTATGATAAGGTTGCCTTAGGGGTGCTCCTTTACATAGATATATAAGTAATCCAAATGTGCAAGAAAGAAAGATAAGGGCACTCACCCATATATGGCAAAATTCTCCTTTATTCAAAAGATGTGCATTTTAAAAGTCCGTGCAAACATCTCTCATGCGGGCAGACGCCAAACCACCTTCACGGCGTGTACACGGCAGTAGCGCAGTAGCGCGAAACGCGTAGGTCCTGTCATGCCCACCATGGGATTTTAATGCACGAATAAAAGTTATATTTTAATCTGCTACGTCAAGGAGTGCCGACTTCAAAACTCCCCCTTCTCCTATTGCTGCAAACCAAGCCTACGGCGCCTGGCCAACGCCCTGAAGTTCGAGCACCCAACCCTGCACCTTATCTGTCGCTGCTGCATCTAGATCCATTGGTGAGCTGTATCTTTTTCTATATTTTTCCTTTTTTGCTATATAGAAAACATTACTCTCATGTCCCTCTTCATCTCCTTCAGGTGTAAATGTTTCCTTAACACTAAATGGTTCATTGTCTAATGAGGATTAGTGCAACTTTAATTTGGATAATTGATACTGGACTAAGCTTTGTAAACAGAATAACCACGGTACCTTACCATAAAGCCACAGTCAACAGGAATAACCAAAGCAATGAGATACAATAAGTAATATGCAGGTTTATCTTATGCACTGTCAGGAATGGTAAGCCTATTTATTATTATATCCTATAGTGAAGACTGCTTCCATCTTCTCTCCAGGGTCCCCGTCTCTGACTTCTAATAATCTTGCTGTATTCATATGTTATGGCAGGGTAGGAAACATATGTATTGATTCATAAGACCAATGAGCATGAGACAAGGAGAGGGGCTGACAAAGCGGGAACTTCAGAGGAGTCTGGTGAGAGGGTGCCACCTACAAAGGCAAATGGTGGTGGAGAAATGGCAGCCCCATCCCAATGCGTACAAGATGGGAAACTATGTGGTGATAGAGAAACAGCTGCAAGGACAGCAGGCTGCAGAGTGTGTGGGACCATCTGGGGCTTGTGCGGTCTAGTCTTGTGTAGACAGTGGACTGGTGAAAGTTAGGGCTGTATTACATGGCCAGATATGCCGATTTGTTCCAGTGGCGGCTGTGGCGCAGTTGGCGTAGGCAGAAGCTAGAAGAGCACTGGGAATCGTGCATAGGTATGTACCTTTGTATAAAGATTATAATTTTTTTTTTTACACATTCATCAGTTGTCGGCCACGCATCACTATTACATGTAGACGATAACTATTCAACATTTTGATAGACAACGATCAGCTGATAGCAGATCAGATCAGATAGCTTATTAATAACTTTGTAATGTGTGTTAATTAAGCTAAAAAAAATTTTTAAATCGCCAGAATTGTTCTTTAACTTGTGTGCATATAATGGTCCATTCAAAGAAGTGTTAAACGTGTACTTTTTTAACTGTGTATTCTTTGTTCTGACAAGGACCACTCTGAGGTCTATGACCATATCATTTGCCCTTGAGACTAACAGTAATTGGGAGCAGATTCCATGAAATATAGCAGCCAAGCAGTCACAAGTACCCAGGGAGGTATTGGGCAAAAATATACAAGGTGACTGGTGCAACCCAGTGGGAAAAGCCAAGTCAGGGTAGGCTTTGGTAGGGGCTGGTTTCTCAGAGACTATTGGTGGGACTCTAGAGTGGGTGAAATCTGGTAGTCACTTCAGCACTTCAGTCATACCCTGACCTTTGGAGGTCTGAGGGTGTATGTACTGTATTGTCTCCTGGACCCTATATGGGCCTGTTCACAGTGAGTTATGTACTGTCATGTTCACATTTTTTTGGACCGCTAGTCGCACCAGTTATCATTCTCCTACTGAGTTTTTAACCATCAAGCTGTCGTAGTGAAAAATTAAAGAGTCACTGTCGCATTTATTTTTTATTTATTGCAGAAATCAATAGTCCAGGCGATTTTAAGAAACTTTGTAATTGGGTTTATTAGCCAAATATGCCATTATCTGCATTTGAAAAGCCTTTTCCCAGGTCCCCCCCTCCCTCCCTCTTTTCCATCCACTGCAAAAAATCAGAAAATTGTGACTTGTTGCATCAGACACAACCCTTTCTGTTTTAGGGAGAGGGGAGGGGGTAGAAGGGAGGAGGGAGTTAGCCACAGCAGAAAGCATATAACAGAGGATTACAGGCACAGAGCTGGGGGGACAGTTGTAATCAGATCTCAGAGAGGTCAGTGGTGACTGTCAGAGGAGATAAAGGGTGAGGTATTTGTAGATTAACTCTTTGTTGTCCTGTTTTGGTCTTTTATTTAGCTCTCTCCATAGGAGAACAATGAAGACAGAGGGGAGAGCTTCAAACTGCTTTTTCATGATAAAAATGCATTTTTCGGCTTATAAACCCAATTACAAAGTTTCTTAAAATCGCCAGGACTATTGATTTCTGCAAAAAAATTTCACGACATTGACACTTTAAGTCTCATGTTCAACCAATACATTGTGTAATCATTCTTAAAGGAGAACTCAGAAACCAACTGTTACTGTTACATTGGCTCCCATAGGGTGACTTAGGGGCACAGTTCACCCGTTATGTTCTACCAAAGACAATGACTTACCTTAAGGCTAGGAACCATGGTTGACACCCGATAAAGGATCTACTGGACATGTTCTGATCTTGGTCAATCCTAATTCTATATACTGAAGGACTATAACCATAAACTCCTAACAAAAGGTTCTTTTTCACCCAAATGTGAACTCTATCCTGTAGACACTTCCAGACTGTGGTGGTGTTTTCTCATAGAACATTCGGCTAAGTGGAATGTTAAGCAGGGGCAAAAGGGTTCAAGTTCTCCTAAGGGAGCTCCAGCTGCATCCCTCTGGATATCACTACTGATCTGGGCTTGTGAATTCCACCAATGTGATCTCCTGACACTGAAATCCATGACATGTCAGTAGAACATTTTCAGGATAATGGACGAATATGTGTTAATTGCTCTTTTGACCCTAGAAGACAAGTTTGCATTGGGAACCAGAAGTGAATAACACGCATGCAATCTTTAAAGCATAATACCGCTTTTATCCACATTACGCTGTTTGAAGGGGTCGTTTTATGAACTCAGTCCGCGTCCACATGCTCTATTAGAATTTAAGCCATTCGCATATGACATTTATTGTTCACCAGAATGACTGCTGTGCAAAACTATATTTGTCCAGTAGCGGCTGCTTCAGGGGAAAATATTTATCTCGTAAAAAAATTTTTAGATAGAGTTTCCTAGGATCGGAAAAATAATCGTCTGAGCAGTTAAAGAGCAAATCATGAGTTGAATAGAAGCAACTCTTTTACCACTAGGGGCACCCTACTGCACAGTGATTATTATTGAGACCTGTATAAATCAGTATGCAGTGAGCTCTCTCTAGTGCAGGGGTGTCAAACTCAAATATACAGTGGGCCAAAATTAAAAACTTGGACAAACTCGTGGGCCAACCTTGATATTCATTGAAGCACACAAGCAGCTTAACTGGAACTTTCAGAGCGCCGTGCAGCTTTCCTGGCACTGTCAGCGCGGTGTGCGTCACCAAGCACTTTGCACTACGATAAATTATATGATAAATCCCCACAATGGTGTCCCATATAGAACTTAGCTCCCCAAATGGTTTTCCATATAGTGCCTCACATAGTAATAGTGTCCCATATAGTAGCCAGCCCCCACAATAGTGTCCCATATAGTAGCCAGCCCCCACAATAGTATCCCATTTAGTATCCAGCCCCCACAATAGTATCCCATTTAGTATCCAGCCCCCACAATAGATTCCCATATAGTAGCCAGCCCCCACAATAGTGTCCCATTTAGTAGCCAGCCCCCACAATAGTGTCCCAAATAGTAGCCAGCCCCCACAATAGTGTCCCATATAGTAGCCAGCCCCCACAATACTGTCCCATATAGTAGCCAGTCCCCACAATAGTGTCCCATATAGTAGCCAGCCCCCACAATAGTGTCCCATATAGTAGCTAGCCCCCACAATACTGTCCCATATAGTAGCCAGTCCCCACAATAGTGTCCCATATAGTAGCCAGCCCCCACAATAGTGTCCCATATAGTAGCCAGTCCCCACAATAGAGAACCATATAGTATCCAGCCCTCCCAATAGTGGCCCATATAGTAGCCAGACCCGCACAATAGAGCCCCATATAGTAGTCAGCCCTCCCAATAGTGGCCCATATAGTAGCCAGACCCACACAATAGAGCCCCATATAGTAGCCAGCCCCCACAATAGAGCCCTATATAGTAGTCAGCTCCCCACAGTAGTGCCCAATATAGTAGCCACATCCCACAATAGTGCCTCATTTAGTATCCAACCTCCCACCATAGTGCCCCATATAGTTAGCCAGCCCCCAGAATAGTGCTAAATATAGTAGCCAGCCTCCCACAATAGTGCCCCATGAAGTTGCCAGCCTTCCATAAGAGTCCCCATGCAGTAGCCAGCCTCCCACAATAGTGCCCCATGAAGTAGCCAGCCTCCCATAATAGTCCCCATGCAGTAGCCAGCCTCCCATAATAGTCCCCATGCAGTAGCCAGCCTTCCATAATAGTCCCCATGCAGTAGCCAGCCTCCCATAATAGTCCCCATGCAGTAGCCAGCCTCCCATAATAGTCCCCATGCAGTAGCCAGCCTCCCATAATAGTCCCCATGCAGTAGCCAGCCTCCTATAATAGTCCCCATGAAGTAGCCAGCCTCCCATAATAGTCCCCATGCAGTAGCCAGCCTCCAATAATAGTCCCCATGCAGTAGCCATTCCCCCAGAATAGCCCCTATGCAGTAGCCAGAGCCTGTATGGGCCCTCACGAGCTGTTGCTCAAACCTTACTGTATCTCCTGCATGTAGCTTTGGCTCACATGCCAAGAGGAGAGGAGGGGGAGGAGCTGAATCTGCCTGCGGCCTGAACCTGTCACCCCTGGACGGCTCCTGAACCCACCCTACCCCTGGATATGACCCCTATACTTACGCCATCCTGCCGGTCCCGCTCCTGATGCCAATGCCGCCGCGGAGAAACGGCCGTCTGCATCTGCTCAGCAGGATCGGCATCAAGAGCGGGACCGGCAGGATGGCGTAAGTATAGGGGTCATATCCAGGGGTAGGGGGGGTTCGGGAGCCATCCAGGGCTGACAGGTTCCCAGCGCACATTGCAACAGATTATAGCATGCGCGGTCCAGAAGACCGCCCATATTATAATCTGTTGCAATGACCTATCAGCGGGCCAGCTCTAGGAAATCAATTGATTTCCTAGGTGGACCAAAAATAATGGCCCCGCGGGCCAGAGTTTGACATGACTGCTCTAGTGGTAGGTTTAGGGAAACATTAAACAGGGTACTTGTATGAAAAGAAGAGGGGTGTTTAGGGCTAGTCTATTACATAACTACTACACTAAAGGTGGCCATACATTTTTAATGACTGTCGGCAATAATTTAGCACACCCAACTCTTTTCACCACCTGCCTTGTCTGAGAGTTTGACCAACTATAGTATAAGGTATATGGGTTCCTTAAAACCTTTTAAAAAAATGTTCAGCATTACAAACAACATATTTATTGGAGAGATAACAGAAACTTTCAGCTGTTTGGTACATTCTTAAAATAAAGGTGAGTGCCGATGAGTTTATTACTAGAGATGAGCACAACTGGAGCATGCACGAATCCAATTGTGTGGCATTTGATTACCAGTGGCTGAAGAATTTAGATGCAGCCCTAAGGAGTCCTGGAAAACATGGATACAGCTTCTGGCCTATGTCTGTATCCATGTTTTCCAGGCAGTCCTAGGGCTGCATCCATCTCCTCCAGCTACCGGGAGTCAAATGACGAGCGTTTGGGGGTTTGTGAACCCAAACTTACTGTAAGATTGCTCATCTCTACAAATGAGTGCTCCTAAGAATTTGGATCCTATGTAAAAGGGCCAGTCAGTAGCAAATAAACAAGAAAATGTCTGGTCTTTGGCTGGTCGGACCTTCTGTGTGGCCATGTGTAATCTAATGAAGTGGCTGATAATGATAAATGTAGAGAGCAGCGTGAGTGAGCCTTGTGAAGACTCCATCAATGAGCACCAGTATAAGTGCAGACTAGATGGACCAGGTGGTCTTTTCCTGTGGACCGCCTTCTATGTAAAGTTGACAATCATGGCTTGCCTTCGGTTAGCCCATGTTAAAGAACCCTACCACCTCTACCAGCCTGATGGGAAAAAGAGCGGGATGACAAAGGAGAGGAAGGGCTTGTGATCTGGACAGAGCATATCATAGTGTAGGCTTTGTTATGGCATGGGTATGTATGGCTGACAAAGTGACAGCAGATGGATCAGGATTAGAATTAGAGAGTAGTCTGGAAAAACGTGGATTCAGCCATAGCCCATAGATTGTATCCATGTTTTCCGGGACTCCCTAGGGCTGTATCCATGTTTTCCAGGACTCCCTAGGGCTGCATCCAACTTCTTCAGCCACCGGTATTCAAATACCGAACGCTCCAACTCAAGCATGCTCATGTTGTGCTCTTTTCTACTGTGTGGACTGAGGAACTATAATATTACTCAAATTCAGTTAAATGTTGCAAAAATAAATGAGCAAATAGGGCAATTTTTTCCTTGAGTAGAGCACCATGGAGGCATGTGGCCATTAATGCTTCAACGAGAATACTCAGAAGAAGGATATGTAAAGCAGATCTCTGACACAAGCTGGTTTCCCTTGAAGCTAATATTTTATCCCATTGAGAAGCCTTAAAATATGACTGCAGGGTTTAAAGGGGTCCTCCCCTTCTCCTACTTCTAATTAAAAATCTCCAGTCTTCCTGTACTTATCAGCTGCTATATGTCCTGCAGGAAGTAGTGGATTCTTTGCAGTGTGACACAGTGCTCTCTGCTGCCACCTCTGTCCACGTCTGGAACTGTCCAGAGCAGCAGAGGTTTTCTATAGGGATTTGATACTGCTCTGGACAGTTCCTGATACGGACAGAGGTGGCAGCAGAGAACACTGTGTCAGACTGGAAAGAATACACCACTTCCTGCAGGCTATACATCAGCTGATAAGTACTGGAGGACTAAAGATTTTTTTTTTTAAATAGAAGTAAAGTACAAATCTATATAACTTTCTGAAACCAGTTGGGTTACTCGCCGGAGTAACTCTTTAACAAACCAAATCAGAACCTCCCCCAGAAGGGAAAGGTACTCTTATGCAGATGGGTATGTCCCTCTCTGACTTGGCTTATTAAAAGGGTACTCCGGGAAAAATTTATGGAAGAAGTGGGAGAGGGAGGGTTTCTGACCCCTGAACCCCCCGGCAATGTTTGTACCGAACCCCGTCGTCTGTTATGATTAGAGCCCCGGGTCAGCACATGATTCGTGGCACTATTCGTTCCTGTGGAACATTGGAAAGAACTGAGTGCGGTAGAAGAGTGCAGTACTTGGCTCTTTCCTTCACTCCATAGGAATAAATAGAGCCATGGGGATAGAGGAGGAGAATTTTCCTGGAATACCCCTTCCAATTCCCAGTCATGTTCTTAGGATTCTTAAAGGAATCAAACATTGACTTGAAGGGAAAGACACTTCTGAAAAGTGTTGTTACTGAAGTGAAAATGATAGGAGGGCATGTTATACTATACAGTAGATGGATAGTGACCGGGAAAGTGACCCGGAACCTAGCAATACTGCCTAGGACCAAAACTTTCCATATGTATTGTAAGGACTGACTGCGGTCTCCACTCCCTAGAGTTAACATCTTGAAAAGATCTCTCAGCAGCAGTGGAATATATTTATCTCATTGAGCAGTCCCATCTGCCTCATGTATTTATTACGTGTTTCCGTCTTTAGCTTTCATTAATCTTTCTTGGAACTCGCCCCATACACCTCTCACGTTAGTAGTATCCAGCAAGTGCTTTCAGAGAATCCTGTCATAAATCCTCCTGGCCGTGTAAACTCCGGCAGTAATCTCAGTTGTTATTCCAGATCTTGTCTTGTCATCGTCATACTCATCTTTCACCAAGAAAACTCCGGGATTATATGGCTATTTTATTTCCTTTCACTTTCTTCTGTTTGCATTTAGGTGTTACATTGATACTAAGACTGGGATTGTTGACGCAGATAATCCCTCTCAATGGACGTATGTGGTAGGCCGTACACTATCACCACCTAATGATGGACTGCTCAGTAAATGCTGTAATGGCGAGGGCAGGCTATTCTGGTGAACATGTCTACTAAGCTCTTTCTGTAACTGCAGATCGAAAATACACCGGACAATGGAAGCAATATGAGACATTCCCATTTACCCGGGGGCAGCCGGAGGGCAGGGGGAGCAGAGACAGGCTGGGCAGTGGAGAAACTGGGGGGCAGGGGGAGAAGCTGGGGGGGGGGGCAGTCGGAGCAGTAGGGGGGCAGGGGAGAAGCTGGGGTTCAGGGGGAGAGGCTGGGGATCATGGGTAACAGTAGGGGGCAGGGGAGAAGCTGGGGTTCAGGGGGAGAGGCTGGGGTCAGGGGGAGACGCTGGGGGGCAGGGGGAACAGTAGGGGGCAGGGTAGAAGCTGGGGTTCAGGGGGAGAGGCTGGGGACAGGGGGAACAGTAGGGGGGCAGGGGAGAAGCTGGGGTTCAGGGGGAGAGGCTGGGGATCATGGGTAACAGTAAGGGGCAGGGTAGAAGCTAGGGTTTAGGGGGAGAGGCTGGGGGCAGAGGGAGAGGCTGGGGGGCAGGGAAGACGCTGGGGGTCAGGGGGAAAGGCTGGGGGGCAGGAGGAGAGGCTGAGGGGCAGGGGGAGAGGCTGGGGGCAGGGGAGACGCTGGGGGTCAGGGGGAGAGGCTGGGGGTCAGGGGGAGAGGCTGGGGGTCAGGGGGAGCAGTGGGGGGCAGGAGAGCAGCTGAGGATGCAGGAGGGAGAGGCTGGGGGGGGAGACGGAGCGGCTGGGGGCAGCCGGAGGGCAGGGGGAGCAGAGGCACGCTGGGCAGGCTGCTCCTGTCCTCCCTAATGCAGCACCGAGGTCCGGGGCCGGGGTGAGCTTCCAGCATAGACAGCCTGACAGAGGCGGGAAGCTCACAGCTGCAGCCCTGCGGTCCCGGACTTCTTCCCTGCTCAGCGGCGCTAACGTGATGTGACGTCATCGCCGAGCAGGAGAGAAGATCGGGCATCGCGGGGCTGCAGCTGTGAGCTTCCCGCCTCTGTCAGGCTGTCTATGCCGGAAGCTCACCCCGGCCCCGGCGATCAATACCCCCCGACGCGGACCAGGCACCCGTGGGCCGGTGCCTATGGCGGAGGAGGGGTTAAAAAAAAGAAAAAGTGTTCCCTGCGGGTGCCACCCCCTAAAGGGCGCCGCCCTAGGCACCGGACCACGGGTGCCTAGTGGCAAATACAGCCCTGGCTCACACACCGTAATGTAAAATGCCATAATTTTGAGGTAAAAGTACGGACATAATTATAATTAGGGATGGTCCGAACCTGTTTCGGACGGGGTTCGTACAAACCCGAACCCTCCGCAATGATTACCGCTGTCTGCCCGCTCCGCATAGGCTGTATCCCAGTTTTCCAGTCGGTCCTCCCGCTGTATCCGCACGCTGCACGGTGCGGGCAGACAGCGGAAATCCAATGCCGAGCATTCAGGTTCAGCCGAACCCGAACCTCGGCGGGTTCGGACCATCCCTAATTTTAATATAACAATGGGAGACAACCGGAAGTGCACACTCATTATAGAATAATAGTTGTTATTAATTGATGACCATCCAAATAATGAACATGCTAATAATTTACCACCTGCTTTTACGTTTCTTTCCATCTGTTTACAAAAAGTTGCGTCTGTATTTTGATATTATTTTACTTTGTACAAACATAGCTTTAAAATGTCACTGTCGCTTGTAAAAAATTATGAAATATTTTGTCATAGAGACATGTCAGGTGAGGTCCAGGGCTGAGTTTTCAGACCTGTACCGATCGGGAAAATGAGCGGGGAGAAGACCACGCAAAGTGTGATCCTCTCCCAGCTGTGTCACATGATCAGTCAGGCACCATCTGATTGCCTATGTAAGCCAAAGGTCCTATAAAATGAACAATAAACGATCGCAAACAAGATTGTTTATTGTTAACCTAAAATCGTTTGTCATATTACACAGAACGATGGTCGTTAATTACTATGATTGTTACTGTGATCATTACTACGATCGTTTACTCCATCTGATCCCAGCAAAACAATGAACAATGTGCAATTAGGGTCCATTTACACAGAGAGATTATCTGCCAAAGATTTGAGGCCAAAGCCAGGAATGGATTTGAAAAGAGGAGAAATCTCAGGCTTTCCTTTATGACCTGATCTCTGTTTATAGTGTGTTTCTGGCTTTGGCTTCAAATCTTTGGCAGATAATCTGTCAGATAATCTTTCTATGTAAATGGACCCTTATGCTAAGTTTACACGAGTCGATTATTGGCCCGATCGTACGATTAACAATTTCGAAGCAATGTTTTTTTTTTATAACGATCAGCGTTTAGACGGTACGATATATCTTTTGCGATCGTTTCGCGATCGTGCGCCCGCAGCCCGGCCCGCCCGCAGCCCGGCCCTCCGCTCGCAGCCCGGGCCCCGCCCATCCGCAGCCCGGCCCCACGGTCAACTGCAGCCCCCTGCGCCGCTCCGATGGCCACCCCGCCGCCGCTCCGATCGCCCCCCCGCTGCTGCTCCGATCGCCACGGCAGCGACCATACGTTACCTGCTTCGCGTACCAGGTCTTCGACATCCCCGACGCCGCTCTTCAGTGCACTGATTGGCTGAAGAGGAGCCGTTTGAAATTCCCAACTCCCCTCTTCAGCCAATCAATGCAAGGCAGCACCGATTGGCTGAAGAGGAGCCGTGTGAAATTCCCGGCTCCCCTCTTTAGCCAATCAGTGCTGCCTTGCGGCGGCGGGGGTGGCGATCAGAGCGGCGGCGGGGGTGGCGATCAGAGCGGCAGCGAGGGTGGCGATCGAGCCGGCGAAGGGGGCTGCGGATGAGCGGAGGGCTGGGCTGCTAGTGGGGGGTGGGCAGTGGGCGGGGCTGCGGGCGGCGCGCGGCCGGACTATTGCACAACGACTGTTTACACGGAACGATCGTCAAATTTTTTGCGAACGACGAATGACGATTTAAGAACATGTTAAAAGATCAAAATGAACGATTTATCGATCGTTCGCCGTGTTTACACATACGATTATCATTCGAAATCAATCGTTATCGCGAAAATTCGCCTGATAATCGTTCCATGTAAACGTAGCATTAGCTTACAAGCACACAGACCGTATACGCAGCGTATTTATTCAAATCTGCACCACCAAATCTGCTGCAGATCTGCTGCGTATCTGCTGCGTATATGGTGTGTGTGTTTGTACCCTCATGGTGCGTTTACACAGACAGATTTATCTGTCAGATTTTTTAAGCCAAAGCAAGGAACAGACTATAAAACAGAGAACAGGTCATAATTGAAATACTGATATTTTGTTCCTTTCAAATCCACTCCTGGCTTTGGCTTCCAAAACCTGTCAGATAAATCTCTCTGTGTAAACGCACCATGATGGGCGGGCCGGGCTGTGGGCGCGCGATCGCAAAACGATCGCAAAACGATTTTTCCATACGATATATCGTACCGTCTAAACACTGATCGTTATAAAAAAAATTGTTACTTCGAAATCGTTAATCGTGCGATCGGGCCAATTATCGCCTCGTGTAAACTTAGCATAATAGGGCCCTATGGAGCCTGACTGGTCACATGACACAGAGCTGAGAGAGGACTGTGCTTAATGCGGTCTTCTCCCCGCTCCTTCTCATAATTGGTATGGGTCTGAACACTGGCCATAACTTTTGACATGTCTCTATAACATAACAGAAGAAAGAAGGTTCAACAGCACCCAGGAATCAGACCCTAGTAGAAAAGGGTGGTAATGGAGATGCACACTGTGTCGCTGGTATTCCTGTATAGGCTAGGTCTACACTACATTTTTGCAATCCGTTTTTTTCATCCATTTAAAAAAAAAAAAAACGGATGAAGAACGGATGAAAAAAATGGATGTATTTGTGTGCATCTGTTTTAATCCGTTTTTCCATTGACTTCCAATATAAAATTAACGGATCAAAACGCATCCGTTTTTTAAACGTACACAAAAGTAAGGTCAGCTAAGTTTTTGTGTACGTTAAAAAAAACCGGTTGCATTTTGATCCTTTTTTTTATGATCGAAGTCAATTTAAAAACGTATCAAAAAGGATGCACACAACTGCATCGTTTTTTTTCATCCGTATTTTTTTTTTTTTAATACTACACACAACCTGAGGACAGGGGTGGCACTGTATTTGCAAGGAAGTAGCTGTGTTTTTTCTAACCCCTTGAACGTATCCTGACCTCAGCTTCTCTCCCTTCATCACAGACTGTTCTCAGAATAAATCACCTAACAGTTTCACTCTAAATCTAGAACTTTCTTTTAGAAAAATGAACTGCTGCAAATATCTAATAGGAATAGAGATTTTTTTTGGACAACATGGTGTTAAAGGTGGATGTTCACTTTATGCCTAGCTTTTCCTAAAGTGTGAATGGTCCTAACTGCAAACTACAGTATCACGCTGCTGGTGTATAAATAATCTGGTATATTCCCAGTCATACATTACCAGGAAAGATGAAAGAATCCGGCACATTTTCCTTCCCTAATTAACTCATGTTTCAGTCCACTAGATCTTTTTGCATCAAACAATTTCCTCAAATATTTAACTTTGGCTTATGCTAACAAGATCTGATCTGATAATTAGATTTTTGTGCCTGTCCCTTTATTACGCCCTGTACTTTATTTTATCAGTTAATATATAATGTATCTCAACTGTAAATTATAAAGATAATTGAAGTCACTGATGAAGCTGTAGGCCGGCTGCTTTATACCACTCAATGAAATCTAAGGTGACTTTCAAAGCGCAATGCCAGATATATATATATATATATATATATATATATATATATATATATATATATATATATATATATATTTTTTTTTTATATATATATATACTCTCATATTCCAGACCCATATTTGTGTCTATGGTTAGCGATGGTTGTCTGGTGTAGAAAAGCTGTTTTCACACATAGCTTGCTTTAGTTAATAGGGTTTTTCCACCATTTTAGCCAAAGTCCTCTGGAGGCTCCAGCTGAAAGCCCATTGACTAAAACAAAAACTGTGTAATGCTTTATTTATCATGTGTTGGCAACGCAGGAAAATTAAACACTTTGGGGGAGATTTATCAAACATGGTGTAACGTGAGACTGGCTCAGTTGCCCCTAGCAACCAATCAGATTCCACCTTTCATTTTCCAAAAAGTCTGTGAAGAATGAAAGGTGGAATCTGATTGGTTGCTAGGGGCAACTGAGCTAGTTTCACTTTACACCATGTTTGACTTTAATTTTATTTAATTTAATTTTTTTTTCATGACGGGACCCTTTAAAAAATAAGGGATTTCACAAAGGATACAATCACTTAAAAGAGAACTAGAGATGAGTGCAACTCGAGCATGCTCAAGTCTGATCATTCAGCATTTGATTAGCGGTGGTTGAAGAAGTTAGAAGCAGCCCTAGAGAGTCCTGGAAAACATGGATACATCCTATGGTCTATGGCTGTAACAATGTTTTCCTGGACTCTCTAGGGCTGCATCCACCTTCTTCAGCCACCAGTATTCCAAAGCTGAACGATCAGACTTGAGCATGCTCGAGTTGCGCTCAGGTCCCTGGGACCTCACAAACTGGCCTGGGGACCTCACAGGTCAGGAGAGCATTGCCAGCAGCATTAAACTTATTTTTGGCATGGCAGAGAGCTGAGGAGAGCAGTGCTGAAGGCCGTTCTCTTGACCTGTCAGGTCCCAGGGCTGATATGTGAGGCTCCGGGGACCTGACAGGTTTACTGAGCCTTCACATGGTCAGTCATGCAATTGGGCTTTATGAACAATCGTTGGATAAGTCTGTTTGGACAATAATCTCCCCAGGTATTAAGCTGGGTTCACACTACGAAACCAGAGCGGAGAATTTCCGACGGATCCGTAGCGCGTACCTTTTCACGGCCGCGCGCCCCTCCGCCTGTGCCATAGACACCATTCCATGCACGGGCAGATTCCGCATTCCACTGAAAGAATTGACATGTCAATTCTTTCGGCGAATAGCGGAATGAAGCCGCCCATAGAATGGTGTCTATGGAGCCGTCGGAAAGGCACACGGCCGTGAGCGCGTTCTAGCAACAGACTTTATCCGCTCGGTTTCCGTAGTGTGAACCCAGCCTTCAGGTGCATCTGCTACCATAATGAATGTTAATTAAGCAGCATACTGTTTATGCCTTACCACATAGTCCCCACAGGAACAGGGACTTCATTGACAGGATCCTTGATCCTGTTGCAATTAGCCTAAATTGATTCCCCAAATAAACCTGGATTTTGATTAATCCAAATTTGGGGGGGTAATTTGGAGTAATTAGGTTCTATTTGAAAAAAATCACTCTCGTCCATGTACTGGTTTTTGTTAAAGTATAGAATAAGTTACTATAGCATAACTTGTGAAAAAATGGAATTCTGCATTGTCAAATATTGAGTACAGAATTATCCTTGCAAATGTTTACACTTGAATAATTTTTTTCATCCCCATTTTCTAATATTCGTCAAAAGATTAGCAAGTTACCCAATTACCAGTAAAGAGACTGTTTACCTATCAGTCTGTAAAAGAATCTGGGTGCAAGTCCATGTAAGAAGCATTGTACCAAAACAAGATGCAGAAAGACTGAGCCAAGCCTTAACCTTAACTCAGGCACTAAGGAGCCATCAAGGACAAACAGCAGGGCCCTAAGGGGAGGTTAGGTAAGGTTCCGTGCAAACAGACCTCTAGTATATGGTGTACAACTTTTGTGAGGGGCCATATTACCAAGGGTCTGCTTAAAGGGCAAAGGCTAATTGTTGGAATTTCTAAAGTTGGCTTACTCCTTAAGTTACATAGGTGTATAGCATGCTTGAAAAAAAGATGTATGTCCATCAAGATCAACCATGAACCTTATTTCTAATATTGTAGTAAGCAAATAAAGGTTTTTTTTTTTTCTTTTTTCTGCATCCCATATTTAGCCCATACAATGCATATAGTTGTATAGTCCGGAAACTCTGCTCCCTACAATACTACTTGTGCTATAAATGGATAAGGTTTCAGTTGCTTTTCCTCTTATACTACGGAAAACATATGGTTATTATTTATCAGATTGCCTAGTGCTATATACTCGTTTCTTGTAGATACTGATTATAGTTTTTAATTCTCAGTATACTGTGCTTTGAGTAGCTTACAACTTGCAAGGTGACCTCCCAATGTGCTTCACACATTGTAGTAGATGTGTTTCATCTATTTAAATCTGATGGAAATCTGCACTGTTTCCCATGGCTCGGATCCCACTCTAAGCTTTTACACTGTCCTTGACTATAAATAGGACATATAGTCAGAAAGACTCAGATAACTCTTAATCACTCACTTTTTATATGGGAATGGTCAATTTGGACAGAGCTCAAGCCTAAAAGGTAAAGGGTGATAGCAAAGGGTGCAGACGGCTTTTATGACACTGAGATGATGTTAAGTGCATTGATTCCTTATTTTGTCTCTGCAAGTAAGTAGTATTGATCCTTTTCTGGGGGTAAAATTTACTACAGGGGGACATAGGTAAAAAAATTCAGGAGACTGTGTCCAGACAGACATCTTTCCGTATGGAATCCTGCTTGGTCTTTAAGTGGAATCCTCTGCGCTAAGGTCAATCTGCAGGCACAGTCTCAACAAATAGAGGAAGATCATAACTGGAAAATACTGGGCTCGACTTAAATCCTCCAGAGCATGAATATTCTTAGGATCTAAAGATATAGCTAAAAAGTTATAAAAAAAAAAATATTACTGCCTTACAGTGACCAAAATGTAAATGCCAATTGTTCATGGGCTCTACATATTGCATAATTAATCATAGTGCAGTTACATCTAGTGACTCCAGGTTCATTAGAGTTGCACTCACTCTTTCCTTAGTGTGCCCACAATTGCGGCAAGGACCACTGTTCTTTATTAAACAGGTCCATGCATTGCAGACACCTTATAGATGCATTTCCATAGGTGTTCTGTAGCTACGTGTCCTGGGGTACAGGCAACCAGCTAATCAAGTGACTGAGGCCTTACTCTAACCATGAATTGTTTCTGCTGACATATTTGGCTCCTCACTTCTCCAGCAGTCTTTCTCCGCAACCCAAACTCACCATCTATAGTGCCCCAGATGGTAAATAGCCTTCCTTGTACAGGACATAATAATAAGGCCCCATTTTGTGCCCATGTTAGTCCTGCACAGTAATTGTTGCTTTTTGTGCCCCCACATAGCAGTAGTGGCCCTTTAGTTACAATGGTGCTTCCCACAGTAATAGTGCTCCTGTTAGTACCTCCCTAAAATTGTACACCCCAAGCCCTACTCCCATGATGAATTGGGGCTTCTTGTCTGAGCCGTCAGGGGCCCAATTCTAGCTATGAGATATAGTGGCACAATAGCCCAGCCTACAACTGGCCGATTTTGCCCTTATCGTTCTCCTGGTGTTTCGCAGGCCACAGTCTGGTTTATCTTATGTTATCAGAGCAAAAGCAAGAAATAGTATACTTTTAGTTAATCAGTTGACTGTCCACCTCAGTGGAAAACCACAAGAGACCACCATCAAAAATAGCACAAAGAAGATTAAACCCTATAGAGACAATAAGAAAAAAAAAAGTCAAGAAAAACAGGGATAGATAAGGAGTAAAAAGTTAAGAAAGAATCATGTACAAGCGTAAAACCTACTTTAAATATTATAATGGCCTCAAAAGTGTACGTGCCATCAGAAAATTGACTTGCAAATGCTTTTCGGTGGCTTGAAAATTCTGAAATACAGGGTTAGAGAAACTTCTTATTTGCCATTTATTTAATATGAAAAAAAAAAAGTAGACAAAAGGGGCCAATAGGTGGCGCTATAGACGGAACAGTATTCATTTGCATAAAATGAGGCTGATGTCTTTATTAAATTTAATAGTAAAGTGGATGCACAATAACGGAAACCCCATTCTCCCAATAGGTGTCAGTTCAAGTGGAAAGGCCAGAGTGGTGCTACACATTGACAATAGAAAGATCAAAAGTCATTGGTTACTACGAAGAACAGCTACATTGTTCTCTGCACTCATTGTAATTGATAGGTCCATTGTATTTGCTTTGATTCATTAAAAGACACTAATTATTTTTACATTGTATCCCTTCTATGTACCAGCCCTGTGATTATTATCGTGTCTTTTGCTACAGTTTATACTTCTACTTTCAATGATACAATTCCCTAAGGCACCCACTGACCTAATAACACATGAAGACATTCATCTAGAAATAGAAACAATAGTAAGATCTTAGTTTTCGAGTCTGCGACGTGTACCTGAGGCAGGCGGTCTAGTCCAGTCATCTGTTATAAGTAGCTGCTAAAAAGAGAACACTGTAGTGACTACTATACATGTACTATACGTACATGTACTATATGTACTATAACATGCATCACAAAGGATTTTAAACTAAAGGTTGGCGATACATTCTAAATAGATGTCAGCAGTAATATAGGCTTCCACTCAAATTAGGAAAAAGTCAGGCATGCACAGATTTTACCGGCACCGGCCAACTGGCTAATGCATATAGCATGTGCCTTATCTCTTTTCATTTCCCATATACATAACTCTGGGCCCATCCAAGACCCTCAAACATTGGATGGTTAGTCTGCCACTGCCAAAAACTGCATGTTTAGCCACTTAAATCTAACATGTATAAGCAGCTTAAAGCGACTTTGTATCCAGCATACCACCAAACCGCTAGGACCATCCGTTCAATGAGAGTAAGTCCTTACTGGTCATGTCTTTTAAAATGTTTCCTGTACATTGGTTAGAGCAAAAAATGATCTTTTAATCTGCAGCATTGTGTCATACTGGTGTGCCCTAGGGTGTCTGTGCCCCAGGTCTGCGGTGCATCTCCTTTCTTTCTCCCACCCTCCTCATCAGGAAAGCCCCCAGGCAGGATTTCTATTCATTGCTCATCTAAACAGTGCACCTGTGTCGCTATGGCACATGTACAGTATTAAGACAAGTGATGATTAGTAAACCTGCCTGGGGGCGTTCCCAATGATGAGAAGGGTGGGAGGAAGAAAGGAGAGGCACCGCAGACCTGGGGCACACACACCATAGGGCACACCAATATAACACAGCGCTGCAGATTAAAAGACCAATTTTTTCTCTAACCAAGGCACCAGGAACATTTTAAAAGACACAACCAGTAAGGATTTACTAAAATTGAATGGATAGTACTAGAAGTTTTGTGGGTTGGGTTGGTGGGTACAGAGTTGCATGCCATTCACGGTGAAAATTTTGTGTAATAGCACATGTTAAAAGGCAACAAACAGTCAACTTGCACAATTTTGTCTGGTTGTGGCCTTTCTACATGCTAAAAGAACACTATTTGTGTCGCAATGGTCTGCTGGGCACCACTCAGTGTAAGCGGCAGTAGACTGCCACCGACTTCAGTGGGCTGCCCAAACAATCTAAGGTATGTTCGGGTGGCCCCTCCCGCTGCTTCCCACTCACTGATGTCACATGTATGGATTTTGGCTTGAATACAGAGAATACATTAGGACCTTAAGTATGTCACATGACTGCCTTTCTATGACGTCACACGGATTAGGACTTTGTAATTCTTTTCTACTCACACGTGGAACAGTGCCTTCTCTAGTGATAGAATCGGCACCAGCTGGATAAAGAAGATCAATTACGAAGTTACATAACATCACATTTTGAGCTCTTTTAACATATTAATAAAAAGTGACCAACCCCTTTAAGGAATTTGACAGTCGACTATGAAAGGCTCTAATGGCCAATGTCAGAGTACATGGAGGATTTGGAAATGTAAGTATAGTTTATCCCCGGCATATCCTTTGGTCGTCACCTTTGTCACTGTGTTTATAGAGACATCCGCTGGCCCGACAATTAGCAGGAGTAGGGAGTATCAGAAATTGCTTTAATAGCATAAAAGCCCAAATACGTGTAATTTTTAAAGGTTACACCTAGAACTCCGAATGGGATTTTCATGTTCATAAAAAAATCATCTAAATATGCAAAAGAATAAAGAGCGGGGACGCCGAATCTACTAACCTGCTGTAATTATGAAATGCACAGGTCACGACATGCTAAGAAATAACCTACTTTTAAATGAATAGCTACTTTCCCAACAGCAATATACTCCAGTTAAGGATATTATTATCCATAATTACACTCTCAGGTCGTTGTGATCAAAGTCAAAATGTATGAGCTCGGCATAAGTAATAGAAGTAAAGAAATGACATGAAAAGTATAATAAATTCAATCCATATTTTATTATATCGGGCTAAAATAAGCTCAGAAAGGTGCGGCCTGTGATTGTCGTGGGCAATTTTATTCCAGTCTGACTAATGCTATGAGTTGATAGTGCCACTGGAGTAAGGTACAAACAAGGCCACCTGAACCCAGTTACCTTGGGATCCAAAAAAACCCCTTATAAGACAAGAGTATGATAAATAGGAGACTCTGTTATTCATATTCATTCTCTATTGGGCTTCTGTGAATTGTCAATCTCTGAATTCAAGAAGCTAAACAATGAATGGCATACTGGGCACACATGTACACTGCCACGACAATTGTTTGGGGGCATTAGACCTCCCAATGGTCAGAACCCTATTGATTAGCTACCCCCATCTTACTACCACTCAGACATATGTAGCTGTGTTGCCAAACCCACCATAATCTGACCATGGAGTACACGCAACACAACCGTCAGTGGTTGCAAATTGTTAGGATAAGATTTTATTACAGTATATTTGCATTTGTCAACTTATAAGACGACTATGGGACAAAAATTCACAAATTTCGTCTTGACAGTCATAACCGTCTCTTTTATCTCCCTCTTTACCCAGCTGTGAAATCTGGACAATCTCCACATATTGCAACAGAATAATACTCCCTTGGCCAAATATAAAATCATTATGTAACCGAATTCCCAAGCACTCATCATGTTCATGAATGAGGATCAAGTGCTCCTTCCCACCCCTGATAAAGTCTTCTTCTTCTTCTTTTTTTTTTTTTAAGAAAAGCTCAATTTATGGCATTCTTTTTTTTTTTCAATCTTCATCTAAAGTAATTTTTTGCCATTTAAAGGTAACCCAAAACATTGATAATCTGAAAAAAACATGAGAGAAAAGTTTCTAATAACTAAGCCATAGTGATTATGCATACATATTAGTATGTTAAATGCCAGGATTATCCCATGGCTGATTTAGGATTTAGATATGCCTATGGCCCGGCTGGATTATGACTGGTGGAGGTCCTTGGGTAAAAATCTGACAAGGCTCTACTCTTATCCTCCTACTTTTTGCCCTTTGTGTGCTCTTGTCTAATCCTCCTTAGCCTCCATGCCCCCTTTTTTCATTGTTTTTCCTCAGCATCCATGACCTTCATTCCTGTGGAGGAAGAGAAAGAGAGAAGAGGATGAGGGAGAAGGTCATGGAGGCTGCTGAGGAGGAGGAGGAGCAGGAAAGAGAGCATGGAGGCCGAGGAGGTTGATAAGGGAGGAGGACAAGGACATGGAGGCTGAGGAGGAGGATGAGAGAGGAGGGCATGGTGGCTGAGGAGGAGGGAGAACGAGGACATGGAGGCTGAGGAAGAGGATGAGGGAGGAGAGCGTGGAGGCTAAGGAGGAGGATGAAAGAGAAAGGCATTGACGCCAAGGAGAAGGATGAGAGAGAAAGGCATAAGGGTGAGGGAGGGTGTAATAAAATATAGTGGAGTAAGGAGAAGTAGGTAAAGAAGTAATTTTATTGTATGTCCAGCGACCTGTAGTGGTCAGTACGGTGTTCTGGTAGCATTAAAGTACAATCTTGATCCCAAGGCTGTACACTGGCTTTATCTATAACTCCTATTCTTTTTTTTTTTTTAAATATATTTTTATTAGTTTTACAATGCGAAAAGGCATACATCACATGAAATAAAGTATTCATACAGCGAGAAATATGAACAGGCGGTAGGTAGCATATCAGGAGAACAATGGTATAACGACACAGTACAGTGTAAAATACATTGAGAAGCACAAGTGGCATCCTCCGTCGTCGCGGCCTGTAGGAAAGGCACTCTGCTGTGATAACTGCTTGCAAACTCAAATGGCTCGTGTAGCCTAAAAACATCCGCAGCAACTAACCGCTTCTTCCATAGTCAAAACAAAGCAAAGCAATAACAAATAACGAAATAAAAATAACAAACTAAAGTAACTCTTTCCGTCTCAGCCCACCTGGAAGCGTTAAGTCCAGAAATATCTAAATCTCCCTGGTTAACAGTATAACTCCTATTCTAAGGTTAAATGTCTACATTAAAGGACAACTATGGTGATATTTTTTTGGGCAATTAGAAAACATTACAAAGTTAAATAACTTTGTAATGTGCTTTAATTACCCTTCTGCCCCCTTTCCCTATCACTCCCCCCCCCGATCCTCCCCCTATAAGGATTAAAACGCATATGTACCTGATCCTTGTTGACCACGGCGGGTGCCATCTTAAGTCTTCACAGTGAGACTTCAGCAGATCACTGACAGCTTGCTCGCCTTCAATTGGCCAAAGAACGGAGACCCAGAGAGAAGAAGACGCCAACAGGAGCACCAGGGACCCACGATCAGTGGAAGATTCAAACAGAGACAGACCCAGGAGTGATGGTGAGTATAAAAAATGTGTTTGTCTAGGTTTTTTTTTTCTCCTTAGCATGGGAGTTGTTTTTTAAATTTATGATGCCCACACAAGATATCTCCTGGATAGCTTTAAGTTTTTCCAGCTCATTATTCCTTCTGGTAACAATAGAGAAAAGAAAGAGGTAGGGCCAAGCAGCTACAGGGTTTTTGCTGCTGGCCATGGCTCTACAGGACTTCTGTTTTGGAGCTACCTGCCTCTTTTAAGTAAAAAAAGAAAATATATTAAGGACATCATAGGCCCAGTGATAAACATTACCGGGATCCAGCTCGGAGCTTCCTTAACTAGTGTTATAGCTGGATGATCCTGCTGCTTCAAAAAGACAGGTAGAGGCTAATACTGGTGGAGGCTCAGGTGCCCTTAAAAGGAACCTGTCACCCCCCGTGCCGGGGTGACATGCTCCAGACCCCCCGCTACAGCCCCCTATACTCACCTGATCCTGCCGGGTCCCACTTCTGGATCCGGTCGGGTCACGGAGATCTCAGCCACTGCAGCCCGGCGCGCACGCTGAGAGATGAGTCCAACGCTCATAAAGAATGACTGGAGAGTCCAGCGCTCCGTCATTCTCTATGAGCATTGGACTCATCTCTCAGCGTGCGGGCTGGGCTGCAGCGGATGATATCTCCGTGACCCGACCGGATCCAGAAGCGGGACCCGGCGGGATCAGGTGAGCATAGGGGGCTGTAGCAGGGATCGGGAGCCTGTCACCCCGACACGGGGGGGGGACAGGTTCCCTTTAAAGTGTCAATATTGTTACAACTTTCAAAATCTACAGTAAATCAACAGTAGATGTGATATAAGGCAAGTTTGCAATATATATTCATTATTTTTGTTGTTGTTATCATACTGTAAACCAAAGCTGAACTTACCAGAAATCCAGGTCCAGTCTCCTGAAGGCAGATTTTCGGACTTGTGCTGGTTGTAAAAAACAGACTAAACACAGGAATTCTGGCCTGTACAGGGAGTCATGGCTCAATGTGTCCATCAGTCACATAACTGGCTTCTCTCTGTGAGCTCTCAGATGGCCTGGGATACAAAGGGCTTCCTGTTTTCTGACTGTTTCCTGTTTTTTGAGAAAAAAAAACTGTCAGAAAACAGGAAGTGCTGTGTTTTACATGATAACTAAAAAATAAATAATGAATGTAAATTGCAAACTTGCTTTATATCACATCTACTGTTGATTTAGATTTTGAAAGCTATAACGACAGTGACACTTTAACCTATGGAGGATGAGCCACTAGAGGAAATGTTATAAATCTTTGTTAAGAGTCTGAGATAATGGATTTCATAATTGATTGATAAAGAGACATGCCCTCAGATTACCTGCTGTTCTTGTATAGTGGACCCTTGCTGCCTGGGCCTCCCCCTGGTTATATGTATGTATGGCAGGTGCATGTTGTTACACGTGTGGGTACGTGTTTATGGAGGATCACTGGCCCAGCTACTAGTAGAGTGTTATACATATAGGGGTTCTCAGCCAATCACCCAGTTCCCTTGGGGTCTGATAGAAGCTCCGATATCCAGATTTATCTATGAATGCCCATCAGGTTATCTGCACTGAGCGTTAAGTCTGTTTGCATTTTGCCTTTCAGATAATCCTTTTCAATAAATATTAACTAGCCTGGAATGATAACAAACAGCATGACACGCTAATCCATCAGAGGTAAATTCTCTGCAAATCTATATCATTTTCTTCACAAAGAAGCCCTTGTGGGTAAAAGCACTGTCGCCCCCGTGATTCGGGTGATCACGCAAATTTACGTCAAGTTCAAAGCAAAAAATTGAAAAATTCATCTTCAGAAGAGTCTGCATCATTATCGCTGTTATTACATCTGGGTTAAAAGTTTAAGGTTGACTCACAGTGTGCATTCGTTCTGTACTTCCCTTAATCACAGGGGTCAGAAAGTTAATAATAACACAATACAACTTTAGAGAAATCGTCCTCCTCTTTTTGAACTTAAGATGCAACTTTTTGCTGAGGTCAGAAGTTCACCACAATGTGTAGACTTGCTCAGCTCACCATCCCGTGGAGGTCTACATTTAGAAAGAGCCTCTTGTTCGATGGAGAAGAGATAAAAAGTTTAAGATAAATATTTTGGACATGATTGAGGTCACCAGTGGTTACGGTTAATAATTATTTCATGTTACTTTGTTAAAAAGCATTTTCTGCTCTCGGAAATGACAGAAGCCTTCTCTGACTTCTAGACCCGCTCCCCTCCGTATAATTCATCCGGCGTTCTGTGTCAGAAGGCCTTTGTGATAAGATCATGAGGACGTCTGGCTGGACCCAGTGACCAGCACATCACTTTCACGTGCTCTTTACCTTCAGGGCAGTTTATCATTTGCTAATTTTTTATTTTTTTTGTATTCACTGCAAATTCATATGTGATTACCAGGATTGGGTGACATTCAAAGTTTCAAAGGATTTTGCCCTGCAGCTTGATATGTTTTTCTATGACATGGAGAAGGACGTGACACAGTCGGCTAAGCAAAATATATAGGGTGGTATGGTGAAGGGAGATAAAATATGTGGGTCGACATGAAAGAGTTTGTTGAATATACAAGTCTTGGAAGAGCTCTGTGTATTTGGAATGGTTTCACAGCAAGTAAAGGATATTTTTGGTAATTCAAAGTAGATAAAATACTTAAAGCGAAGCTGACACCCTCGAAATAGCTAAGGAATTAATGAGAGTGATATGCGCTTAGTAAAGCAATAGTACAGATAATACTTTTGTATCCTGCATCTTTGTAATCATTGAACATTAAAACATTCTTTTATGCAGTGTAGGAGAGGCTTAAGGTACAATGTGTTCTAGGCCTGCAAAGCTTCTGTCTCGAATATCCCCCACCTTCCTGCAGCATGGTGGACAGGTGGGACTCTGCGTGCAGAGACTAGACCTGCTAACTTCAAGATAATGGAAACCATTATCGCTGGTTGTTTCCCTCCCAGTTGTGACTGTAAGGCATCAATCTATTAGGTTGGACTTTATGTGATAACCCTCCTATAGTTAGGGGCCTATGCCACGGAGCGATAATCAGCCGAATTGGAGCAATAATCGGCCGAATCAGCCCGATATCTCAATTGCAATGGCCAACATTTACAGAGAGGTCCTTGCCTTTCCTATATGTTTCGGCTATTTCCTATTGATTTTCTTGACTTTATGACCACTATAGTGTCTAATGTTCTATATAGTATTTGAGTGTAAAATTCTGGGTCATCCATTATGATATTTCATCTCACTCCTTTAGTTCTAGAGCATGGGTCTCAAACTCGCGGCCCTCCAGCTGTTGCAAAACTACAATTCCCATCATGCCTGGGACAGCCAAAGCAAGCTTTGGCTGTCCCAGGCATGATGGGAATTGTAGTTTTGCAACAGCTGGAGGGCCGCGAGTTTGAGACCTCTGTTCTAGAGCATACAGTTCTCTCACTTAGACCCATTGAAGTAGAGTATGGCTTTCCCATGGTTCCTATAAGAAAAAAGGCTATCCTAGGCACTGGTTGGTGCCGTACCCTCATCCTTTCCTACCCCCTATACTCTATTTACCATGCATTATTGTGTATTTCTGATGCTGATATATATATAAATTAAACCCCATGGATTATAGTCATGTTTACTAATTGTTATTTTCTTACACCCGAAGTACACTTCATAACCTAAGAATGTGGTGTCTTGATCATATCTTTATGTACTATGCTGTAATAAAACATAAAAACTCATAATTATAATAATCTGCATCATTTTCTCATTCAAATTCTTGTAAATATAAACCTATACAGTAAGTAGAGTATAATGCATGTGAAGGGAATATAGAAAAATCAGTGATTTGGGACCATTTTACAGATTTCCGCTCAATTGTGATATAAGATATTAGTCACTGATGGGCCATGTAATCCAGGCACCATTGCTATTTCAATTGCAGACACCAACATTTGTGAAAATCCTCCATTTGACCCTGAGTTTCTGAGAAGCATTTCTACATTTTGGGTGGAATGAGTTTTACAGTTTATGCAGACACAAGAAATAGAAGAAGAAATAGGTGGAGTAGCCTCCGTGCAAGATACACGCTGACGTTATCAATTCTTCAGAAATATACATTTTAAATGGTTACAAAAAGGATGCAGAAATTCCACCCAAAAAGAACAAGATAATTTGCTGTGCTTATCTTTAAACATTTCAAAATTATTTAACCCCTTGAGGACCGGGCTAATGTTCGTTTTTGCGTTTTCGTTTTCTCCTCGTGTTTAAAAGGCCATGGTGCTTGTATTTAGTCACCTACAGACCCACATGAGCCCTTAATTTTTGCACCACCCATTGTACTTTACAATGACAGACTTAATAATGTTTCTATAAAGTATGCTGTGAAACCAGAGAAAAATTATATGCACGGTGAAATTTAAGAAAAAAAAAAAATTGTTTTAATTTTGGGGTGTTTTGTAATTATGCCATTCGCTCTATGGTAAAACTGACATGTTATATATGTTCCTCAAGTTGGTACGATTACAACTATATGTTGTGTTTAAAATTGCTCTATTCCCAGCCTTATAATGCTTTTATCCTATGGTGAGGTGTCATTTTTTGCGGCATGATTGGTTGTTTTTATCGGTACCTTGATTGCATATATGCAACTTTTTAATCACTTTTTATTACAATTCTTCTAGATTTGATGTAAGAAAAAATGCGCGCTTTGGCGAAATCAGGAATGTGATAATTTAATAGTTCGGTCGATTACGCACGCGGCAATACCAAATATGTTTGTTTAATTTTATTTAGAAAATGGGAAAAGGGGGGTGATTCAAACTTTTATTAGGGGAGGGGATTTTTTATTAATCAAAACTGTACTGTACACTGTAACTTTTAGTCCCCCTGGGGGACTTTCAGTATTACTGCAGTATACTTAATACAGCAATGTTCGATCAGATCATTTCTGTATTACTCTGGTCTGCAGCAGACCAGATACATTGATTGCCGAGCCAGGATCAGCGTCAGTGCGACGTTGAGTCCCGGCTCGGTAAGGAGAAGGGATCTCCCCTCCACGATCGCATTGACTTGTTTGACTTGTTTCAGAGTTAGGTAGACTTTGAGGTAGTTAGGGGGCTACAAAGGAGACTTTTCCTAGGGTAAACGTTGAAAGGAGAATATCTCGTACTTACGGTTTAGAGAATTGCGCCTATTTCCAGAGAGATCACAGAGTGCCAGATCTTGTAGCACAGGCCCTGGGCTTGCACAATAGGGTGTAGCCAACCGATCAAGATTACCCAAAATGACCAGTTAGGATCACTGCTCTTTGCTCCACTGTAGACCATCCGGTCAGGTGAAGGACGTCCTGAATAGCAACTTGATAGAAGGATAGTCACACCAGATGTAAGCAAAGGTTATCCCGTAGTAGTTATCCCACTTTAGGCTTTAGCACTGCATACTGTGGTAAAAGACACTTTAGACACACTTTAGACACTTTAGAATACAGTGCCATGCAGGGGACCAGGCCTCCTGGCCAGGCCCTGGAGCAACTTCAGCAGGCACTGACCCTTTGATACACTCTCTCTCTCTTTCTCTCTCTCTCTCTGTAAAAACTCTATGAAAACTCTGTAAACACGTTCACCTCACATTATATACTACAGAGGGAACCTAGGATGGCCAGGAATTTTCTGAAATCACTAAACCTAGGCACCTGATAAGTGCAGTGCTGTGTGGTACCCAGCTCAAGGATTAGACAATACAGTGGCAAACAAGACATAACATAAGTGCATGGTTAACCCCTTACAATACTTTTAGCTTCAGCTTGCTAAGTGCATAGAATATGGTGAGACACAAAGTGGTGGGAACAGTAAAGTACACCTCTTCAGCCCAGAGCAAATAAACACAGTGCCTGACAACAGGTGCACTGAGAGAGTAGTGGCACCCCCACTCTTGGACACTACACCTTAACTATAGAGAACACAACCCCCCAACTGCCCCCCAAAAGATCTCTATAAAAATAATGAGGTCTCAAATAAGAACCTCATTATTTTTATGGAGATTTTGGGGGGCAGTTGGGGGGCTGCTTTTAGTGATTTTCATATCTGTATTGGGTCTGTATCTTACAATTGTGGTGAGCTGTTGCTTTTCTCTGTGTTTTGATCGTTTTCTTAGTAGTAAGAACCATAGAGACACATATGTCTCGCTAGGAGCTGTATGCTCAAAATGATAGGATATTTTTTTAGGATATCAAGATAATTTTATGCATTGAAGAAATTAAAGGTGACTATCCTCTGTATAGTATTAAGTTTCTTTTTAAATGGCAAGTCCTGTGAAAATAAAATAAAGCAAGAATGGCAGGGGGTGCGGGAACTAAATAAACAATGTACACTTACCAGTCCTTGTACCTCTGTAGCGCTGCTACCGGGCCCCACTGACAGCCGCCAGCTGTAATTTTCCCCTTGCATCTGGGTAAGTAATGTACCCAACTCTTCTGCTCTTAAAGCGACTCTGTACCCACAATCTGTCCCCCCATCTGTCCCCCCCAAACCACTTGTACCTTTGGATAGCTGCTTTTAATCCAATATCTGTCCTGGGGTCCATTCGGCAGGTGATGCAGTTATGTCCTAAAAAAACAACTTTTAAACTTGCAGCCCTGTGCCCAACAGCCATGGCCTAGAGTATCTGTGCCCTAACTTTGCACCACCCCTCTGTCCATCCTCCCCGCCCTCTTCACCATTTTTCCTATTCCTCTGCAGTGAAAACTACACAGGTGCCTTAACAATCCAGCCCATGTGCTGTGCTGGCACAGCTGATAAATATTTGGAAATCTGCCTGGAGCATTCCTAATGATGAGGAGGGCAGGAAGGAGGGACAGAAAGGGTGTGCCAGCCTAATTTATACACAATCCAGGCCAAGCCAGTTTGGCACAGGGCTGCAAGTTTAAAAGTTTTTTCTTAGGACAATAACTGCATCACCTGCCGAGCAGACCCCAGGGCAGATCTTAGATTAAAAGCAGCTATCTGATGGTACAAGCGGTTTGTGGGGGGCAGATTGTGGGTACAGAGTCGCTTTACATATCTTTGCAAACATTGATTTAGCAAACTCCCATTGTTGACAGCTCATTGTCTAAGTTACCGACCACCTATCTGCTCTAAAAGCAGTGGTCTGGCTTGTGTATATATAGCTATAGTATACATATTTATATTTATTATACAGTAAATATACACTATGGGGGACATTTATTAAGTCCGGCGTTTTTTACGCCAGACTTATTAATGTCCCCGCATCTCCGGCGCTACGGGACTGCCTCTACATAAATCCTGTGTGCTCTGGTGCGCACCGCCGAAAACCTACGCCAGCTGAGGACTGGAGTAGGTTTTCGGCATATCTTTTTGCGGAACGGATGGTGAATCGCGTGGACTCTGAGTCCGCACCCTCCGTTCCACCCCCTTCACACTCCCTCCCCGCCCCCTGGCGTACCCGGCGGAAAGTGCCGATTTGCAAATGTTTTATTCGCAAATCGGCCATTTGCGAATAAAATATTGTGCAAATCGGCAATTTCCGCCGAAAACTCCCGGACCGCACGATGATACATGTCCCCCTATATCTCTATACATCTACATTATAGCTAGAAATACACTAGCCAGACCAGTGGTCAGTTACCTAGAAGATTAGTGTACAATAGGAGGAAAACAGCAGGTATGTATGCAAAATAACTGTATTTGCAAAAATATTTATCTTGACGACCCCTACAAGTCTAACATTAGTTGAGCTGAGAATGACACTTTTATATTTAACATTTGTCACCTCTACATATTAAACCAAATCCTCTATTCCTCTATTTCTAACGTAATGTCTAATTCTTACACCAGTTCCCACCATATGATATCTTCAATTACAACCCCCTACAGTCTCTCCCCCTTCATTTCCTTTTTCTATAATTCTAACCTTGAACTGAGCTCCAGGATCTAATTCCCCGCTAATATTTTCAATGGCTTTTTGAACTTCCAAAGAATGCAGATTCTTATCTTAAGTAAATAGGATGGAAATAAAGTGGCAGAATTCTCAGATATCTACAAATTACCTTTTGAGAGGTTCTTTTTTTGAAACGTCTTATCTGCATACAAGATATTTCCGTGTGTATATCAAGAATGCTCTCAAATTTTCCAGAACAAGAACATAATTGAAAGAACCCTAATCATATTTCCCATAGGCTTTAGTTTGATGCCTCAGTAGATAAATGCATTTTTAAAATTCATACCGTAAACCTTTTCAGTGTCCTTGTCAGTATATAGTTTGGAAGAAGATCTAAGGGTAGTGATCGAAATAATAAAAAAGTATACTTACAGGCCCCAGTGCCCTTGCAACATGAAGTCAACAGGCTCCCGGACGCCCACCAGATATCTTTTTCTCCTGACTTCCTGGTACGTCATGGCCCAGGGGAAAGTAGCTGCTCAGCCAGTGAGTGACTGCAGCAATGTCCCATCCCAGTCACCCCTGGCTGATCAAGGCATCTCACAGCAATAGTTGTGATGTCGTAGGAGGGAGGACAGGAGGATGCCAGCGTGTGTGTGTGTGTGTGTGGGGGGGGGGGGGGGCGAGAACAGGGACGTTGCATGGGGGGGGGGGCGCAACGGGGCTAGTAAGTATACATTCTCTATTTTGTTCCCCCCACTCCCTGTCCCGACTGTAGTTTTTGTTTTTGCCATCAATATCTGCCAAATGATCATCTATACCCAGATCTAGAACTCTATCGAGAGGACATTCAGTAGATGAAAAAAAAAAGCTATGTTCACACACTGTTGAAATTTAGTTGATGGCCACCATTTGATGGCAAATTACGGTAGCTATTTCAACACAATGGCCATTGTTCTACAAAGATGGTAATTATTTGCCATTAAATGTCGGCCATCCACTAAATTTCCTGGTTTTGGTTGCAAAATACTGACCGAAATTCTGAGCAAAAATACTTTGTGTGAACATAGCCTTAATAAAGGATATCTTTATGGACATGTAGTTTAGGCACATTCGAATCCACGCTTTTGGCATTTGATTCCCAGTAACTGGAGAAAATGGATGCAGCCCTAGGAAGTCCTGGAAAACATGAATACAGCCTATAGCTTCCAGGACTTGCTAGGGCTGCATCCATTTTCTCCAGCTACCCGGAGTCAAATGCAGAATGTTTGGTATCGAGTGAATCTGAACTTGCTGTAAGTTACCTCATCTCTAGTGTATGGAGTTAAGGTTAATGTTTAGGGAAAGATTTAGGGAAAGATCCAGGGAAAGCTAGTTAGTGTCATCTTCATCAAAATGACACTATCTTCATCATTTATTTTTGTCATCTGTTCCATCATCAGTTGGCTTCTATTATCTATTGATAGGTTTCTACCCTTGTTATACCCTACCTGCTTGCACTGACTCAGGCTTTTATTTATTCACACAACTTGTTTCAAAGTCTGGTCCTACTGTTATTCCTGGGGGTTTCTGAGTATTAGGATCTACAGTTATGACTGAGGAAGAGCAATTGCTACACATGAAGTCAAGTTCTGCCATCTTCTGAACCTTGATGCAGACCTGGTTACAAGACAATGTTCATCATATGACCAGGGCAAATTTTTATCCCTTAGAAGTGAAACAATGAAGGTTCCTATTGATTGACAACAGGGGGAGGCTTAGTAATTAATAAAGAAAGTGTAGTAGAAAATTTTATCATTTTTCATTAAGAAAAGATTAACATTCCTTTGCCAAAACTGGAATAGCCCTTTAAATTTTTCTTCTTTGAGTTAATTGGTCCCAAAATATGAAAACAATAATTTTGTTTTAAGAGACAAACAACCTTTATGTGAATTTTGCCCTAAGAGACTATATTTAATGCAATGTTAATGTCCCACAATAAAAATCTAACTACACTCCGGCATGCCAAACGCTGGCAACAAACCGATATTGTATAAGCAAACAGATCATAATCATCAATCTTAGGCAACTCATTAAAACTGTATTTTTAAATAGATTCTTCATGGAGAACAAATGCCTCATTAATCTGGAGCGTCTCAAGCCGAGAGCGCAAGTAAGGTCAGAGAGAATAATGAGTGACAAGACAGGTCCACCAGACACTGCATGTTCCTTACCTTGAAGCCTTCCGTAATGTAAAGGTCAACAGATTTGTTAACTAAAGAGAAAAATGAACGGTTATCTCAATGATTAGCCTGAAATGGCTGAATTACTGCTTATATAGAGGTGTTCTCTCATTCATGAGTATGGAGTAATGGAAAAGGGAACGCATGATGATGACAAGGATCATTTGTCTTCAAGAAGGATAGTACTGTACAATAAACCTGTGACTATATCACAATCCAACATAGCTGCACTAATGCGCAATGTTGTCACTTTATCAATGAATAATGGCCGGAAATAGTCGTATAAAAATCTAAATAATATATGGGAAATAAGGGAGTCTTACAAGAGTTAATGGTTGGGTCCTCCAGTTACAATAGGATGTTGGTGGTTCTTCTTCATACAAAAGCCTACGATATACTGTTGTAAATCAGTATGGAATCTTTTGCAAATCTCAGCTTGTACTATGAGCTCCTGGCTATGCGGCTGCCATGGAAATGTATGTACAATGTCTACACTGCTCTGACTTCTCCAGTGAACTGCAACTAATATTGTATCTGCAGTCGAGCACAGGTCAACACTTACATGATGATTCTGTCTCTTGTTAAGCCTCTGACTTTTTTTTGCTTTGTTCTTGGGTTCAGATTTACGCAGGCCTGGATTAAGGATGGTGGAAGGCTTAAGATGCCTATACATCTTCAATAACTGTTGGTCGAATGATTGTATCTCTCCCGTCCACCCCAAACGCGGGAACATTGGCATGGACGAAGATTCTTGTGTTCTCTATGTAGACTGTTCTACAGATGATGCCTCGGGAGACGGCTAGAGATGAGCAAACCTACAGAACACTCGCCATTTGACTTCTGGTGACTGGAGAAGATGGAGGCAGCCCTGGGTCTGCCTGGAAAACATGGAAAAAGCCATAGGTCTCCCTGGCTGTATGTATATTTTCTATGTTTTAATTGGTAATGGTATGGTGTATGGTGATTATATTTGTTATTAGATAGAAATAGACAGTATCATTATACCAACAAAATTTTCTTTTGTGTGGGCGGTTCAAAACATAATTCCATTGGTGGGCCCCCAGGTACTCCAATCCAACACTAGATTAAAGCATTAGAAGTATTAGTTATACCTAAAGGTCACAATGTTCAATGTCATTCATAGGATGGAGTAGTGTAAAACACACCACCACTGGACTCCTGAGCATGGGAAATATGTTCTCTGCAGAGATGAATAAAGTTTCATTATCTGGCAGTCTGATGGATGAATCTGAATTTGGTGGATGGCCAGAGAACTATAAACAATAATGCCCAGGGTTTTGGCCTATGTTAATGCCACAGCTTATAGACAGTTTGTGGCAACCGTTTGGTAAAGGCTTTTTTTTTCCTGGTTAAGCACCCATATACAAAGCAAGGCCCATAAAGCTATGGCTTGTGGAGAATATTATAAAAGCCAAAACCCAACCCTTTTTAACGGCCATATTTGAAGAAAAGGATCTCTCTGTTGATGTAAAGGTCAGGTGTCCACATTGTTTGAGCCTGGCCTGTTTGAGCCGACCCACCAGCCTTGATTAATAGATCACATTTTGTTTGGGTGTAGTAAGAGATCCACCAATTAAAGCAAGTGGGACAGGCAGAAGTGACCAGGGACCACCCAGATGACTATGACTGTGTCCATATTGCAGCAGTCCATAAGACTGCATCCAACTTCACCAGCCGTTGGGAGTCAAATAGCGAGTGTTCGGGTGTGGAGAACGTTGCCGAACCCAAACAGTCTGGCAAGTCTGCTCAACATTAATCTCTATGCATATATAATTTTCATATTAGACCCAATATTACCACCCTAAATTAATTAGAAATTTACAACATGCCTATGATTATTCAAGTGGTTATCTTTGCTCAAAGAATTCTGCTGAATTTACTCAGTGTGAACTGGTCCTAAAGCCTGGATAATCCCTTTAAAGGAGAAGTCCGGCAATTTCTAAAATGCAACAGCCGGCAGGGGCAAATTAATTACAAGTAGGAACTTACCTCTCCCCGTGTCCGCGGTGACACCAGCCTCGGGATCTGGGATCTCCGGCGCTGACACGTCACGACCCGGCTGATGGACTGGCCGCTTAGCCAGTCAGTGACTGGGACGGGAGGCAGTCACTGATTGGCTGAGTGGCCAGTCCATCAGCTGGGACAGGCCTTTACCCCCAAGACTTCTCCATAAAACAAAATGCATAATACTCATGTACTATGCTGAGGAGGTAGAGAAGGTGGAGAGTGGCACTTGCCCAGGGATTCGGGCCAGAGGTCTAGGGTGTTAGCTCTGCATAGCTGGTGCCAGGAAAGTGACTGCTGATGTAATGGTGACAATCTCTCTACAGCGCTCTGGAATATCCTGTTGCTATATAAGCAACTGGATATAGAAGAGAGAAGTTTGTTTTTCCATATAGATATTGATTTCCAGAAGGAAATGTCTTCAGTGGTCAGCAAGGAACAAGCATTGTACTATACAATATGATAGGGTGACATATAAACCTGGAGGTTTCATAGAAGTCACCCTTAGGCCGGCAACAAGTATAAATAGTGAAAACCAGAAAATAGACGCAGCCTATATAGGGCAAGGTGCACTGACATCTTGACAGTGAGCTACATGCTGTAAACTACTTACAGCCATTCAGTGAAACGAAAACTTGATCCCCACATACCTTTTATCTGGCGTCATCAGCTTCTAAATTCAGATGTCTGAAGGGTTTCCTAATGAATGTTGGTGCTGTGCGAGCATCTACTCCTTGGCAAGTGCGTGCAAGGAACAGAGAAGGTCATCACCCTGCAACTGTGTATACACAAGCCTCCATCATTCACGTACCTATAGTCATTTCACTAAGGACCATAGATACATTAAGGTATCCAGTGTTTCTTACTGATAATAACACTGACCCCCCTTTTTGGCATGTCATTCCCAACTAGGAGGAGCTTTTAACTAGTGCTCATCCTCATCCTCCTGTTTCATGTCTAGAAAGCCAAACTGCTGTGTGCTGTGACAGAGGTTCTTTTTTTCCCACTGTATGTACTGTAGCTCAATCATTGTGTTATGTTATGACCAATTATGAATACACACTGAAAAAGATTTATTACTACTGTCTAATAATACACTAAAGGTGCCTACACACTTTCAAAAGCTGTCTCACAAACTTTAGTTCGTCTGACAGCTATTTCCGGATCAGCAATGGATAAACTGGTTACATCTTTTTTTTTTAACTAATCAACTTAATTAAAATTGTACAGTACAGATTTAACACTAAATAATAATAATAATAATAATAATAATAATAATAATAATAATAATAATAATAATAAAGGATTGTGAATGCACTTCTGATGCACAATCTGTATTTATTAACAGATTGTGAACATTGATAGCAAAACCCTGAACATGTGAATAAGGCTTTAGGCTGGGTTCACACTACATTTCTGTAATGTTTTTATCATCCGTTTTTGCAAAAAACGGATGAAAATGTGCATCCGTTTTTGCATTGACTTCCATTATGAAAAAAAAGTGACCAAAACGGTTCAGTTTTTTTTTGACGGACACAAAAATGAGGTCGACCGGAACAAAACGGATGCGCACACTTGCATCCGTTTTTTCTATCCGTTTATCTGTTTGTTTTTTTTGCAAAAAACGATTGCAAAAACGTAGTGTGAACCCAGCCTAACACCTAGCTTCATTTACCAGGCTTTTTTTTTTTAGTAGGCTTGAAACATAAGCTCTAGTTACATAAGCTGACGAGATCCCTGACACTGGGTGGCTCAGCATCAGCCAATCAGGGCCAGATTTGTTATACTCCGCCCCCACTTGCTCAAAACAAGCTGCAGGGGAGGCAGGAGGGGTAAGATATTGAATATGGGAAGGAGAGGAGAAGATGGTACGTGGGCCAAATAAAGAGGGGGAGGGAGGTATAATGTATGGGGAGTGAAAGAAGTATACAGTATAGGGACTATCTTAAGATGGGGGTGGAGGGTACGTTGGCTAACTACACAAGGGAGAGGAAGGTATACAATATGAAGCATAACTACAGGGGAACCCTACAGTATGCCGTATCTAACCATATAGATTGTCACTACAGTGTGGGGGAATACTGTGTTTGTCCGAATAATACCAATCCCTAAAATAATCCCTATCCCTTTTTCCAGTAAAAATGTGTCTTATTTTCAGAGAAACACTGTAGTCAAAGCTTAGACCTCATGTTAGGTAGCATATTATGTGGCACCCAAACTTTGGTGCACAGGCACCCCCCCTTTCCTGTTAAGCCACACCTCTTGTCAAGTGAGGCATCGGAGAGTCTAAAAACTACCACCGAGCCACATCCCATTCCAGCCCTAGTTTAAACAGCCACTAAAGTTTCTAAAAAGTGCCTTAAACCCATAATAAATGTAGTACAAGTCATGCAAGCCAGATTTTGTCTACAATCTGCTCCACAATTCCGGCAAAGCATTTCATTTTCACTAGGACTATGACCAAAATTCTATAGAGGTTATGGATACAACCAAGTCCAAAACTTCAAAAGAGAGAGTTATGACCATGTGAAACCATACTGTACATTGCAGTATTGTGCAAATAATTGGAAACTGAAACTAGGGTATTAAAAGGTACGATAAAAAGGTAGAAAATGTTTCATTATACAGTAAAGTTCTTTTAATCTGACATTAAAAGGACCTTATCAAATATTCTGCATTATTGTATGATCATAGAAAAGTATATGAAATCACTTAAAAGGATAGAGAGCGATCAGTAATGAAAGTTGTAAGGTGTATAAAAGTTGAAAACCTGTATAAATGTCGTCCTTTGTATAATGGAAGTGATACAAATATTCAGCCTACTTTTTCTATCAATTCTTTACAGACTTCAAGATCTCTGCTTGCAGCACCTGCTTGGCACTCACCTGGCACGATGCTGAAGACATCAGGCTTTAGTCCCTTAAAGGGTCTAAAAGGCATGAAGGAAAGTGTGAGACTGAATGCCGAAAAGGTTCAGAGCTTGTGGAAAATAAAAGGATAGCCAGGGTTGGCGGCAAACAAGGGTTGGCGGCAAACAAAAAGCTCCAGAGGTGCAATGCCAAGTCAGGGAGCCAGGGTTCCAGCATAGCCAAACCAGATGGGATGTCCTAAGTACCAGGGCAACACCAGAACAGGCCACAAGTCCCAAGCCAGTACCAGAGAGAGCCCCAAGCAATGGAATTAGGCAAAATTCACCCTTCTCCAGCAAGATTTAAGAGATGTTCATCCCTGACTCTGATCTCTCTTCTAACCATATACTGTTATACACATGGACTGATTGATTCCTGTTCCTAGATGACATACATGTGTAATTCTTCCCTTATCATCTGCTTGAAGAGTTAGTTTGCAAAATCACACTTGACTATTGTCGCCTATAGAGAAGAGTGCGACTCAAGCATGCTCGAGTTAGATGGCTCATCATTTGCATACCTGTGGTTGACAAAGTTAAATGCAGCCCTAGAGAGCCTATGGCTGTATCCATGTTTTCCAGGACTCCGTAGGGCTGCATCCAACTTCTTCAGCCACCGGTATAGAAATGCAGAGCACTCCGACTCCAAATCCGGCTCACCTCTAGTCACCTATATCCCTGCGCTTCTTATACTGTCAGTTAGTAGGAACCTTTATTGAAAAAAATAAAATAAAATCACAACCTCAATTGTCTTAAATTATTTTAAGGTTTAGTACTAATTTGAAAAAAATTTCTTGTTTCAGTTTCAAAAACAATTTTTAAGGAATTATAAGGGGTCTCTTTGTCTTCGGAGGACCCAGCACATTCGCACATTCCTTGGACAGCCCATTGATTTCAGTGGATATGATGTAATACTTTATTTCACCAGCGGTGGCACTGCAGGGGAATTTAACACTTGCTGCCAGGATCCTGAGCAGATTCCAAGTAATTCCCTCTTTAGTAACCTCTAAATTCTGAGCAGAGTAGCTGCTATAATGTTGCTAGTATTGCAAATAAAAAGTAATAGGCTTCAGCAAAAACTTTCTCAAGGTCTAGTTTGTCTTTACACTTGTAACCTTCAAATTATTTGGAAAAAAAAACAACTCTATATATTCTTGTCTCTTTGCGGTATCTGCTTTCTTCAAGGTTACATTACCTAAATGGATGCCCCTAGCTGCTTCAGATTCATATCTATACATCCAAAATGATCTATCGGTTCGGAGGCTTCTCATACCGCTCTTATTTTACAGAATAATTACACTGTTGGCCTTTAAAGAGGTAAATCTGCTCGGACCAAAAATATTAAAGTGAGCAGTTGGCACCTTATATGCCGTGTCACATAATGTGATCTGCTGATACAAGCGTTCTGTTTATCTCACTTTTACACAGCCAAGATGTGAAGAAGCCGCTCCAGTTATGATGAGATCTCTCAATAGGTGTCCGGTAGCTATGAGAGATTGGCGCACCGATGAACGGGTTAAAGATTGGAAATAAGTTTTAGTTTTCATCAAAAATGTTGGCAGGTGTAACAAAAATTCTGAGTTATAGAGAATTTTTTTTTTTTTAGTATTTTATGTATTTATTTTTTTAAAGTACCAGGGCTGAATTAAAGGGGCTCTTATCACAGTGGTAAATATATATTCATGCCACCACAGCAGCATGGTGAGTATATTTAGTTTAGCAGCTGAAGTCAGGGGCATTAAAGGGGCTATCCAGCGCTACAAAAACATGGCCACTTTCCCCCTACTGTTGTCTCCAGATTGGGTGGGGTTTTGAAACTCAGTTCTATTAAAGTAAATTTAGCTTAATTGCAAACTGCACCTGAACTGGAGACAACAGTAGGGGGAAAAGTGGCCATGGTTTTGTAATGCTGGATAACCCCTTTAACATCTGCTCTTTATTCTCTTTCTTTGTGCCCAAATACATTTTACTGTATTTTCATGTCCTAGTTTCACGGTCATTTGCCTCCACTGGAAATCAGGAAATTTAACTCTCTCTATGAAAGTAACATACAGCAGCTGATAAGTACTGGAAGGCTTGAGTTTTTTTTTTTTTTAATGGAAGTAATTTATAAATCTGTACAACTTTCTAGTACCAGTCTATTTAAAAAAAAATACAAATAATAATAATAAAATAATATTAATAATAATAAATTAAGTGATTGAATGAGTGATTTAAAAACTAAAATTTTTAAGTTAAGACACAAAATACATAAACATAACATGATCATAACCCTCACATATTTGGTACCCCCATTTCATCAAAATATGCATTCAATGAGGGACATTTATGAATGCTGTGTCCCTGACCTACACAACAGGGAAGGCATAGATTCTTACCTTCCCTGCTGAGTACACCCGCCGAAAAACCCCGGTTAACTAGCCGTAACCTCCCACTCCTGATTTACAATGATTTACGCCTGTTTGTGGCAGGTGCAGATCCGATTGGATTTACCTAAGAGGCATTAATAAAAAAATTTACCAAGCGTCAATAAAAATTTAACATGCATACACACTAAGGGTAGCTATGGGGTTACATATCTGCAGCTGAATTTTCATTCCACTGCAAATATGTAACCGGTCCCTTTAGCCCCCCCCCCCCCCCCCGCAGCCCGCAGCCCGCAGCCCCCGCCCGGAGCATACATTACTGGCAAAATTAAGTGAATGGACTAGTACTGTCAAGGCTTAATAAAGTGCAGTGCAGAAGGAAGATAAGAGCCATACCTCCGCTCCCCTCGCTCCTCATCAGCCAATCACTGCTGCCATGCACTGATTGGCTGATGGGGTGCGAGGGGAGGCGAGAGCCTAAAGCCCCTATCCTATGGGGCAACTGAGAAGAGCAAACGAGCGCTATTAGCGCTCGTTTGCCCCTCGTTCCCCGCTCGCTGCCGCCTCTATTACACGCGGCAGCAGTGAGTGGGTGAGTCTGGGGGGGGGGGGGCGAGTGATCGCTAGATCATCCGGGTAGCCCATAGCATAGAGCAGCGGTCTGCTGCCACCGCTTCTATTCCACAGAGTGATGGCAGCAGACTGTTGCTGTATGAGTCCTTTGTATTTCAACATGTTTGAAAGACAAATGACGCAAGGATCAGCCGACATGAATGATGTTGGCTGATCATTGCCTTCTATTCCACGGGACGATTATCATTCCATGGAATAGGGCCTTAACACACAGCCGTAGTGCCAAGCAGGTATTGTATGTTCCGGGCCGGGGGCTGCGGGTGGGGGGCGGTTAAAGGGGCCGGGTCACATACTGGCAAAAGAATGAAAATTGCGGGCTTGTGACCCATTCAACTTCACACTACCAAGATCTGCAGCGGATTTCGCTGCAAACTCGCAGGGTGAAATCCGCTGTGGATCCAGTACGTGTGAAGCTACCCTTAAAGTGTTCCCATAGAATCAACAAACTGTCTTATTGAAACAAAACCCCATATTACTACATTAGGCTAAGCAAAAAATGCAAACATTTAAAATCCAGAATGTCAAAATGAAGAATTTCAAAATTCTGTGTGGCCCTTTAAGGGTTAAATTACCAACATAATCTGGGTTTGTAGGACTAATGCATCCATTGTATAGAAGTCATCCTGTTCCACATAGTGGTGAAGTGATCTAGTCCCCCTGGTGCCAGCACCTCTATACAGGGATGTATACATTTAGTTAGGCGCTAATGGTTGCCTATGAATGACTACAAGCATTGCGCCTATTGATTTTATCACCTTCATGTTAGATCCCTGTGTGAGAACTGTCACCTCCGTGTTATCTCATTAGGATAATGTACTAGGCTAGAAAACCAATGTTTAGAGTTTACAGCTCATTAACCTAAAACCATTGTAAATGGTCTCTGACCAATATTTCCCCTTCTCACATGTAAAGCTGCTGCTGCAGACGCCTTAGTTATCTCTTATCTATCATTCCGCTTGTACTTGCTCCTCGATAAAATTAAAGAGGTTTCCATCTTTGTATGAATAATAATAATAAAAAAAAATTAAAAAGTCATAAATTTACTTTGTGTCTTAGTCTTAGTTTTGAGGGCTGTATTTTGCAAAAGCAGTTTCTAAATTATGAACAAGTTCATTATTTGAATGGCCATAATCATTATTCTATATGGCATGTGCACTGCCGGCCCATCTCCCATTGATTTTAAAGCTATGTTCACACAAGGTTTTTTGAAGCGAAAATTTTCATAATTAAAGGGCATGATCATATTTACGTCCGTAATTATAAAAAAATCTAGCTGTATTTTTACTTAGAAAAAAAATTTGAACATAGCCTAATGGGGCATATAATATTAGGGTATAGTGAATCCGGCTATATTTAAAATCCTTGAAAACCATCCAAATCAGAAGGATCCTCATAATAAAATAAATATAACAATAAAGATAAAATACCACATCAGGATATACATCCATCTATAAAATTGGAATACAATTCTGAGGGCTGGTGCAAGGTGCTTCTGGGATAATGCTGTAAATCATGGTCTTTGTTTACCCAGTGTAACGGTCCTATTACACGGCCTATGGTGGTCCAATAAATAACGTAAACGAGCGTCGATCTGCTTGATTGACGGCCAATTGTTTAGCAAGGGCTGGGTGGACATCGTTAGCGATGTCCGTGCAGCCCTTGCCCTAAATGGTTATACCAACCTCTTAAAGAAAAAAAGCATATGCACAATAAATGGTAGCACATCACGAAAATCTTTATTATAACACTGACAGATACAAAAATACCACATAAATATATGAATGTACAGGAGTAGTAAAATGAGGTGTTGTCTCCCTCATTTTACTACTCCTGTACATTCATATATTTATGTGGTATTTTGTATCTATGTCAGTGTTATAATAAAGATTTTTGTGATGTGCTACCATTTTTTGTGCATATGCTTTTTTTCTTTGAGAGGTTGATGTACTACTTATATGCATTGGTTTAGCACTCCATGATTATTAGTGGTGCCCACTAGCTTTATACACTATCACCTCTCCATGCTCCTGGTCTTCTCCTGTTCTCTGCTTCCTCCACTGCGTCTGTGACTTCAGAGAGGCCTGTCAGCCAATCACTGGCCGGGACTGCTTCAGTTTACCAAAGCGATGCGCGGCCAGCGTCAATGATTTTAGGTCCAGACTTAAAAACACGATCATCGGCTGATCGTTGTCGCTGTTACACGGAGCAATAATTGTCCAAATCCGCCTGATTCGGCCTATTAACGCTCTGTGTAATAGGTTCCTAAGTGCCAGGTGTGATGGAGATGGGGGTGTCCTGATGTGGATGTGCAGAATGGGGTGTAGAATAATTAGAGACAAGCTCTCTCCGTACTGTATACAAATATAATAAAGGCCATCCTGAAATTTTGCATGGAAAAAAAATACATGTGCGCCCTAAAATAAGATGGAGGTATGGTTCTTATCTTCCTTCTGCACTGCCGTAAGCCTTGACAGTGACAGTCCATTCACTTAATTTTACCAGTAATGAAGGTAACTTCACCTCGGTTGGCGTTTGGTGGGGTTCCTTAGATTTGCAGTACTTCTTGACACCCTGCAATGCCTAACATTATGTTGTGCAGACACTTTGGATGTTGGTCTCCCAGCTACTCTAATGACTAGGCCCGGCCTGAAGCCCAACAGGTCCTAGATGGAAATGAGGCACTTGTGACGTTTCTCCTCACTGACTGCAGTAATTGAAGCCCTCTCAGATACTGGCACTCTTAACAATGTATCCCCTTTGAATGGGGACTGGTAGACCTGGGCAACCAGTAGAATTTGTAGGGTTACGGCTCCATATTTACCCCTTCATTTTAGCAATCTGTGGGTTTAAGCTATATTATATGTCAAAAGTTTTATAAAACAATAATGACTTCTCTCAGCACATCCACCTACCGTGTCTATCAAATATGACCTTGTGCATGTCCATATGTCTAAGATAGTAGAATATAAATAGGATTTAGATTGGCATTAATAGTATCCTCTAGGAAGCAAATACCGGATAATAAATGATAAACAGTCACCTGATTACTCTCTTCGCGTACGTCTTCTGGCAAACATAAAATCAAGGAAAACGAAGCAGACAGTTTGCTGTGAAGTTCTCACTCATGGACACCGCACATGCGCTCCCACTAATAGAGTGTAATTAATTGTTGATTAATTGCAGCAGCCGATGACATTGACCCCAATTTAGCGATAACAAAAAGCAATTAAAGAACCATTTGAAACAAATGCATAACAAGCACAAAATGCAAGAACTTCACACAAGGACTGAGATTTTGATATTTAGTTTTTGATACAGACACCCCGAGTGAAACAATAAAAAAAGATTTTGGGGAAAAAATGTTAACAATATTAATTTTGGCCTTAACATTTTTTTTTTTTTTACAGCTTTATTGTACGGTGGGTGTCTGGTGTCTATACAAAGCAGAAATGACAAAATAAAATTACATTTTCCCTTGCATTAGCTAGTGGATTTTCACAAAAAGTTTCCTTCCATTCAATTCATTCATTCAATTCATTAAAATATTCAGTGGAACCAAGCTGTGGTATTTCCATGTGAAATCTGGGGCACTCGGCTAGGCACTTCTCTACCCACTGGTTCTAGTGAACAATCATATTCTGAACACTTGGACTCATCTATCAAAACTTTCCACATGTCTCTAGAACACAATTGTGCCCTCTGGGGCAGAGGCACATCAATAAAATGTCAAGTTGGCACTCATATACGCTCTAAAAATTACCCCAACATAGTCAGTAGCCATTGAAATCAATGGGACCACTTTGACATCATGCTGGCATGTCCATGCCATTAAGGACACAATTGTGATGTGAATGAGCCCTTAAAGGGAACCAATCACCTCCTTAAGGTAGAGTAAGTTGGCCACAGTACTTTACAACTGCTGGGCACAGCTCTCCATCATCATGCCCTTCTGTCTCTGACAGGGCGGCAAGTTAAATATCTTCATGTTTAATTGTCTGTCCTGCCACCCGGTAAGAAAGCATGCCTCCTTCCTCTTCCCAGTCATCCACTCTTGATTTGCAGCTTGAGCGGTGGAAAAGCCCAGCGCTCAAGCTGCCAATCATGCGTGAGTGGCTGGAAAGAAGGTGGAAGCAGCTGCATGTGGCTTCCCCCCCCTACTCACTCTTCCTTATGGAGGGATGTTCCCTTTAAGGAAAACTTTGTTCATGCATATTTGTTTAATTCTGTTTCGAGAAGAAAAAAAAAGTAACCAAAGTAGAAGGTCCTACTCTAGAAGTGTGTGAATGGGAAAATTAGGGGCACATAGGGCATTAGGAAACTTGCGTACTAGCTAGAGACCATGGGTCTGTAGCTGATGGAAGATCAGAGTCATTATATACACAATGTTAACGTGGATATCTTGGGGATATATATATATATATATATACAGCTAAGATATAGAAACCGGAGGTGAACTTAAAATACTGTATTCTCAATGGACATCTGTTTTTCCGACACCACATATTAGGTGCCAAGTAGAGCAATACTATTCCCTTTGTGACACTTCTCTCACTAGCCTACATATCCTGTAATGTGCAGGGACTTTTTTCTGAAGTTTTGGCAGATTTCTTTGTGTTCATCACTAAATGATAAATCGGGTCCTAATTTCTAAGAGTGACTTCAGATTTTGAAGAATTATATTTGCCATTTTTTTTTTATTATATTGCTTACACTATTATGTATGCTCTCAAAATGGAGTTAAAAGCCAGAGCAGGTTAGTTGGTAAAATGAGTCATCCCCACTTGACATATGATGAATGATGTGTTATACAATACATAATTAACACCATTAGATACTGTACAAAAACTTTGCGCTCATAAGCATCACTTCTTTGTGTATGCCCCTGCAAAGAGGCAACGATAAGGAGCGCTATGTGCTACAAAATAATCACAAGTCCTTTGTACAAGTGTAAAAAAAAAAAATCTTTATAAAAATATAAATACCCCCCAAAACAGTGTACCATATTTTCTGGCTTATAAGACGACCTTGCAGCCTTTCCTGAGCTCCCCCCACCACATGCTGCAGATTCTCCAGTCCGGTTTTGAAGTTTTTCAGCATCAACCCTACAGGACGACACCTGGCTTTCGAAAAGATTTTCCTGAGTTAAAAGTAGTTTTGTATGCAGGAAAATACAGTACTTTAATTTATTTAAAAATTTACCCCACAAGTTAACATTGTATGATAAAATGAAGTGTGACAAGGGTTGTCTGGGCAAAATAAAAAAACAGGTTGTGCAGGGGGTAGCGAGAACATGATAAACAAGTTATACTTACCTGTCTCATTGCCTCTGCAGCACCACTGCTCCCAATCCTCCTCTGAATCACCCAGTTTCTGTGATGTTATGGCTTCCCCTCAGCCGAACAGTGATTGTCCTGTGCAGAATTGTTCTTCCTCTTTTGCTGATTGGCTGGGCAGGTAGTTCTTATAATTCTTATAGGGCTGTACAACTTAATCTTTAAAAAAAAAGCTCTCATAGGGCTCACTGGATCTTAGCAGCCAAGCCTTAAAGGGGTTGTCCAGCAAAAAAAAAATTCAAATCAACTGGTGTCAGAAACTTACATAGATTTGTAATTTACTTCTATTTAAAAATCTCAAGTCTTCCCATACTTATAAGCTTCTGTATATCCTGCAGGAAGTGTTGTTTATTTACTTTAAGACACTGTGCTCTCTGCTGACATCTCTGGCAGAGTGATGGAACTGTCCTGAGCAGGAGAGGTTTTCTATGGGAATTTGCTACTGCTCTGGACAGTTCCTGACTCAGCCAGAGATGTCAGCAGAGAGCACTGTTTCTGAATGTAAATAAAACAACACTTCCTGCAGGACATACAGCAGTTTGTAAGTATGGGAAGACTTGAGATTTATAAATAGAAGTAAATTACAAATCCATATAACTTTCTGACACCAGTTAATTTGAAAGAAATTTTTTTTGACCGGACAACCCCTTTAATAGACACTGACTCTTGCGAAGTCACCAAAATAAGGGGGTGACTGAGGGTATTGTAAGGGTGGGAGATTTATACAAAGATGGAATTCCAATGTTCTTTGCTCTGCTCTATTTGCCTACAAGGGTATTTTCAGTCAAGACATGCCCTTGGTGTGTAATTCCTGGCTAGTGTGAGTATTATATCCATACAACCTCTAACTGGCATCCTAAGATCGCAAGGCCCCAAAGGTTCGATATCTGCCTTACATACTCATTTGTTGTCAGCCAAGGTCAACTCTGCACCTCCACCGGTACATGACAAGTAGTTATCCTATATTTCAGATGTGACATTGGAGGTACGGACTGATGTGTGTTGAGTTCTCATTTAACAGTCTCCTTGCTGGTAATAGTAAGCTGATACATGTATACATATACATATCTCTCATGCACTTCTAATGACCAGATTTTTTACATTTGGTCTGGGACTTTCATCTGGTAATCCCTACTGGAGTAGTGTACTTGATTTCTTTGATTGTTTGAAATTTTAAAATCCTTTGGTTTGGTATCGTAGATAAGGATCATTGGACACACTATACATGCATCTTGCACGATCTGAGGAAGGGGCTATTCCGCTCCTGAAATGCATTGCAAATAAGGAAGACTTCTATCTGGCTCAAGTCTCCTGATACGTTATGCTTGTGTCGACCTAAGGGTCCATTTCTTCTGGGGAAATTTCTGTTGGAAATTTTTGAGTTCTGGAAATTTGTAATAGATAAAGTGGTCTTTTAGCACTAGGGGGGTTCCAAAAGGTCCAAGACCTTTCATTACAGTCAGATATTACTCTAGAGATTCCTGAAGAATAATGTTCACTCTAGATACCATCTTTACGATAAACCACCTTCATTTAGAGCCTGGTCTGTAGGATCTCTATTCAGCTCTATTATTAATTCACTTGCACAATGTTGTTTTACCTCCAATGTAACAGAACTAAAAATCTGTTATATCTTATATCATGTACTTTTCAAGAAACATGGTAACTACCATCTAGATATAAACATATATACTGCTGTGACATCACAATAAAAGATAGCCTTAATACAAAAACTATGATGACATCATCACGAAAGAACACAACCTAGCGATAAAGACAAATACGAATGAATGATCATCCCAATAGAACATGCCGATGAATGAAAGTAGTTTATTGTGACATCATTATAAAGGTATTCCCATGTCATCAAGTGATGGCATATTATAGGCATGTGTCATCACTTAATGAAAGGTCGGGTTCTGACCTCGGGGACTCCTGTGGTTCCTGTGAATGATGGGAATGCAGCACTAATTTAGTGCTGCAGCTCCTTCATAGTATTTTTCCGCATAACTGCAGGACTGTGAGGAGGCACTATGCCGACCTGGTGCCCCCTGAATTGTCCCTGACACAATAGAGAATGTTTGCTTACTCCCTGCATTGCTCTATGGGACCTTCTCTGTGATATGGGCTGTATGGTGACATCATTGCACAACTTGTATCATTACACAGGGGCATAGCTGACAGAAACCAGGTCCTGTCTGTATGGCAGAGCTGAGTGGGAGCAGTGGGAATCTTGACAGGTGAGTATTCCTTATTGAAGCCGGAAGGGGCATTTTGGGACACAGTGCGGTCCACTTTTCTATTAGAAAGCAGCCACGTTCTTCTAATCTAATTTTCTGGTTAAAAAAAATACTTGGGGAAAAGTTATCCCTCAAACCCCCCCCCGACACACAGGAATGTTTGGTACGGCTGAGCATTTCTGTATTCTCTATGGGGAGGAGCAAGGGTATGGGGAGGCAGTCTGGCTACAGCTTATCTCTTCCAAAACAAAAAAAGCCAACTGTGATTTCCCATCATGCTTGACCCCTATCTCCACCAACATCATCTGTCGGTGGTTGTTTGGCCCCATACACCTTAGATTGATGACTGAATCCACCACTAGCATTGAGTTTGTCTCTTTAATGTATATGGGAAACCAAAAGCACAGACCAGACTATAACTAGAATAGCTCATTCCTTCAAATGACAGTAAAATACTTGAACTTTCTGGAGAACTTAACAGTTTTGACTTCAGCACAGCCAGTAATGTCCTACACCAGGTGCCTTTGCCTCCCCAGCAGGAATATCATGCAAGCTTTAGCCTGGCTAGGATTCACCAGGACTGGAGATTCTCCCTAAAGAGTATATAGACCGGGACTCTCCACACCTTTAACTGGTTCTTCCTCCGTAACTGCAGGAACTACTCCTAGCCACATCTTTTCTGGTTTCTTAAAAGTTTGTGCACTCTGCTTTTCCAGGTTTTCAATTTATCACTGCAACATGCTCCAATTACTCTGACAAAAAACGTCCACTGTCAGACAGGCCCGATTGTGGTTGTTATCTCCACAGGAGTCATCTGCAGTTATCAACACGGACAGTTTCCATAAAGCTTCATAATTTTAGCATGTAAATTGAGCCCACGGAGTCATCTGTTAACGGACAATCACAAAACCACTTTTTTTTCTTCTTCTTTTTTTTTACAGTGCATCATCCCTTTATTGTGGAGTCAACAAAAACGCAGCATTTATTTCTTCTGAAATGACTGTCTTCTTTCAGCCGGAAACCACTGTAACACAACGTCTGCTCAGTGGTTACCACTTTGGTATTGAAGTATATATTTGGGTGCCCTAGTTTATTAGTACGGCGGCATGCAATGTGCAAGGCTCAAAAACTAGTTGTATGGTTACAAAAATAAGTCATGACCTACCTCCTCTTCCTGACCCAAGGCAAATGACTAACGCGGAGGCAGACTGTGACCTGCTTAGACTGGTTTAGTGTGTCAACTGCCACCTGGTTTTATGTCATTGAACATTTAATGAAGCTGTCTAAATCAGGCAGAGTTAACCCAGAAACCACGCTACAGTCTTAAGTTGTATTTTTAGGTTAAATCCTGTTAAATACATTAAGCAGCATCTTAAGGGCACCGTGTTTTGAAACTTTGTTAATCCATCTTGTGTCTTTGCTGGCGGAAGGGAATTATCTTGTGCTCCCAGGCCTTTTATATAGGAATGTTTAGTTACACATAGGATTTGGTAGATTGCATGTGTTTTTTTCCAAGAAATAAGGGATAAAAAACCCAATGGCAGTGTCCAGCCATCCTATAACCAACCCATTGAAAAAATACAAAAAGTTGTAAAATCTGAGGCTGAGCCTTCAGGTCCTCAAATGTCAGTGTAGCATGTGGTAAATTAAGCTGGACAAACACATAATATCACTGTCAGCCCACAGCTATTCCACTCACCACAGCGGCTTATTTCCCACAGGATCAAAGGATCGAGCATGTTAAAATCAAATGTGCCCGAATCTTCTTTCCTCTTTGCTAAGTGCCAGTAGGCCCTCATATGCATTAAATGGAATTAAATGGTGATTAAGTGCCCCTAAAATCCTGGGGATCAGCTAACATTTATTTTAATTTCTGTGGTCTTTTTTGAATTTTTTGTAAATTTATTTGAAAAACAAAAACTAAAAATTTGCACAGTCATAAGTATTCAGACTCTGTGCTTTGAGATGTTTTTGCAATTCAGCTGATTGGACATGGTTTGGAAAGACACAGAACTGTCTATATAAGGTATCACATCTGACAATGTAAACAAAGCCATGAGGAGGAAAGGACTTCTGGTAGAGTTCACAAAAAGAATTGTGTTGAGGCACAGATCTATCAATAGAAGGGTACCAAAAATTTTTTGCTGCACTGAAAGAACCCAAGAGCTCAGTGGCCTTAGTAATTCTTCAATGGCTGTTTGGAACAACCAGAAGTCTTCCTGGCCACACAACTAAGGAGTCAGTAGATAAGAGCCTTGGTAGGAGAGGTGACCAAGAACTCTAAAGATGTGTAGACAGGAGAAACTTCATCCATCGCTGTAGCACTGAACCAACCTGAGCTTCATGGATTGACCAGAAAAAAAGCCTCTCTTTAGTAAAAGATACATGAAAGAACACATGGGGACATTTATTAAGTCCGGAATTTTTTGCGCCGGGCTTGAAAATGTCCCTGCACAGGCTCACAGGAATTATGTAGCGTTCCAATGCCTCTACTTAAATCCCTGGTTCACCGGAGACTTTACGTTTGCCCGCAGTGAAACCTATGCCAGCTCAGAGCTGGCATAGGCTTCAATTACGTTTCTCTATAGGAAAAATGCTAAATGCGCCCACAGAGAGACCACGCCGCCTCTGTGTGTGACCACACCCCTTCCCTGCCCCTCTGGGGCAAGTAACGCAGAGGGGCCTAATGCAAATAAATAAAAAATTTCTCAAAACAAGTGATTGTGAATATATTTGCGTGACACAAAATGGCATCTCCGCCAGATAATAAATGGCCCCCATGGAGAGCTCTAAGACCATGAAACAAGATTCTGGTCTTAATTCTTAGCCCAGATTTGTAAATAAAAATGGGTATAAATTGCCCACACCAACAAACTTTGATAAATCTGGCCCATGTATTCAGGAAACCAGACACTGCTCATCATCTACATCCACTAATACTATTACTACAGTGGCAGCATGGGGCGGCAGCATAATGCAGTGGGGGTGTTTTTTAGTGTCTGGGACAGGGAAAGTGGAAGGCCATGTTCACACATCGTAAGTTGGGTATTAATCATGGCTGTTGTTGCTGATGTGCAGTGCATTCTGAGAGAATCCCGACCGGAGTGTATACACAAAGGGCCACATGTATCATCCGGCGAATGGATGATTTTCGGCGGAAAGTGCCGATTTGCGTCTTTTTTTAAGCAAAAATGGCGGATTTGCGAATAAAATATTCGCAAATCGGCACTTTCCGCCGAGTACGCCAGGGGGCGGAAAGGGGGCGGAAAAGGGGCGGAGAGTGGGCGGAACGGAGGGCGCGGACTCAGAGTCCGCGCGATTTATCATCCGTTCCGCCAAAATGTACGCCGAAAACCTACTCCAGTCCTCAGCTGGCGTAGATTTTCGGCGGTGCGCAACGGCGCGCACGGGATTTATGTAGAGGCAGTCCGCCTCTACATAAATCTCCGTAGCGCCGGAGCTGCGGGGGCATTTTTACCTCCGGCGTAAAAAACGCCGGACTTAATAAATGCCTCCCATAGTGTATTGTGCAGCAGCTATTCATTGAATAGGGGCCGCACATCCCTGACAGATCACACAATGGAGTGTGTGGCTCGGGCCGCACTCTCCATTGTGTTCAAAGGTAAATTAGAATGCGAGCGCACACAGATGCGCCTGCATCCCAATTCAGCACAAATGAGGATTATCCAGCCAGTACTGCAGTACCAGCCGGGATCTTCACTAACACCGGATGTTCTGTTTCTTAATCAAAACCCGATCCAGAGTTCTCTGGACCCTAAATTGGGCTAAAGGTTAATCTTCTAACTAGACAATGACTCTAAGCACACAGCCAAGACAACATACTATAGCACAAAGCCGCAAGATAACAGCATGAGTGAAAAAATTAAAGGTTTGAAGACTTTCCGAATGTATTGTATTTCAATACTCTTTTGGTAATACTATCTGGAGGTGTAAGGAGGCACATTTGCTTGATTTCTTTGGATTTTTACTGCCTCCACCACTGAGGAATGGATATGCTTCTATTACAGCAACTAAACTCTAAGCATGAATCTATGACTGAAACTTTGCAGTAATCTTATCAATGCGATATACTTTATGTTTTACTGTATCTACATCCTTAATCTAAATGTCAAGATAGTGTAGGAAATGCATGTATGGCTTGATAAGTAATTCTTTGTATCATCCTTACATCGAATGATCCTCACCTCAGCTAAATATTCTCACATCAGAATGTCTCAGTAGTACAGTCTGTATCATATCTTAGCAGTAAAATAACATTTTTTTTAATATCCCTAACATACACTAGGTATTTTTATTAAAAGGGGTTGCAGTGGACATGCAACTAGCCACTACTCACCTCCCCTATTCCCTTCAAGCTCTTAGTTTGACATCATCTGGTCCCACCTCACATTGCTTCTTCCTGCTTGTAAGACAAGCCCTCTCAGCCAATTACTCACTGAGGCGGGACATTGCTGTGGCCAGTGATTGGCTGAATGGGCAGTTCCTGTAAAGAAGCTTTGACAATTAAGAGCTGCAGAGGGGATGGGGGAAGCGAGTATGCCCTTTTTTTTTTTTTTCTTTTACTATCCCCAGCCATACATAATTTCTTTTAAACCCCTTTAAGTTTCTACGACACTTGCTAAATATTACATGTCTTTTCATGGTCAGGATCATTCTTTAGTATACATACACTTTTTTTTGGCAGTGTAATATATAACATATAATATACCGTAGTTAGACATTTTTGATTAATTAGATTATTAACAGTTCTCCCTTCTATAAAAGGACACGTCGGTGGCTTTTAGCGTTATCCGTCATAGAAGCTGCATCCCTAACCAAACCGTTGACTTAATCTCCAAAGAGATCTTGATGAAGGGGGGCAGGGTAAAAAGTTAATGAGCTGAGTCTGAATCTAATTAAGATCCTTACTCTGCAGTTCAAGGCAGTGATGGAGTGCCTAAGGAAAGGAGACAAGAAGTGTCCCCACTACTCTAGCCACAGTTTTACGGGCTTTTGGGACGTAAAGGATCACTTAGAAAGCAAGAGAACAGCACTTTAGCATCTGAACTACATAGCCGAAGGGCAAATGGGTCCACTCATAAGCAAAACCAAGCGTGCAATATTTCTTAATTAACGTATGCAAGACAGAAGTTAAATTGGTGAAATATTGACTTCCCTGGTTGGAAACAAGCTCTTCAGTCATCATAAGATAAGTGCTTGTCTGCAGGCAGATCCTTAATGTACATAGTTGGCCCGTTTCATAGGACACGTTGAACTTAACATTTCTAACAATTAGCGTTGTTGTCACTGAAGAAGAAAAAAATCATAGCCATATTGTGTGAAGACAGAGCGATAAAAAAATACTGAATTTACTTTGCGTGAAATAGAATTTTATGAAATTTAAGAGGTTAAAGAATAAAATTGGCAGTTAATTTGATTTATTCCCATCTGTTACAATGTAACAAACTTCATTCAGTGGTTCCTTAAAGGGAATGTCTAGAATCAGAAAAAGTGGGACCCCCCCCCCCAAAAAAAAAGTGGTGTGGGGTGTGGGGGTGTGGGGATGAGTTGCAGTGCCACAAGCTACCTATGGACAAGAGCAACACTGTTTTCTGGAAAGGAACAAAAAACACATTATGAGAACCCTTTATTCAAATTGTGAATGGTTTGAGGAGACACCCTAGTGACAAACCATATGTACATGATCTCATTCTTATTTAAATCTGGGTCTGTAGTGTTCAGGAAGCTATCAGTATATCTTGACCACAGCCTGTAATGCACCTATAGTACCTTTATATTTCAGGATCCAGAAATGTTCTCATTTGAAGGCTTAGGCCTATACATGGGATAAAGCCCCTGCTGTTTCCCAACAATGCTTCAGAAATTCTGGATAGCTACAGATGAGAATCCATTGCTGTACAAAATTCCAGAGGCACCCATAGACTTCTTTGGACCTATCTGTGCCATGATTCAAGAGAAAAATAGCATATGTCCTATATTTTCTACTTCAGTATTTCTGAAAGGACACCCTTCAGTAAAAACACTGAAGGGTGGCCCTGACCAATAGAACTCAATAGTTGTTTTTTTCCCAATCAATTTTATGGTCGTGTGCATGAGGCTCAATTTGGCAACTATGGGGCATATGTATCAATGGTATGTTTTTTTATTTGTGTGCATGTCTAATTTTAAGTTTCCAGATGCTGGATTTATCAAGAGGTGGAGCTTGGAGCCGACATCAATTTTTAGCCTGTTATTTGGCTAATCTGGATGAAAATCTTGATACATTTTGTGCAAGGGGAGGACACGACTTGAGGACGACTTGAGGACACGCGCCAACTTGAAAAAATGGCACAGTTTTTGCACAAGGAGGAGTCTTTGCGCTAAATATTGAGCATTTTTTTAAGCTTGTGCTAGGCGCAGACTTTGATACATACTTGGTAAAGGGGCCACAATAGGTAAGAAAATAAATGACAACCCTCCCCCATAAAATTGCTTATACATTGTAATTAGAGATGAGCGAACCTAGAGCATGCTCGAGTCGATCCGAACCCAAACTTTCGGCATTTGATTAGCGGTGGCTGCTGAAGTTGGATAAAGCTCTAAGGCTATGTGGAAAACATGGATATAGTCATTGGCTGTATCCATGTTTTCCAGACAACTTTAGAGCTTTATCCAAGTTCAGCAGCCCCAGCTAATCAAATACCGAACGTTTGGGTTCGGATGGACTCGAACCCGGTTCGCTCATCTCTAATTGTAATTAAAAAAATATATATATATGCTGCTGCCAAATAACACAGCACACCTTTAGAGGTGCTATGGGGTCAGTAGCTTCACAGGTCAGAGTAGTTTGGGCAGCATGAGGGGTTTCTTTACTCCTTAGATGTAGGATAGGCCATACTACTTTCAATAAACACATTCTTTCAAAATTTGTGAATAATTTCCTTGTTAGAGTTATAGAACATTGCTGTTTACTTCCCGCCAACCCTCATTGCCCATTCTCTGGCCTCTGTTCAGTGTCAACTGTGCCTTCAACTGAAGACCTGACATAGTCTGGTTGCTAGGGATACGCCGCCTGACAACCCTTTTGAAAAATCTTCGATTGTTAAGATGGCGATACATCTTCAATAACTCATGGCTGCCAGTTATCTCTTCAATCAGGCCCCCTGTCCTCGCTACTCACAGGAATGTTTAGCACAACTCTGGTTGCAGCTTATCTCTCCCAAAACAAAGTGGTCGGGCGATAATTTTCCATTACATCTGACCCCCATCTTCATCAACATCATCTGTTGGTGGTCGGTCTGAAGAACCCCATATCTCTTATACTGGCGGCCCAACCCGCTGCAAGTGGCTGATCAAAGTACAAGGTGTATGGGGACCATTAAAGAGAGTATCCATAGCAACCAGTCCTGCTTTACCTGTGCAGCGTATCCGCAAGTGCTTGTTGTTTTATACAGTATGTACATCTGATTCACACCATGAGAGCGTTCTCTACACATCACATAGCTGAGAAGTTTCCTCTTCCAGTTAGTTTATACACCTGACCACAAACTTAACGCTTTATAGAATTTTCACAGCAGAAATAGTGTAAAAGTCTCAGTTATAATAAATAAGATATGGAATCTGCCAGGGACTCTTTTACTCCTGGCTGGTTTTATAGTGTGGACTGGCAGAAGCAGCTGGGGCGCGGATTAATAATACCTGTCACAGCTGCATTTTACGAGCGGCTCACAACCAGCCGAGCCGTACTGAGCCAACAGGTTACTGCAGGCTACGGCCCTCACAATTTATACCTCACATCAACTGTGAAAAAAAACATATTGGTTCCTATGGGGTGACATTCAACTTTTACCGTAAAACTATTAAACATGACTAATTGCAGCAATGATGATTGGAATGTAAATAGGGAAGATCCATTGAATCCAATTAGAGACGTCATTTTACAACCCCCCCCCAATATATGGAAATGTTTATATTGAATAGCTTTAATTTATAAAACAGTAAATGGCCTGTGAATGAAGTAACAGTGTAGTTGAAACATACAAACCTTAAAAGGGGACATAAAAAAAAGAAAAGAAGAACAAAAGAATCATTGCACTTTCCTGCCCCAGTTGTAAAATCACCAAAAATCCAGCTGTTGCAAAACTACATTTTCCATCACGCCTGGACAGACAAATCCAAAGCTTTAGCAGTCCGGACAGGACGGGAATTGTGGTTTTACAACAGCTGGAGGGTCGCAGTTTGGAGATCCATACTGTAGACACACCTTATTCTTTCCACATATATAGGCTATAAAGCAGGAATGGGAAACATTTGGCCTTCTAGCTGTTGCAAAACTGTTGTAGGGGCTGGTCAGGGGTGGTGACATCACCCAGTTTAGAGACAAGATCTAGCCAAACCTCTTGAGACAGCAGAGGATGTTGCTAAGAAAATACCACATTGAAAACCACATTGAAAACTAAGTTCCCGTCAGGGGAAAATTAGGCAAAAACATGCTAAAGCCAGTACAATTGTGGATAACACTATATTAGTAGGTTCTATGCCTTTGGGGGATGTTTTAGTTAAAAAATAAATAATAATAATAATAATAATAATAATAATAATAATAATAATAATAATAAATATATCCCTATAACCTCCATGATGGGTCAAACTCTGAGTTGGAGATATCATCTCATCGTTCTATAGGGGTTTCAGTGATGGGTATTAAACTAAAGAGAACAATTATCATCATGACACCTATCATAACCATGTCATTACTGAACAAAACCTATAGCCAGATCAATATTAAAAATTATATCACTATATACGGACCATGAGCACATTACCACCACTTTCTATAGTTGTATAGTTGATAATATTCCAAACCTAAGACCAGTGTTACCACCATATAGTGGTAGATGCCAGTACTACACAGGTACTCTGTAGACTGCAGTACAGATATGTCCATTGGTCATAGCTGACGTCTTCTCTGATTGTATTTCCACATTTTTTATAGTCTCTATCTTGCCGAGATATTTTCCAGCCACATCCTGTCTCTGCAGAATTTACTGCCCAGACACCTTTGTTGTTTCTTCCTTTTCGCATAAAACTTCCCATCCATAGTGCCCCCGATTGTATTAGTGTCCCCCTTTGTGCTGCACACAGTAATGGTATTCCTATTATAATAGATACAGGATGACCTCTACCACCACAGGTGCCATGCTCTAAGACAAGTTGGCGACTTCGCTAGATTGTCACCTGCAACATCTGTAGCTAAAACTTCAAGTTCACTTATAAAAAGGAACAACTGATTACATTTCCAGATACACAATGAAACTTTTCCAGAACTTATCACAATAGTAAATATTTGAGATAAGGTCATGACTGTGGGAGGAGAGCTGCTCCTAACCCGAACACTTCCCGATCGTCATCTCTTGAAGGACGTTGTAGCTGCCAGCATAAAAATAATGGAATTGATAGCCAAGAACAGTAACATGCACAGCAAACACTATGTCCGATATGGGACACTCAACACGAAGTTCAGCTTCTCTACAACGTCTCCTTTAACCTCTCTGCGCTGGGTAAAGGGGTATTCTAAGAAAAAAAAAATAACTAGGAAATTGGGGGGGGGGGGTTCCGACCTCTGAACCCCCCGGCGATCTCCATATCAGGTCCCGGCTCTAGAGGAATAAGTAGAGGTGCGGGTCATGTGTCACGTCACACACACTGTGTTCTCCTACTTTATTTATTACTTCAATTATTGTCCAGTTTAAAGAATTAGTGTTGAGAAGTTCTAGATACTTGAAATACTAAACATGTCTGGAAGCTAAAAAAATAATTTTATATCACTTTGGAGCATCTTACCTGCTGTTAATTTCAGTATGTTTTTTTTTTTTTTATTATAACTAACAAGCTGTCCAATCATCGGTAACTGTAACAAAAAGTATATCAACACCTTATCAGCATCCCTGGTGGTCTATCTAGGGAAGTAAGGGGGTTAGAGGGTACCAATTACTTTCCTGAGGGAGTGAGTTTGCCATTCAGTCTTTGGTGGGGCAGCAAATTCAAAATTATCTTTACTGTCCGTCCCGCCACCAGGTAAGTGGGCATGAAGGCAGAGCCGCAGCGGCATGTAGTCAAGCTCCCTCCCCTCTTCCCAGCATTGTATACTTGATTTGCAGCCTGAGCCCTAGAAACTTTAAGTGTTGCTGTCGTTATAACCTTCAAAATCTAAATCAACAGTAGATGTGATATAAAGAAAGTTTGCAAGATACATTCTTTATTTTTTTTTTGTTGTTATTGTGCAGTAAAACAAAGCTGTACTTGCCAGAAATCCAGGTCCAGTCTCCTGAAGGCAGATTTTCTGACTTGTGCTGGTTGTAGAAAACAGACTAAACACAGGAATTACAGCCAGTACAGAGAGTCACGGCTCAATGTGTCCATCAATCACCTGACTGCCTTCTCTTTGTGAGCGCTCAGATGGCCTGGGATACACTGGACTTCCTGTTTTCTGACTCTTTGAGAACAAAACTGTCAGAAAACAGGGAGTGTCGTGTTTTCCATGATAACTAACAAAAAATAATAATGAATGTAAATTGCAAACTTGCTTTATTTCACATCTACTGTTGATTTAGATTTTGAAAGTTATAACAGTGACACTTTAATGCAAAGCCCAGCGCTCAAGCTGCCAATCAAGTGAGTGGCTGGGAAGAGGGAAGGAGCAAGGGTAATACATGCCACTGTGGCTCCATCCATATGCCTACTTATCAGGTGCCGGGAAGGTTGATTAAAGATTAAGATTTTGAATCTGCGGCCCCACTGGAGACTGATGGGCTTGACAGCTGTAAGATACCAGGGCCAACTCACTCACCCTCAGGGAGGTTTATGATTTCCCTTTAGGATCTTCTTCATCCCTTGCGATCTAGAGAAGAGAAGGGTTTTGTTTATGCATCCCTGGTGGTCTGGGGTGCTCAAATAGGTTAATCATTTCTGGTGTCTGGAGGATTATTCAACTTACGCTATTCACATTCAGCTTCCTGTTACTTCTATAGGGTGGTCAAAGAAAAAAAAAAAAGGGGGGGGGGGAATAGGGGTGAGAAGTTGTGATTTACCAGTTATAGGGAACACTCTGTGTTCAGGAAAAGAAGCAGGAGAAAACACAAGTTTAAAAGGGAATCTGTCACTAGGTTTATGCTTCCTTAAATGAGGGCAGCCTAAACTAGTGACAGAAATGCTGAACAGATCGGTGTATAACTTACAGTACATCATTCTGCTCAGCCATTCTCCTAATATGCAGGAGAATAGGAGTCATGCCACATTACTCACCTCACCCTCCAGCTGCTGATTGACAGTTGACTGCCTATACACAGCATGGATGGATAACTGCCAATCAACAGTTGGTGGGTGGAGTTTCCTGCTGCTCATGAATATCCAGGACTACTGAGCTTGTGCACATAGTAACGAGGACCATTTACTACTCTCCATGTTATTCAGGAGGATCTCTCTGAATCAGCTGCACATAACAATGTAAGTGATACATCATTCTGTTCAGCTTCTCTGTAACTAGTATATGCTACCCTTACATAGGACACCATAAACCTACTGACAGAGTTTCTTTAGGGATCTGGGGAACTTAAACAAAGGGCAGACTTTGATAGCTAGACCAGTGCTTCTCAATTTCAGTCCTCAGGCTTCACCAACAGGTCATGTTTTGAGGATTTCCCATACAAAGAACTCCTGTGATAACACCTGATGCACTGAGTATAATTATATCACCTGTGCCATACTAAAGGAAATCCTCAAAACATGACCTGTTGGTGAGGCCTGAGGACTGGAATTGAGAAGCACTGAGCTAGACAACTGGGTCAGAACATATCCATGATGGCAGGTGTTTTGGCATGTTCCTGGTTATAAAGCACCACAAGGACCACAATACTAAAAAGTGACCTTTTAAAGTAATACCTAGCATTATGCGGCCTTTCAAAGTCAATACCTAATATAGTTTGAGGTAGAGATTTGATGAAATCACAGAATCTTACATAAAATACGATAATAAAATACAATAAAAAAAATACATAAAACAAAATTTCATTTTTAATATTTATTCAAATCCTCATTTGGAAATGAACACTAAAATAAAATAAAAAAAAATAATAACAAAAGAATCACACCGCATTATATACAAGGCTTGTGACATCACAGGAAAACAAGAAATTTTCCATTAAAATAACAGTTTTCTGTAAACCTCAGAATCCATAACTGAGTGGCAAAAAACAAAAAAACAAACAAGGTTTCATATTGCAATGCTACATTACTTCATTTACTTTTCTTTTTTCAGAAAATGAAAATATATAAACTAAAAATCAGTCACATTACAATTGTGGGCTCCCCACTGAAATCCAACAATCTTATCATATTAAAAGGGACCCTTCACTTATTATATTATCCCAAAGTGAGGAGGTGGGGGGTTTGATATGAAAAAAACAAACAAAAATACAATACTGTTTTTATCCAATTATTCTCTGACCTGACTGTGAAGCCGTAATGCACAGGGTGTCTTCCCATGCATCGTACATGCAGAATCTAATCACATTTTTTAAATAAAATTTAATTTCTGTACATTTTTTCCCCCAAAGTACAATGATATGTATACATGCAAAACAAGAAGGCCGAGAACCCACCTGCCCCTATATACACAGATATTCACAGACTGTATAGAACCTGAAAACAGGTTTAATTAAAACAATACAAAAAAGGTTGACTTATGGAAAACATTATTTACAGCCATTTTCGTTTTGTTTTCTAAAAAATGCTAACATACCAACGCATAAGTGATACATTATTTACAGTGGTATTTACATAGAGAAGAAAAACATATTTTATTCATTTGTAATAAAAAATACTATATATTTTAAAATGTTATCTCCAAATTATTATTTATTTTTTACACAAATTATTTAACTTTTTGTTTTGCAACACAAAAATCTTTCAGTTTCTAAATTTTGTTAAATTAAATGAATTTTCAAATTTGAAATATTTAAATTTCATTTGTATCAATATATATATATATTTAGGAGAAATTAAACTTAAAAAAAAAAAAAAAAAAATACAGTTCTTCATTAAGAGACGATCCTATCCCTGCTAGCATACTGAATATTGAGGCCTAGAACATGTTCAATGGTGCAAGCACAAGTGAGCAGCCGACCCTTTTACAGTGAGTGTTCACCTTTTAATGTTATGTTGTTTTGAGGGTCAATATTCTGTGCTGATCATTTGTTTAAAATTAGATGTGACAACAATAAATGATGTATTACTTCCGATCTATGTCTGTAGATTGCCTGCACAGACATCACAGTTAAAATATAGGGTAAAGTCAGGGGTGTATTGCCAAGGCTTGATGTTACACTACCTGATCAGCACTTGCTAGTCTTATCATGTAGGAAAAGCCCACTCAGTTACTAGCCACTACGGTGACCCACATTAGCCGGAAATGGGCCAAAAGGGCATTTGTGCTGAGACAGTTTCAGAACTTATCAATGGGAATTTCTATTGTCAACTCCTTTAAAGCTCCCTCCAATGGTGACAGTTTAATCACTTAAAGGGGTTTTACCATCTTGACAAGTTATGCCCTATCCACAGTAGCCATGGGACGATCAGCATTTGAATACCGCCACCTGAAGAAGGTGGATGCAGCCCAAGGACTTCTTGGAAAACACTGATACAGCCATAAACTCTCTAGATGGAAAATAACTATAATTTAGTGGGGCCCGCTGCAACCAATAATGGGAACCTTAAAATCTCCACTAGATGGAGTGGCAAGTAATGCCTGTATGCCTCCGCTCTATTCTCTATGGAACTGTTGGAGATAGAGCAATGCAGCTGTCGGCTACCTTCAGCGGCTCCACAGAGAATGAATAGTGGCCCATTCGTCGGATTTTGGTGTCCACATTCTCAAGATTGTGGAGGGGCCTAAGCAGTTGGATCCCCCCACGCTGCAATCTCAGATATTCCTTATTCCATGGATAGATAGGTAACTTTTCAAGGTGGTAATACCCTTTTAAATCTATGCAAGCTTAGTTTCTGAGAAAGTTCTTACTTGAGAGCAATAAGAACTCTCAAAAATTTCTGATCATGGACAGACCTCAGAGAGAAGAGTTGGCAATAGATCAAATGCAGATATTCCCCACTAATAATTTCTTGAATATTTTATACCTCGTGTATCTATACACTGTATATATGTGTCTTGGGCCATAATGTATGTCCCAATATCATACTGGGTATTTAAGAACAAAAAACCTTTGCATGTGCTATCAAATTATGTGTTACTGAGGTATTACTTTTAGGGCAGGTACCCATTTCATACATTTATAAAGAAAAAAAAACTGGGTAACAATATAGAACAGCAAATTAATATCTTCTAATTTAAATGTCCCACATATCACTTCTATTTACATACACGGCATATATCTATATACATATTTCAGGCACCTGACAAGTGAGGGCATGTCACAGAGATACTTATACATAGTAAAATGTTCTTTTCAGTATTTCACATGTAAACTTTGATAGCTGCCTCTTAAAGAAGTAAATAAGTCAAATAAAACATCACTTTGATATTCACATGGATGGAAGCTAAAGCACTAGATTTATTACGTGTAGTTGGGCATCTGAGATTAAAGGTTTAATAGGGGATTTCAGTAGGGAGATGCTGACAGATCAAAACTTCGGACATGTCAAAAGTTCATTTTGGTGAGAGTGTTCCTTTATTGGTAATATTTAGAGATGAGCGAAGCTCGAGCATGCTTGAGTTCATCCGAACCCGAACGTTCAGTATTTGATTAGCAGTGGCTGCTGAAGTTGGATAAAGCCCTAAGGCTATGTGGAAATCATGGATATAGTCTTTGGCTGTATCCATGTTTTCAAGACAACCTTAGAGCTTTATCCAAGTTTAGCAGCCCCGGCTAATCAAATGCAGAACGTTCGGGTTCAGATGAACTCAAGCATGCTCGAGGTTCGCTCATCTCTATTAATAATCCATAATATAAGCTAGTGGAAATCAGAGAACAAAACTTTAGCTTCTAATTTAGACAGCTTTGCGTTCTATGTCGGAATACTATCAACAAGGCATGGCCATAGGCTTTAGTAGGCTGACTATTGTTACTATGTCTGGTCTGATTTACACCAGTAAACAGTAGGTTTTATTTTGATGTCATACTTAAAGGGAACTGGTAATTACTTTAATTATGCCCAAGCCACCAGTCATCTGGCCAGTCGCTTACAAATTCTTTCTGTCCCACCAACCTTGACTAATAGTATATCCGGCATTTGGGTATAGAAGTAATCAGGAACCACTTAGTAACTAAAGAAGTATGAAAGTGATGAGGGGTTCCCTTAAACCTGCAACACAGCGATGTTTACTTCTAGAGGATATCAGGATGTCTAGATGTTAGACTACCCATATTATGTAGCAGAACTTAAAAGGCTGAAGAGAACCGATAAATGCCATCTTTCAAATATCCAAGACCATATTATGTCTCTGTACAATCTTCACGTTTTATGGAGGCATATGGCACCCATGGTTTTAAGTTGGGACCAACCACCTCTTGAAGCCTCTTATTACATACTAAGGCATTCAAACTTAAGAGTGCTATACCAGATGCTGGATCACATAGATATGCTCCCCAAGGCAATGTATCATAGAACCGCAGGGACTCCATAAGCCTGTGTGCAGGGTCCATCGTGAGGCATTAGGTGATACTGACCAATATAAAGTCTGTTTTGACATAGATCACACACATATGGTACAGCACTTAAAAGAGGTACTCCCAGAAAAAAACACAGGGAAAAAAGTAGGAGATCATGGGGGGGTCCGAACTCTGTACCCCCTGCTGATCTCTATATAGGGCCCCGGCTTCTGTGGAATGAATAGAGCCATGGATACAGCACGGGACCCATGGTTTTATTAATTCCTATGAAGGCAATGGAAAGAACCGAATACCGTGCTCTTCCGATGTACTTAGCTCTTTCCGTCCCTCCACAGGAATGAATAGAGCCGTGGGTAACGTGCCATACTCGCAGCTCTAATAATACAGAAGCCGGGGTCCGATATGGAGATAGGCAGGGGGTACAGAGGTTGGACCCCCGTGATCTCCTACTTTTCTTCTATCCTGTGGATAGGGGAAAAGTTTATTTTTCATAGAATACCTCTCTATCGCACTAAAGCCAGGAAACTAGACCTAAACACCGACATTTTTGCACAATAACATTGAGATTGTTACCCATAAAAGGGCATTTTGATGGTTTACAAAAATATGTTGCTAGTTTCCTTGAAAAAGTTGAGGGAAAAAAATCTCCGGTCCCCTGATCCTGTCTTATTCTAGCTTCTAAAATAAGAGCATTGAGCCAATAACTAACTGTATCAGTTTCCCGCCTTGGTCAGTTATTGGCTGAGCCAGAAGGCCGTGCTCCAACATAGTCTTGTAAGACAGGAGATCTGGGGACTGGAATTGGCCACACAGAAGCTAAGGGGGCCAAGTGGGGAACCAGCCACCAATATTCAAATGGCAAACAACTGGACTCAAGCATGCTTGAAGTGTGCTCATCTCTAGTACTGAATCTTTAAGTGTACCTTAAATAATAGCCCTTTTGCGGCATACACTCTCGGCTATACTCATTTGCTTTAACATGATCTTATTGGGATAAAGAAGCCCATACCCATTTTTTTCTGAAAATCCTGAATAATTTTGGTTGAAATACAGAACCTTCTCCAATCAACGAACCATAGGGCTGCCATGTTTTTTTCATTGGTTATCCATGCATTGTGGCCCTTTATGTATAGTGGTGCCTGGTACTAAAGCTTAAAGTGTAGCTGTCATTAGTACAAGCGATTTTGAGAAACTTTGTAATTTGTTTTATTAGGGAAAAAAGCCTCATTCTGTACTTTAAAGGCTGTTTACCAGCCTCCCCCCTCATTTCTTATTTGCTCCTTATCAGGCAAAGTTAAGAAGGATTTGCCAAGTCCATCGAGGGGAAGGGGGTCAAGGAGGTTCAGTGAGCAGAAAAAGACAGAGCACTTTGCAGACTGTCTGGGCACATAAAACGCTGGATTCAGAGGTCATAAAGGTCAGTGATTATCCGAGAGCTTGGTGAGAGAAGACTGCAGGATGTAGTGTTTGGTACAGTCCTTCTTTTCTCCTCTCTGTTCTCACTCATCTTCCTCGACCCCTCCCCTCTCTATAGAGCATAAAGGACACAGAAATCTGCTTTTCCTAAAGTGAGGGGGGAGGTAGGAAAACAGCTTTTTGAGTGCAGAAGGAAATTCTTTTGCTTAATAAAACCTATTACAGCTTTTCTTAAAATCGCTTGTACTATTGATATTTGTTGATTTCTGAAAAATGACATTTAAATGACAGCTACGCTTTAACTCTAAGGATGGTCTGAACTGAGTTCGTACGAACCTGAACCATCCGCAATGATTACCGCTGCCTGCCTGCTCCGTGCAGTGGGCGGATCCAGCGGGAGGAACGCCTGGAAAACTGGGATGCAGCCATAGCCATAGGCTGTATCCCAGTTTTCCAGGCGGTCCTCCCACTGTGTCCGCCCGCTGCACGGAGCGGGCAGACAGCGGTAATCCGATGCCGAGCGTTCGGGTTCAGCCGAACCCGAATCCCGGCGGGTTCGGACCATCCCTATTTAACTCCATTCATGTGAATAATGTTACAGCCACATAGACAACCACAGTGTCTGGATTTAAAGGGCTATTGTAGCTTCTTTATTCTGTTGATCGTGGCAGTTCTGTGAGTCCCCCAAGATCACATGATGATGATAATCTATTCTACTAATAAACCTTTTTTAGAGAATCTTTCAAAATCTTTTCTTCCCGGCAAACCCCCTTTATGTAAAAATGCACCAAAAAGTAACAATATGGAAGATAAAAAAACAATACTCCTAAATGTGAAAATCAGTCTAGCAAGTAAAAATTATTTTACTATTACGTTCAGAAGAAAAATGTCAAACTAGATATTGCCACAATTAGGGTCTTTTACAGTCTTCTCCTTGTGGAAACGGAAAGTCGTGTGTCAGTTGAAACAGCAATATTGTTACTTTGGGAAAAAGACTTTAAGTATTTCATTTACCACCAGGTTACACCACTGTGACCTTGTGGTAACCAGCCAGCTTCACTGTGCTTGCTGCATTGATTTTACATTAAAGACAACCTGCCAGGAACATAAAAGTATCTAAAAGAAAAACCATAATAATCAGAATAAGGATAACATATTGAAAAACATTCTGTTCTTGTCGCCATCTGGTTACTTATGTGCTTAAAAATGACAGAGATAAAAATAAATAAATGCCACCTTTGTATATTGTGTTTTTGCCTAAAAGTATGGAAGCATCCAAGCCGAGGCATTAGTCGTTTTAAATGTACTTCAATGAATTTTTTGTGTATAAAATTGTGTATTTTTACATAATTTTGGGGAAGGGTTTGAGGGTGGGGGGTCATCAATAATAATGTACGGTAAGGATAGGGAACTTTCAGCCCTCCAGCTGTTGCAAAACTACAATTCCCATTGAATCATTTTGCAGCAGCTGGAAAGAAAAAAATTCCCTACCCCTTATGAAGGGTTAGAGGTGTAATGTAATAGTTACCCGTAATTAAAGCATTCAATACTATAAACTCAGTATTTGCCCTTTTTCAAGTACCCCAGACAAATTAGCCAGAACATTTTTGAAACGGCTGACATTAACCGTAACACATTATTATAACCCAGCTACTAAATTATGAGCAACATAAGATATTAAAGGTAAAAAAGAAGAGGTTTTAATAACAATACTTGTACATTGACTAGAACCACAAGCAAGATCAACCTAAGTCCATAAAATGATAAAATGTCCGTAAGATCATGCCATTTATTACATCATGCATGATACAATGAAAAAAAAAATAATTCTGAAATCTTAAACAATCTGTAGCAAATTTTTCAGGATTTTATTCAGGCTCCTTTTTTATTGTTAGCATATCAAGAAGTCCATATTTGCTGCTATTGGAATTATGTAAAGTGTTATTTACAACATTGGGCGGTTTGGGAAAACCAATCCCGTTTGTTCCTCTATTATGGGCAGACTCTCTTTTGAAGGTCATCTCTGCTGCTTGTCCCAACAGTGACTCAGTCCAGCTGGCTCGATCTCGTAAGTCCTGACTAGCAGCCGTATGTGCCCCCTTTTGTAGCATATAGTACAATATAGGGTTTGTTTTTGTCAGTCTAGGGGAATCTTTCCCAAAGTCATTTTTTTCCATGTCTGTGATAACCCATTTGATGGGACCATTATCAACGGGGGGAGGGCACATATTCACATGTCCAGATTCAGTCCGTGGGGGGTTACTTCTTAAAATATCTGGGGAAGAGTGAGGAGAGTTCTTTAAAGGAGATGGATATTGAAATGACATTTGACCTACATTATTTTGGTGAGAATGCTTTCCCATAAACATATTTAGAGAAGGAAGCATAAAGTCAGTGTTTCCTGACAAGTTACTTCTGTTTCCTCTTAGAAGTTCATCAACTGGTGTATTGTTCCTATGCTGAGAGTCCCTGACACAATTCTCTGAAAGCAACAGCTGTTTTAACACATTAAAACCTTTACTCTCTCTTGACCAACTCAAGTTTTTATTCCCACCTGAGGAATTCTGACCCATAAGGTTCTTGTTATCATGATCAATTTTTGTGCCATTGACTTTGTCCTCAAGGAGAAAAGGTGCCTCACATAAAGAGGGTGAAGTGCAGAACTGTTGGTTTCCAGCCTCCGGTGAACTCATTTTTGCTATTTTTACTTGGCTTTCGATGGGGTCATTTTGGTGCATTTTTCGTTTTTTAGGCACAATACAAGATATTTTTGAATCTGTCCGCTTAGGCTCGAAATGTCTATTATTTACATTGAGATCACTGGTATCGTAGCCATCGTGGTTTTGACGCAGCAAACGACTTAAAAGGCCATTTTTTGAAAGTGAAAAGTCCTGTGGAGAAGAGGAGTGTGGAGATCTGACATCCTCTGGAGCCGGTCTTGCAGTTTTGTGCAATGAGGCTACCAAGGAGCTTGGGACGGTAATCGCTCGGTCAGCAGTGTTGAGATCATCCTCAGGTTCAGATTTAATTTTGAAAGCCATGACTTGCTCACTTGGAGACTTCACAGTCCTCTCTGTGTTCACTTCATCTTTTATCACTGGTTTCTGCACTTTATCATTTTTGCCCTTGTTGTTAGGCGCAGCTAGCAGTAGTTGAAGTACTGTGCGTCGTTCTAATAGGTTTTCAATCTCAGAGCCAGAAAACGTGGAATCCACTGGAGTAGAAGGACTACTAAATCCTCTTCCTTCTTCAAAAGTCCGTGATGGATTTGTAACAAGAGGACTGTTCAGTCTTTCAATCAACCCAGCAGACTTGGAATTTGTCAGACCAACTGGTTTTGTTGGCCTCTGTTCATCCGGAGCAGATGTTGGCTTTCCACATTGGGCTAAATTTTGTAACAACTTGCTAGCACTGAAAGATGTATTTTGTGCATTTTCGGTGGCTAGCGGGACAGTTGTTTGAAGTGCTTTGTTTCGGGTAAGCTCTATCAGATGGGTTGATGCTGGATTTACGGGATTCATCCTTTCTGGATGAACGTTGTTTATGAATGGTGTAAAAGGAGGCTTGACTGGAAATGGCTGGTGTGTTAGGTTCATTGGAGAATCTGGTTTTGAGGATGGGTGTAAAGAGAGTGCATTTAATGGAGAGGGATTGCGTATAGTTGGACTTTCTGAAAGAGGACTAGGTACTGGGAAACTGAACTTCGATAAGTCTGTAGCCTTTTGTTGCATCTGAAGTTCTTCAATTGTTGATGGAACATCATCCGCTTTATGCCCTAGCAATAGCTGTAAGAGTGTTACTTTCTGATATGGTTTAAGTGTATTATCCACGGAGTCTTTATTGTCTTTGCCAATATCGATCCCATTAACTTTTGGATCCCAGTTATGAAGCAGTGATTCAGTTAAATTTTCAATTGAGGCTGTAGAATGCAACATCTTGGGCTTGTCTGCTCGGTTTTTGAAGGACAAATCTATAGGTAAGCAGTTAGAATGAGTGCTTTCATCATCGCTGCTCTCCTCCTCTGTAAAGCTAGGATTGTTATCGGAGAAGTCATCTGTTGTTGTAGGCGTAGCACTTTCGTCAAATGCAGAATATTTTTCATTGTGTGGGAGGTTGTTTCCAACACTTGCACCATTTTGACTTTTTAGAAGATGCAGAAGCAAGCTGTTGTTAGGTGATGGCTTTCCGTGGCTTCTTTCCAAATGATTCTTATAGCCAACAGTTTTTATAGGAGAATTTGGAACACCAAGCGAGTTTGGAAAAGGAGAAATATTGCCTGCAGTACTTAATCCATTGGATACTGTCCTTGGTGGGGCATTGAGACTAGCTGGCACATTTGATGGCAACTGAAGCCGGCCAAAATCTTTTTCAGAACTCTCCTTTAATCTTGCCATTGCTGCCAGCCTTTCACTTGCTAGCTGACTTGCGCTCTGTGCTTTAAGGGCATGCTCTCTAGAGTACTGCTGCAAGTGTGCTTCACTGGAAAGCAGAAGCGCAAGCTGACTACAGGCCACACTTGGTTTAGGCGAAGCGGTGGGACTTGATCTTTTCTCCACCATATTAGCAACAGCTTGAAGTCTTGCAGCACATGAAATTGGCTCACCTACCACTTTAGTGCTACTTTGTGCGGAAAGAGAAGGTTCAACAAACTTTTCCTGAACAGAACTTTTAGGCAGACCAGTCAAATTACCGTCCAATGGACTATCTTTTGATCTGCTTTTGTTTAAGAGTGTCTTTAGGTGATTTGAAGCCAAACCATAACATTGGTTATCCTTTTCTTCCAAGTTTCCCTGCTGATTCAGGGAAAATCCTTGGTCTTTAAGACTTTGTTTAATCTGTTGAGAAAGTGCAACACTCTGTAGCCTAGAACTAAATGACTGCAGTAAGGAAGCCAGCAACGTGCTATCTTGTTTCCCTTTTGGAACATTTTCAACCATTCCCGCTAACAGAGATTCATTCTTGCCATTTCCATTGATAGAATCAGATAAGCGCCTTCTCTTTGCAGCATGCCAGTCCTCTGAAGACTGTAAGAGTCTGGCCTTCTTGAGATGCAACATGCCGGATGACTGACTATTGTTGTGCACCGGGGCATTATTCTTACAGTTCGTAAAAACATTCCCAGAAATGTTAAAGTTGTCATCAGCTTTTACATGGCCTGAGAGGTTGTCAACCGCTGTTACAGAACCGCCTGCTGCTTGATGCATTAGTAATCCTTCTAGATACGTTAAAACAATGGGATCCTGTTGCATTTCAGAGCTAAGCTCTTCTCCATGAGTCATGTTCAACAAACGTATGCGGAAAAGCTATGTCTTTACCTACTTTAGAGAATGTTGAAGACTCGGACTAGATGTTCTAAAGTAGGTGTCTATGTTCTTTTAAATCATTTCCAGTATAATCTCCAAGCAGATGTCCTCTGAAGAATTGTTTGCCAAGAATATGAATGTTCCATCAAATTAGTGTTGAGGCAACATGTTGAAATGGTGTGTATCAATCTGTCAGATCTCTGTTCACATTAGACAATCTTCTCACTTTATCCATGGAAACAGCGCTTTAATTCTTCAATTATCGACCACCTTAAAAACAAAGAAAAGAACACTTTAGTACAGTATCAAAAATGTATATATATATATGTATGTATATTTCTTAAAGGAGCACAGAACTAATGATAAAATTATAGAAGAAACATAGTCAATTTTCAACATTCTTTTAGGGTCTCTTACTGATCCACATTAATACCACCAAATTAAAAAAAATTCATCTAAAACATTGATGGCCAATCTTTATTATTGGTGTCCCAACCCCCACCAATCAGAATTAATAAAGGTCCCCATACACCTACAATAACTGATGGCCGAATGATCGTGCAGCTATCAGTTATCTCTCCCATCCCAACTCAGACCTCCCTATATGCACAGAACATTCAGTACTGCCGAGCGATCCTATAATCTACAGACTGGGCCTTATTTCTCCCGGAACAAAGATGTCGGGCAGTGATTTTCCATCATGTCCATACCCCTATCTCCACTGACATCTGTCAGTGAATATACAGGAGAGCCCCATACACCTTACACCAATGTCTGAATCGGCTACAGTTTTTGGCCGACTATAGTATAAGATGTATGTGGACCTTTAGACTGAGCTGCAGTAATAGACACAACCACATACATGGATGTGGCACTGGACCTAGATAAACATTAGGCAGGCTCGCTGGTTAAATAATTGATATTCTAAGGATAGGTCAGCAGAGTTAAAGCCCCGGAAAATCTATGTATAATTAGGCTGATTATTTCTGAGCTTCGTTATTTGAATATCTGAATCTATACAGTATCCTTAGAACATGTCAGAACGTCAAACACTATATATTCAACTTAAATCACCCTTAAAAATAGATGAAACACAGGGTACGTCCACAACTGCAATGTCAAGGTCACAGACTAGTAAGTAAGATTACAAATAGGACTGATGTAACAGCTGGCACTTGATCCAGGCTCCTGGGGTTTAGAATACACTTAACATACACAACATACACTCACTCGATTTACGCATACTGTACATTGTATCACAAGTGTTTAGAACGCTTAAGGACAACCAAATATTTAGCCTTGTGTGACATTCTGCATAAACCATTGGAAATACAGCCGCCGAAGAGGAAAATCCAACATTGTAACAAAGCGTTATACCGTTAATTACAGCACATCAGAAATCATGCCAGTCATTGCCTTCCTAACATGGTAACAGATTGAAAAGGCGAAAAACACAAAAAGGCAAGATACCCTACAAATGTCCAAATATACTGGATGTTATAGAAATGTATTGAAACATTCTCCGAAACTCAAAGCTCTGCATTTGACTCCTGGCGGCTGGAAATGTTGGATGCCATAGGCTGTATCCATGTTTTCCTGGCAGCCCTAGGGTGGTATCCAACTTCTCCACCCACCGGGAGTCAAATGCAGAGCTTTTAGGTTCGGAATACTGTATGTTGCCAAACCCGAACAGTTCAACAAGTCCGCTATACACTAATTTCAAACATTAAAGATATACTGAATAATTTTCATTTTTTCCCCAAATCAAGTTATACAGATCCGTAAAATTTTACAGGTAAAATGGCCATGGATCGTCGCTATTCACATGTGCTGCAGATCCTGAATGTTTGGTCTCAAGTTACAATGGTCCAGAAGAGAACATTGTATTTCTAAAATTATATACAGGATGGTCCAAAAGTAGGTGGACGTTATGTGTAATAGGGTTATGAAGGAAGAGATTTATCAAACATGGCGTAAAGTGAAACTGGCTCAGTTGCCCCTAGCAACCAATCAGATTCCACCTTTCATTTTCCAAAGAGTCTGTGAGGAATGAAAGGATAAATCTGATTGGTTGCTAGGGGCAACTGGGCCAGTTTCACTTTACACCATGTCTGATAAATCTCTTCATTTATAGCCCTATTAGACATACTGTCCACCTACTTTTTGGTCACCCTGTGTATATTTAATTTTTTTTTTTAATTATTATTTCTTTTTTAATCCCTTTCACTCTTCCCAGTTATGCTAATTTCCCTTAGTGTGAAGGAAAGTGATGACTTATTTGTTATAGATTTTAATTCCCCCCCTTGCGCTCCATCTTTCTGGCTGACTGGATATGCACCTATTGATTGATAATAGAATAAAGTCAGTGGTTCCTCCCCACATACTGTAATTGATGCCGCACATTAATTCCTGAAAACAGCTCGGCGTTCCTTGTTGAGACCGATTTCTTGAAAATCAAAGTTCCCGTAATAATTTAGGCAATGACTTTATAGGTAACATATGTAAACTTTCCTATTCACCCTGATATCTTCCCATTAGAATTCAGTCTCAACTAATTTCTTCAGTATAAGAAAGCGACGCCCTAATGTCCGACTCTATGCCTTTAAGGGTATAAACCCACACACCGTATAAGCAGTGTATTTACTGCTGCGATACGCAGCAAATACGCAGCAAACACGCAGCAAAAACGCAGCAGATTATATCTAAATAACTGAACACAGCATCAAATCTGTACCAACAAATCTGCTGCGTATTTGCTGCGTATTTGTTGCGTATCTGCTGTGTATACGGTGTGTGGGTTTGTACCCTAAAGGTTTATTACAGGCACAATGCATAATAAGTATGATTATAATGAACTATTTGGCCATTCCTCGTTCCTAGCCTGTTTAAGTTCTTAACTTGTATAAGTCTCACTGCTTTGACTTTTAAAGGGGTACTCCAGCAATTTTTTTTCTTCAAATCAACTAGTGCCAGAAATTTGTAATTTAATTCTATTTAAAAATCTCCAGTCTTCCAGAACTTATCAGCTGTTGTATGTCCTGCAGGGAGTAGTGTATTCTTTCCAGTCTGGACACCAGGAGAGGTTTTCTATGGGGATTTGCTACTGCTCTTGAAAGTTCCTATCACAGATAGAGGTGGCAGCAGAGAGTAGTGTGTCAGACTGGAAAGAATGCACCACTTTCTGCAGGACATACAGAAGCTGATAAGTACTGGAAGACCGAAAGACTGAAGACTGAAAATCTCTAGGGCAGTCTTACTGGACTTAATATACATTCAATACACTGGTAGACAATATAACGTTGCCTTATGTGTATTGCAGACAAAACAGGATACAGGATATCACCATAAAAACAAACGCTCACCTTGCAATATTCACCAATAAAAGTATGAAGCAATCTCATGTAATTTACCTTTTCCTCTGTAGATGGACAGTGCTGACGTAACCTGTGGCTTAAACTTTCCTTACATATGAGTCATACATATAAAGGGTCATGATGAACGACAACACTAAATCAGGCAAGTAACAGGTCAGCGAAGGATGACAAGCCCTCCAGCTCAAATAGGCAAGTGCGGAGTCATCTCTCCTTTTAATAGCCGATTGCTGAAAGTCATTGGATGAGCACGTCGGCAGAAAATGCCAATATGACTTCTTCACCCATAACCCTTATAGAAAGAGGTCATTTTACATAGGTATAGTCATATATGGAGAAAAAGCTAAATTCTCAGTACTCAATCTTTACCAGAGTACTGGAACAAACCGTTGATCTTAGAGCTAGGTTGACATCTGCGATGAAGGATTCTTATCATCAGAGCACAAAGTGGACATGGCTGACACCATAGGTACTCAATGGACTCCATTAACCTAGAGGAGTCCATCTGATTCTGTTATGGTGTTAATAGCTACCAGAAAATAACCCTTACTCCTCCATTCCGAACACACAGGCGTACACCCACACGGGCGTATGCACAAAGCATAGAAATATATAGGGCCAAATTATCCAATCTCACGCAAAGTTGTACAATCTCAATCTGATGATTTGGTAGACATTCTCTTCTAGAACCACTAATGCTAATGTGGTACCAGAGAGAGTAACTATAATACAGCACACTGGAGTACCTATGGCTCCTCGGCCCAAGTGCTTCCATGTCTACCTCAAAACCTTATTCAACAATATGTATGCACAGTACCTGCAAAGAATCACTTTGTCATGGTCTCTATAATAACCAGTCAGCTGAATGACTCTATGCACTAGCTGTTACCCAATACCCAGGGTCCCTAGCCACCTAAATGTCTTGGTTTCTCTATGGGGGCTTTGTACCCTGTTAAACTGCACCAATGATCTCCTCGGTCATGAAGCTTTAGACAAAGGCAGCGAGGTGAATTATGTCTCAGTAAAATGTTAATGTTTTGGTGTTCCATAAAAAGCTGCAGATTCTAGACAAGGACCTATAGGTACAGTGACCTATTAAGAAAGCACTAAGCAAATCTCATGGTGTTTGCTAGAAAGGCAATTTGCATAAACCTGACATGCAGTCTTAGCATTGAACAAAGCATACATTTATTTAAAGTCCATGACCTCACGCTAAACTCTAGCCACTCGGCTAATTTGGCATAAAGACATTCAGTACAATGCCGTACCTACTTACAGCAGTTAAATGACCCGATAAATGAACTCTCGGCTAAAAACAATACGCTCACTGTACCCGCCATGTCACTGAATCAACAACTTATTTTGCCTTTGTGCTTTGTACATTTTTATCTGGTGAGGTCTTACGAGTAACATTCTCCTGTATTGTATTATTATACATCTTCAGTGTGTATAGGTTTCCATCCATTACATACCATGGTAGGACATGATGGAAATTTCTACAGACTCTCAAAAATTTGAAGCAAAAAAAATAAATAAATTTTATATATATGTGTATATATATATATATAATATATACTTCCACAATGGAGAGCACTCTGCTTTTAGTGGTGCTGTGGGTGCCAGCAGCTGGAGACTGAATCCACGTCTCCCCTTTAGAAAGTTCAAGAATTCCGCGGCACAACCAACTGTAGTGAAAAAAATCAAAAGGGTGTTTATTCCATAATCAGTAGAAAATTCACATGCATGTGAATTTTCTACTGATTATGGAATAAACACCCTTTTGATTTTTTCACTACATTTGGTTGAGCCGCTGAATTCTTGGACTATATATACATATATAGATAGATATATAATAAAAAATAATTATATATATATATATATATATATATATATATATATATATATATATACACACACACACATACACACACAATATATATATATATATATATATATATATATATATATATATATATATATATATATATTTATTTATTTATTATTAGGAGGTAGCTTTCAAACCAGTGTCAGAATCCTTGGAGGGTAACTGGCAATTTATTCAATCCCCAGTCGTGTCCTAAGACTTCTTAAAGGAATCAAACACCAACTTGCAGGGAAAAAGTGGCGACAGAGTTTTGCATATCCGCCTTCCCAGAATTCCCATTGGAACATGAATTGGCCATCTTCAAACATCTTTACGGTGCTTTCCTTATGGAGAATCATTACTCCCTTTGGTCCTAAGCCATTGCTGGCCATGTGTAGAAAAAAATAAATAAAAATATTACGTGGTTGGAAAATCCCTTTAGGTATAAGATATATAGGTTGTGACCACGCAGGGCAGACTGGGGCATAGATGGGATCAGTGACTCAAGTTACACTGCATTATCTAATAGGAGTCTGTCAGAAATCTTCCTTGTTGCCTATTAAAGGTTTAAAGGGGGTATCCAGGTTTAGAAAAACATGTACCCTTTCCCTAAAAACAACTCCTCTCCTGTCCTCAGTTTGGGTGTAGGGTTTTGCAGCTCAGTCCCATTGAAGTAAATAGAGCTAAATTGTAATACCACACACAACCTGAGGACAGGGGTGGTGCTGTTTCTAGAAGAGAGATCAGCAGGAGGACATGAAGAGTTGATTTCTATGAAAAAAACAAAAACAATGAAGATTATAAGCTATAAAGAACACTGCAAAAAAAGGAATATGATCAACTAAGTGTCTTATGTACTCCCAAAAAGCCTTAGGTAGTAGGTGACTGGAAATGAATCTATACTATAGTACGTTTATTGACTTTGAAAGAGAGATTTTTTCCACTAAACACACAAGGCGCATGAGTAAGCAGTCCTTCTAGTTAGATTAAAAATGGCCAGCAGTGCCCCATATCGAGCCTAAGGCAAAAGACTGTCCCCAAACCATGTATTACATTACGTATCATTGCCACATCCAAAGACCTTATTCAGAGATCGCTGAAAGTGGATCTGCATCATGCTACCAACCTGTAAGGGTGCGTTTACACACACACATTTATCTGACAGATTTTTTAAGCCAAAGCCAAAAATAGATTGGAAAAGAGGAGAAATCTCAGTCTTTCCTTTATGACCTGTTCTCTGTTTATAGTCTGTTCCTGGCTTTGGCTTCAAAAATCTGTCAGCTAATTTTTTTTTTACGATGATGGACATCAATAATGATCATGATCATTATTAACGGCAGTCATTATAAAAAAAAAAAAACCTGCCCTTTTCAATTAAAAAAGACATTGTGGGAACATAGCCTAACGCTGGCTTTGCTGGGAAGAGTGGTGTAAAAAATGAATGGTGGGTCAGATGACTTTTCTCTATCTATTCGAAACACATGCACACTTGGCCAAACTGTGCGTGCGTGTGAATAGGAGTTTCACTACAACTAGGAGGCATTTTGATAAGGAAGATAAGTAAAAATCATATATGATGGTGAATACCATGTATTCCTATATATGTAAATACATAGGAGCTTCTCAAAACTGGAAACATGAGAGAGCATAGTGATATGGGGCAGATATGTTTTTGGACCCTTTCTGGTCCACACCAAGACTCTTCCCTTGCCAGAATGGCTGATAACAGAGAACAACAGACTGCTAGCTGCACACAAAAGGTAAAAGGGTTAAGTTTGGTGTCCCATTTAAAGTATAATAGTAGCTACAGAACAGATCACACCCCTTAAACACTACTTTTTAGATTTCACTGTAATGTGACTTGTAAGAATCCTATTCTAGTGAAGGCGCTTATGGCTTATTACTTTATTAGCTCAGGATGGTTTTTGGTGTATGTAAAAAGTTCATAAAGCTTAAAAAAAAAATAAATGCAAAAACAACAAATATCCATATAAGTAAACAATGACTGTAAATAGGATAGGCAGCATGACTAATCCTATAAAAGTCCCTGCTTCATGAACATCTATGACAGGCGACGGGTAGTTTAATTAGATTGTCATTTTGATTGATTTCTCCCGGTTTTGGAGGGATACCTGTGATCAGCATGTCACAGCAGATCTGTAAAACCTATGATTCCTGAGGAATGCAGAATATATGCATCAAATATGTAAAATATGTGCAAGTAATATAGCTCTGGGCGGTACTGGCTTTCATTGAGGAGAGATCCAGATTTCCAGGCAATGCTCCATGGGAAAAACTATGCAAATGAGTTCTCTCTCTAGACAGTTTTCTTCCTTCTGGAGATCTCATTTATATACACACCAAATATATTACATCTAATATTTCCTTTTACTGCATTCTACATAGGACAAAGGTCTTCTAAGGTCTTTCCCCTGAAAGTTACCTTCTCCACCCCTCCTCATATTATACGATAAGCTTCCCATGCAGATCTTAACCTCATGTACGTCTGCCACCTGCCTAGTAATGTTAATGGCACGGTCTGCTCTGTGAAAGTGCACAAAATACTTGAGCTGCCTCTCCCGTTAATGTAAACAGTGCATTGTTCACATACTAGAGCAACACGACGAGGAGCGCCCATCACTGGCCACTTTTACAAGACGTCCTGTTGAGGACCTGAGCTTGGAGTTTCCGGCATACGGCGACACATTCTAACAAGTGCAGAGATACAAAGACTCGACATCCGACAGATCCTATGCCAGTACATAAAGCAACTTTATATACCCCCCTAATACCGTAACAAGATGGCACTTCACTTAATTACAATCCAATCTTCCCAATGTAGACGACAGAAAATAATCTTGGAATGCCTCGATTTGTGATACGGTAACAACAGATTACAAGCCTACCTCTCTGTTTCTCTCTCTCTCTCGGCAAGCGATGGTGCCCGGCGCAGGTACGGTGTGGCAATCAATTTGTTCTGCAGACAGAACGGCTTCCTTAGAATACTAATGAAAATACATCCTTCTCTCTCCTTCGACTTGACTCCCCAGTGCCCAGGTCCTGACCAGTACGAAAGGAGGAGAGAATATCCTCTAAGACACCTACTGGTACTAATCAACAGTATGCGTGTCAGGGCATAGGATTAAAACCTTTACTACGCTTGAATCACTCGGAGCAGCTAAGCGTATGCAGAACAAGGTCAGCATTAAACACGTATACACACACACACACACACATGCAAGTAGACTTGAGTGCACCAATTCATCACTCAGAACCATTGACTGACTTTTACCTCCAGGGATTGCAATTACATCTTGGGGTAAGGATAACATAAAAGGAAAAAAAAATACATTTTGCATAATGCAGACGAGGCTGGTTTGCATGTACTTCACTTTATTAAATGCATTTATAGAGGTCACCGCTAACAAAAAATTTTTTTATTTTTTTTATTTTTAACTTGATCCGTGTCGCTTCACCTGGGCGACGACGGAATTGTCCGTGCGCGGTTTGTTATGCAGCTATAGCATCAAACAGCAGGTAACCTCTTTGTCCAGAGACGTCTGAGGGCAGACACAAAATCTGCCAAGCTCTTCCCCTTCAGTGAGCACCTACTTCTATAAAACCAGTGAGAGAGGAGCGCTCAGCCATGAAACATCTTATTAACCTTTCAAAGGAAGCCGAAGAAAGCAAAAGGAGTTAACATCTAATAACAAACAGGACGTTTATCGCAGATACTTGGAAAGCTCTGGGCCGGAATGGGAAAGGTCACCCTTTAAAATAAAAAAAAAAAATTCTAAAAACTTTTTGTGCAAGCCGGATAGGAAAGCCACCGAGATTAGCCGGTTAGCTCCCTAGTGACTGGATCACGCATTTAGACTAATTCCAATGACAAGGATGTAGATCAATGTTCCAGGCTCTCAATATGATCATTTCCATTCTCCATGGCTTGCTCACTGCACCGTACTTTAATCACTGACATCCAATATATAAGCAGCCGCAATGAGACATCATGAAAGGGACGATAATCAATAACGCGGCTATCGCCCTTGACACAGTGACATTGCATCACGGTCATGCGATACCGGCTCGCTTCCCCACCTGGCTTGTGACCTTGTCCTTTACGTGACCCGAAGCCTCTTGCATGAGGCATGAGGCTCCTCCCTGCTGTCTCAGCAAGGTCGAACGGGTCAGCATGTCCCCATCTATAATCCGCCACCATTTGTCAGCGGGGAGGCTTGAAGGAGGCATGCTCGCTACAAGGAGAGAATGCCCAATTAGGCAGCTGTCACACAAAGCATTGGATGCAAAATTATCCCCTGTCAAAAGAAAGAGCAGCTGCGGGTGCCAATTACAACAATCTTTCCACCCTTTGGGTGCCGGAAACCACACAGAAACAACAGGGGAGAAGCTGTCACAACATGGCATTGAACTAGAGCGGTGATGTTACATGACCAAGGCCGTGCCCAGAGGATCAGCGTGAGACACAACCTTCCACAATGACACCCGTGAACTTGGGACCTTATGGAAGCACAAAAATGACAATGACAGGGTTAAAAGTGCCGTCTATTGTAATAGGTAATGCACGGTTTAAGTACCTGCTCATGAGAATGACTCACTGGAAGAATCCTATCAGTGACCCACACGGGAAATCTTCCCCTTACCGGCGACTGCATGATATGTATACAAGCGACCTCAACGACACATGGACAAGGATAGGAAAGGGGGCAATGCAATGATGGGGGTGTAAGGAGAAGTGGAGCAATAATGTGCAGAAAATTTGAAAAAAAAACTGAGAAATATAAAACCAATATAACTCAAAATCCATCCGAGATAGGTAAAGTTACAAAGTTACAAGACTGTATAGATTTTTATTCTATATAAAACTCCCCTCGTTGATTTTTTTTTCTCTTTAGCAAAACAGATTCAGTAAGGAGTCACTAAGTATAAGGGGGTCCCCATTACTGCTGAGACATACAGTGCAGCTAGTGATGACTATCAGTAGCGAATTATAATAGGTCCGTTTCGGGACGTAGCCTTGAGGAAGCGCGCTGCGCATGTGCGTGAAGCGGCTGTAGCCCAGTCACTTGTCAGCGTCTTCACCGAGCCGCTTTACGATAAAGGCTTTTTAAACTGCAATTGGGGTGAGTGCCACAATTTCTAATTTTCATACACCTATAATTTTAATGGTGTATTGTTTCCTGGCTACAGTTCTGCCACAAGTTGCAAAAAATTGCTGCTTTTTTACCACTTTTAAGTCAGGGCAAAACTGTAGGCGGGAGACAATTCAGTAACCAATTAACTAGAGATGATCGAGCAGCTCTAACTTTCAGGTTCGTTCGAACTCGAACCATCAGCATTTGACTCCCGCAGTCTTCCCGTTCCGTGGGGAAGGTGGAGACAGCCCGAGTACCACCTGGAAAACAGGGATACAGACTATTACTTAGGATGTATCCCTGTTTTCCAGGTGGTACTTGGGCTGTCTCCACCTCTTCCACAGAAGGGGAAGGCAGCGGGAATCAAATGCCGATGGTTCGAGTTCGAACGAACCTGTAAATTAGCGCTTTTCGATTATCTCTACAAATAGTTTTTCATGTACTGAACTTGCCATTTAAGTTGGTCACTGTAGATTAGGGCCTAATTACAGGTTTTGCTTTGGGGCCCCATGTTTACTTGTTACTTCCGCTCTATTATCTAGATGGACGAGCCCATGCAAAGAGTGCACCACACTGTTGGGTTCAGCATCACAATGTATCACATGGCTGCCCCTCCATGATAGTGTTGATCATCACAATCACCAAGTCACTGCAATGATTACTTTAACCTACACTATAACTCCATTATGTGCCATACAAGTTTGCTGTTTGTGACTACTATGTAATAATATAAAAGTGATCAGATTTATAAAAGGGCAGATATTGACATCACATGAATTCACCAATTCTAAATTAATTTAGGATAAAATCTTATAAGCAAAGTCTATGCCGATCCCCTTGATGTCCCTTTCCCAATAAATAGGTCACGGGATTACCATCCTATTAGCCCCTCAGTATAAGGAGTGACATATCTGACACTGTTTGGCAAGTTCGACTGAAATAAGGAAGCAAAGTACGGAACTGGCATTAGGAGCAAACTTTCCGCTTACAGCTAAGGAGATCCTGGAAAACTTTGGCTGAGCTGAGATACACAGACTATCATTTCCTGCTCCAGACGGCCAAGCTACATTCCCCGAGAGGCAAAACAATCGCAGACAGACGTGACCGCGGGGGGAAACCACCGAAATTCATCATTATCTATTAGTGTACATGTACATAGGTCACGGACATGCTTATTGTGCAACATCGTAATATAATAGTGCAAGGTCTCCGATGTGCACCAACACTTTATAAGAGCAACAAACCTACATTACACTATGTAACGTATCTGCCATCCATGGTTATTACTGTGCCAATTTTGGTAAGGAGGAAGTACCGGCAAGCATTAACAATAACAGTACCGGTAGAACACTGCCGCCCGGACTAAGCTAAATAGCAGATGTCTGTAAAAATCATTTTCCACCATGTCTGACAGATGGTCCCCTTGAGACAGATGTCATATCGAGAGACGCATCCGTGGTAACTGCTACTGTCCAAACAACAAATGACTGATCAAAAAAATTGTGAAAAATCACACCGTCTACGACCAGACTAAAAGCTTTGGTATACGATATAAAAGATGTGAGAAAGGAAGGGGGGATGGGCGCATCTTATACATCATTTAAGGCTATTCACAACGTAAATTCTTTATGAACAGTATACAACACAGCTTTTTCTTAGAATGGTCACAGGACGATAAGCTGCTCAAAGTGTGTCCCACCGATGGGACGTCAACTGACAAAAGACAAATGAGACATTAGAAAGTTTTTGTTTTTTTTATTTGCAATCAATAGGCTGTCCATGTAAGGAATGCATATGTTGGGCCCTCTCTTAGTAACTAATCTGGCTGACATTTAAGGTTCGCATACATTTTATACTTATGTCAGCCATTAGTTGGCAGCAGGTTCAGACATCAGTGTAAAGTGTATAGGGGCCTCCAGAGTCTCCACAGGATGATGTCGGCGGAGATAGGTATCAGACATGATGGAATTTTACTGCCCAACTCATTTGTTCTCGGAAAGATAAGCCACTGCCAGGGCAGCATTTGGCTGCAGCTTCCCCTCCCCCTCAGCATTGCCGAACACTCCTGTGTTCTCTATGGGAACGCTCATGTGTGGACAGTAGAGAAAACTGTCGTCCCAAGCAGTGGCAGTACCTTATTTCTCCCAGAACAATAGGTTCTAGTATTAGTAATGAACCAACAACTGTTGGGGGAGAATCAGAAGGCTATCATGCAGCTTTGGTGAACTTTAGTCTATGGTGTATGGAAACCTTCAGGCACTGAAATTCAACAGTCAAGAGGCCCTGGTGCACATAAGAAACACAGTGCAAGGGGGATTCTAGACCCACCCTCTATGATGGCATCACATAGCTGTTACCCAATGTCATAGCCTGTGAATGACGTATCACAATGTCCACTTCAGAATGTTAAGCCACTTCCAAAGAACTAAAGAAAGGAGAAGATTAATCATACCCCCCCATCCTATCTCATATATTATTGGACTGTCCTAACAACTTTTGGGGGGATAGGGCTTGTTGGAAAGTGTGCTTGTACGCGTTGAAATAATATATCTATTAGAATTTATTTACATGGTGTTGGAGAGGATGGATAAGGAGAGATCTATCCGCTGACTTTATTAGTAGTTTTCCTTTTCAATCCATAAATCCTCATTCATCATAATGAATTATATGGTCACCAAAGTAGTATCCGTTTCAGCTCCAACACTTCATTATGAGTGAAATTGGCCGAATTATGGATCAGCCTATGGCCACGTCACCCAAGATAACAAGTTATCGGCGAGATCAAAAAGGTTAAAAGAAAAAGTCTTAAGAACCAAGGCTGTGTTCTATAGTGGGAGAATATCCCTTTAAATAATTGAAATCCTCTCCATCAACTACAAAGCTGTTTTGAAGCAGTTTAGCTTTGTTCTTTACATGTGTTCTAATTAAGTAAGAAATGACCTTGTCATCACACACAGCAGAAATCCTGGATTATGTCTTACAGCGAAAAGGGAGGAAAGAAAAAAAAAAAAAAAAAACACGGGAAAAAAAAAATAAAATAAGCACCTCGTCTACTGATGAGCGGAGAAGTTTTGGTTGGCTGGATGCTGTAGCAGTTTCACTGCATAATTTTGTGTGTGCTGAATGTCACAGGGCGGGTTAGATTGACCTTGAGATGCATCAGCAACACAGCAAGGGTCGAGATGCCTGCAGGCGTCCTTGTACTGGATTTACAAGACAAAAACCTTCAAACTGGCTGAAGGACATCTTAAATCTCTTCAAAGGTTTTCTGAACTAATCTGGGCTGCTCTTAGCCGGATCTGTGCCAGTATGAAAGGCAAAATGAAAAACAAGGCCTTTGACAGGCATGTGGTCGCTTCTTAACCCTTTCAGGCTGTCATTAACTTTCATTGTCCTGATATTCATTCTGCAAAAACGACAACACAGGCAAAGACGATCCCACAGCAATGCAACAAGCTTGTGATGGATCGCATATTGTCTCAGTGGTATTGGGCACATTAATAAAAAGGCGCTGCCACATTGTGAACTACCACAGAGTGCTGCAGTGTCTGTCTGGACCTGTAGCTTACCATCAATTTAGGTGCAACCTGTAACAATATAAAAGGAATATAAGGCATATAAATAATAAGTGATCTATGGGTAAAATTGCAAGAAATCAGCTTGCTAACCAATTCAGGGAAGAAAAAAAAACATGCTATAGTGAATCTGTCATGTTAAAAATGCTGTTTAATCTGCTGGCATTATGGCATGGATCACGAGGAGCTGGGCAGATTGATATATAGGTTTGTAGGAAAATATATAGAACTAGTACTTTATCTAAGGAAGTCTCTGCCTATTCTGGCATAAGTAGTCAAGTGGGTGTTACTACTAGTGACTGACAGCTATATTTGTATAAGAGAGGTGCCTATCACCGAGTAGATCGCCCGCCTGACTACTTAGCCCATATATATATAAATATTATATAGTTTTGTGAGACGATTCAGTTTAACATTTATTCACAAAAATGTATGTTGCTTCTGAGCTAATTAGTCAAGTGGGAGGTCCTACTCAGAAATTGGCAACTTTTATACCAAGGACCGCCTACTTGACTGAGCCCAAAATGAGCAGAGGTTTACATGAGTAAATTAGTAGTTTTCCTGGATCTTTTCCACAAAACTATATAACAGATGGCATTCCATTGAACATTATCTCTTAAAAATCAGGTCTCTACTTATCCTTTTCCTCATCAGACAAGACAAACCCTTTAAAAAGTGCCACCATTATGTCTCCCTATAGACATGTTTCGCACAGTTGTACATTTATGTATTCCCTATGTAGAAGACAGCTTTAGCTTATTCCTCCAAGAACAAGATGGTAGGGCAGTGAAAATTCATCACATACGGCCCTTCCCTCTAGCAGTTGGGATGACCCCACTGGGTTTAGTCAACTTTAGTATATGGACACCTTAAGGCACCACAGCAATTTTACCAACCATCTATAAGAAGTTGGCCACCGACATTAGGTTTAGGTTAAGTGAACCTCACAATTTTCACAAAATTATCTAACAACCAGCTGGTTGGGCATAATCCTTTTGTTCTCATGGAGATAAGTTATGTTTCTCCGCATGCATCTCCGCATGCATATGTAGGACCAGCTTTACTGACTAAACCTCAATGGGATAAGTAAGGTTAGATTAGTAGGGGTCCTACTTCCAAGCCTCCCACTGATCACTAGGCACCAGTCTTCATTGATTTGTTAAATGAAGGGCTAGCCCCCAGGCTTGACCCCTGCTCTATACATCTCAATGGTTATGCTGGTTTGGAAGGATGGAGGACTAGGGTCCCCTAACCATGAGCAACTGTACACCCACTGATCTTCCATATTACCAGTCCCAATGGATCATCATTCAGGGAAGCTGAAGGACATTTCAATCTCCATTTCAAAATTAAAAAAAAATAATTGTTATTTAAGCAAATTCCCCGATATAGTCAGACAAGCGTGGACTGACATGATTTAAGAGCATGGACTCCAGGGAAAAATTATTCATGTAATCTTCTAGGAGTCTCTTCAGTTTTTTTTTTTACTTACGCATGAAGGGAAAAAAAAAGAAAGAAAGTTTCATTAATTGAAATGTGAACCAGGAATCTGAAGGAAATTATTATTTTGACCTTAAGGAATTCACCTTTAAATCTTCAGCTAAGGCTAATATTGACTTAGATTGCATCAAACACATGGAAATAATAGGCCCGAGCGAATATAGAAAGTAAATAAGGAGGAATACATTGCTGAAGCAGGAAGCTGATCGTATCTCTCATGTCTAGCATCAGTAGCGGTGGTTATATTTGGTCAGAGCGGGAAAATTCCAGCTAGTAAAGCTCACTATGACAATGCCTCCAAGCATCTTTAGCGTATAGGTCACAGATGTCTTTGGGGGAAGACAGAGGAGGTGAAACAGAGCCCAATACTGCCTTACAGAGTGATCGGATTCACTCACCATGCATCATACAATCTATTTTGAACACCTCTGCATAGTTGGAAGGAAGCGACACCCAACAGTGATGAGAAAAATGGCACAAGTCAGCATAACGGCAAGCAAAAGTCAAATAGATGACATGGAACGGAGCCTTATTGGAGTTTATTATGTCTGGATTAAAAAGGGATGTTCAACCATTTCATACAGCAGAGGCGGAACAGTTATTTAAAGGAGTCCTCCCCAATTTCCATATGTCCTGACAGTAGTCAGACCTGATGGGATCAGCTGATCGCTACCTCTAGATGACCTTTATTCATTACCTAGAATCTATTCAGGGGATAACATATGCACCTGTGCCTGCACTGCTGGAGGCTAGGCTGTATTTGTTGGTCCAAACCAGCTTCATTAATTAAGGGCCTAACAGAAAAAAACAACAATTTTAGCAACATTGGTGAGAAAAAGTTATACCATAGTATAGAACAGGGATGGTTCTTTGTGGCCCTCCAACTGTTGCAAAACCACAATTACCATCGCGCCCTGACAGCCAAACCTTTAGCTTCAGATGTCCAGGTATAATGAGAATTGTAATTTTGCAACGGCTGGAAGGCCGAAGGTGTAGAAGGATACTGAGAGAATCTCTCTCTCTGGATGACCCAGGATGTCCACATATTAGACAAACATTTCACTGATTTCAATTTACACCATGTAATCTTTCATATGCCTCATGGTGGCGCTGCAGATCACAGATGATCAAATGGTTGGTGACCTTCTGATTTCAAGGGACACTTCAAACCACAAATATTTTCCAGGACTAAAACACTTCCAATTGCTGAGGTTCTGCTGATCCCTAATACTCTGGGTCATGGCAGCTCCTTGATTATTTCTCCAGACACTAAGGCCACTGAAACGACAATTATTAGAACGACAATTGGTTTACACAACCGGGAAGAAAGATGCCAACCTGGACCTTCTTTCCTGGATTCAAAGGATTGCATCTACATCATAAGGCACACACGCGGCCCTCCAGCTGTTGCACAACTACTATTCCCATCATGCCTGGCTTTAGCTTTGGCTGTCCAGCAGGATGGGAATTGAAGTTTTGCAACAGCTGGAGGGACACACGTTTGACACTCCTGTCTCACCGGTGGTGACGGTAAAATTTGGCCTCACTGATCAAACATTATTGTATGAATAGTATGTAAAAACCAGGAAAACCCCTTTAAGAACCTTGTAAAACCATACGTGATAATAGAAGACTTACGTGTGAAGAAAATGTCATCAGTTCTGAAACTGAACTTTTTCTTTCCCCTGGCCCCAGGTAACTACTCGGATGACAAGACGCTTCCTTTCAGAGAACAGATGTGACCCGTCATTGTTAGAAGACTTGACTACACAAGATGACAGCCACCTAAAAGGACAGGAAACTCTGCCATAGGTCACCAATACAGGGAGTGGTGGGAAGGGGTGATATAAGATATGAGGATAAAGGTTATCTGGAACTGGCTTGACATTTTCCCTCCACCTTAAAAAAAAAACCCTTATGTTATATGATATTACCGTCACCACTCATATGATATGATATTACCGTCATGGTATATCTGCCTGGTGGAGTTGACACCGCCATAAGGGCTGTAAAGAAAATGATGCTGTGAAGAGGGGGCAGATGTTATGGTACATATTGACAATTTTAGACAAAAATAAGTTTATTTAGGCCCCAAGCACATCACATTTTGGGGTATAGCGGTGGTATATGTTGGAATATTGGGAAAACCGTATGGTGACGAATACCGTAGCTGGCCCATTGACTTTAATAGATCAGGCATGGTGTACTAGTGACTATGTTGAGTCTTTTTTTCTGATCTGAAAGTATACTTTATGTGTAGAACACATTTTAGAGTCCCAGAAAAAAAAAGTATGTTTTGGGGAAATAGGCCAAATCAGTAGTCACCAGTCAGGTTTCAGCCTATTAAAGGGGTATTTCAGAGAAAAAAAATGTGTTTAAATCAAATGGTGTCAGAAAGTTATACAGATTTGTAAACTGCTTCTGTTTAAAAACTCAAGTCTTCCACTACGTATCAGCTGCTATATGTCCTGCAGGAAGTGGTGTATTTAGGGATGGTCCAAACAGAGTTCTCTCTCAGTAATGATTTCCGCTGTCTGCCCGCTCCGTGGAGAGGGTAGATACAGCGGGAGGACCGCCTGAAAAACTGGGATACAGCCATAGCCCTAGGCTGTATCCCAGTATTCCAGGCAGTCCTCCCGCTGTATCCGCCCGCTGCACGGAGCGGGCAGACAGCGAGAATCTGATGCCGAGCATTCGGGTTCATACGAACCCGAACCTCGGCAGTTTCGGACCATCCCTAGGTGTATTCTTTCCAGTCTGACACAGTGCTCTCTGCTGCCACCTCTCTCCATGCTGTGTACTGTCTAGAGCATTAAAGGTTTTCTATAAGGATTTGCTGCTTCTCAGAGGTGGCAGCAGAGAGCACTGTGTCAGGCTGGAAATAATACATCACTTCCTGCAGGACATACAGCAGCTTAAAGGTACTGGAAGGTAGAGATGAGCAAATTTACAGTAATAACGAAGTAAAACCCTTCGTTATGTCTGCAATCCGCTCATCAGCTGGCTGTCCCTGAATTCCGTGCCACTCCTCCTCCCTCAGGTGCTGGATTCAGTCCTGGGAAACTAGGAGAAGTTCCCAGGACTGGATCCAACTTTTTCAGGCACCTAAAACAGAGCGGCACGGAGTTCAGGGGCAGCTGGCTGATGACCGGATTGTAGACATAACGAAGCGTTTTACTTTATCAGGCCATGTTCACACATCGTATATGCTGCAGCCGGGATCCCTAGCGGCGGAAACACAAACTGACATGTCAGTTCTGTGCGGCCACTATTCATTAAATAGCGGCCGCACAACCCTGACACTCTCCATTGTATTCAATGGTGAATTGGGATGCGGGTGCAAACAGATGCGCCCGCATCCCAAATCAAAAGAAATGAAGATCATCCGGCCGGTACTGCAGTACCGTCCGTAATGATCTTCACTGACAACGGCCATTCTGTGACGCGGCCGGGTCACTGAATGGCCGGTGTCTTACATAATGTGAACCTGGCCTTACTGTAAATTTGCTCATCTCTACTGGAAGGCTTGAGTTTTTTTATTTTTTTTTAAAGTTACAAATATATATAAAACTTTCTGACACCAGTTCATTTAAAAAACTATTTTTCTTCTTCTCCAGAGGTCAATAGGCCTGCTGCAGATATGCCACAGTATATATGTGAACAGGGCCTTACACTTATACAGACAGGCACCTGTAAGCTCAGCATGTATACATACTAAGGCCATGTTCCCACAACGTATGACACCAGCCAATCTGTGACCCGGCCGGATCACGGAACGGCCGGTGTCTTCCAGAGTGGGAACATGGCCCAAACCTAGAAGTTTGTTTCGTGGGATGTCCATTGTGAATGGTTGTGCAAAATGACAAACTCAGCTCTGCTTCACTAAAAATAAATAAATAAATACAGATCTCACTTTTTAGCAACACTGCACAGACCATGTAATAACAGGCCGACCAGTATCACAGCTGAGAAAGCAAGTCTTTTAGACAAAAGTTTTTCTCCAAGAATAAACAAGGAATAGTTATAGATCTATGCAGTGAACTGAAGTGATATTATTGGGGGCTATTATACTACTATATCGCTGTGTTGTTCACAACAAACTGCTGTTGAGGTACAAACTACAACGTGCAAGCCCCCGGGGGATGGACTGCGCCCAATGAGACTGGTAAAAATAACTCGGCATGATGTAAACACCAGGTGGGGAAATGAACCTTACGAGCACCTGAGAGCGACCGGTCAGGAAAGCTAATACTGCGCTGACCCCCGGCAGGGGCAGGCTCATTTCCTGGAAGACTAATGTATGACTGAAATATCAGCCTCTGGACTCATATTAATGAAAGGACTGCGGTAATATTCTGAATATATTGCTATTTAGTTACCGTACTTAAAGAGACCCTGCGGTGTGAACTAATGTCCTATTATGGCATATAATGGCACCGGTGTTTGTGTGTGTGTGTGTATGGTGGGGGGGGGGTCTTATTGGGGTTCCTTAAGTTACAAAAATTCTTTATAGGTCAAGCACTATAATTCAAGAGCGTAATTGTGTGAAAACCTAATAATTGGTTCCAAAGTTGGCAAAATATCATAACAAGAGGGGAATAAATGGATAATATACTATAGGAAGCAAGTCCTTTCATATAGAAGACAGCTGCTGGAAGCTGGTGAATGACCGACTATACATGGGAGGTTAGGCGGATGTAGGATACCTCCCAATGAGCACTCTCTAACCTTTACACCTATCTAATGGAAATATATGTATTTAAACATCCCTGAGCCATAGAGGCCTTGACACAAAAACTACTGAAAGTGTCCTGTGGTGTCTGGGCTGGGAGTGGAGAGACTCAGGCTGTGTTGGACAATCAGGTTGCTGAAGCTGCCCAGCAAGTTCCGTGCATAAGTTCTATTACCTGGAAATGGGCTTGTGCATGAAACTTACTGGGTGTCGCACAAATGCTTGAGCTACTATACCACCCCGGCTGGAATGCATATCTCCATACCAAACTGCTGAAAGTTCAACTTTACAGGTATCCTTCAAAAGAGATTATCCAAGATATGAAAAAAAAAAAAAAACCTTGCAAAACAGCGCCACCCCTCTTCCCAGGTTTTGTGTGGTATTACAATTCAGCTCTATTCAATGAAACTGACCTGCAAAAACCACACCCAGAGGACAGGAGCGGGGCTATTTCTGGAAAAGAGCAGCCAAGTTGTTTTCTAAGCCTAGATTACCCCTTTAAGTCCTATAAATTGTGAGATTTATAGGACTTGACAGAAGCTTGATCAGCTTGATATCTAAGGAATTTGGAGCCTAAGTCAACACCTTAAACTCTTTGTCATGTTCTATAAGCAGCCTGACCCGTGCATTATGATCAGGGGACTGCCCAATGTTTAGGTAGGTGGTCACAGTAACTGGGTGCCCATGCAGGCCACCAATTTGTCCTGCTTCCCACATCAACATGACGGGGGAGATTAATCAAACATGGTGTAAAGTGAAACTGGCTCAGTTGTCCCTAGCAACCAATCAGATTCCACCTTTCATTTCTCAAAGACTATTTTGAAAATGAAAGGTGGAATCTGATTGGTTGCTAGTGGCAACTGAGCCAGTTTCACTTTACAGCTTGTTTGATAAATCTCCTCCATTATATTTATGTATACACCTCGAGGCTATGTTCACATGCTGTAAGAGACAGGCCGTTCCATGACCGGGCCAGGTCACGGAATGGCTGGTCTCTGAAAAGATCATCCAGGCCAATACTGCAGTACCGGCCGGATGATCTTTCAGGCCGCAGCATCAGAAAACCTCACAACACACAAAAAAGCGCGCGGCCGGAGCTGCTCACTCTATTGTGTGTACTGACAGGGTTTTTCTGCAGCCGGTTTTTCGTAATAATCACGGTCGTTGTACAACAAAATGGAGAATATGGAAAATATACGTTGTGTGAACATAGCCCTATACTGTATTTCATGTTCTTATTCCAACACGTCCAAAAGACAGACCTTTGCCTTTTCTATACAAATATTAGCATATGTGTTCACATACTGCGGGATCGGCTATACATAATGTCCATGCTTAGGACCTTTAGTATTGCTGAAATTAATTCAGTGCACCTCCATTATGCATATAATCATGCCTCCTATATAGTGTATGTATTAAAACCAGAGTCTTAATGAAACCTTCAAGGACATATGAAATTCAAGCATTATTGCCTCTGCAGAGGTCACGCCAGGAGACCTGCATGGTCATCTTACCCTTGACTTAGGTCCCACAAACCTCTCCATGTAACAGGAGATTAAAAACAAGCCATCTATTGGAGGAAGAAGCTCCATTACAGATGAGGTCTCTATACACATACACCTTCTTTGTGTATGTGCTATATAGAGCACCGGCCATGGACATTACATTTTGGAGCTTTATTACTATTATCTTTAATTTCGGCAATTATAGTAAATGGACACACACAGATATATATATAAATATATGGATAGTCATACAACAAGCTGTGTGCTGCTGGCACTCCGTATCCGGATAAAGGTCAGGAGAAGACCTTTCGGAACTAAGCACTACCAGTGACCGCCAAAAACAAAAGTCGAAAGACAAACAAGTGCAGGAAGCTGTACTGTGAGAATGACCTACTGTACACAGGATTACATCTATTTCATCACAAGGAAAGAGGAAAAGTCAAAATGAAGAAAGGTCAAGAGTCGTCTTATTACATCTTGTGACCTCCATACATATTGCACTGACATTTGAAAGTAGATAAGCTGGAAAGAAGCAATATGAGGAGCTGTCACAGAAACCCAGCAGCAAATATTAAAGCACAAGCTCATACCGATGGCCAGATACAGTCACGGTAATGCCGATGTAACAATAATCCAGCCAATATCTGCCAAAGCAATTCTACTACACACACATCCCAGCAAGTACCAAGATCACTAGCAGAAAGTCATAGATAAAGCCGCTCTAACGGTTCATGCCAAACTCTCCGGATATGTACACCCTGGATGACTTATTGTAGAATAGCTAGAAGGCACTGTTGTGTGCAGAGTATAGGTAGACAGCAGTACCTCACATGTAGTATTGGTATAAGGCAGTGCCATACATGTAGTACTGGTAGAAGGCAGTGCCATACATGTAGTACTGGTAGAGGGCAGTGCCATACATGAAGAAATGGCAAAGGGCATATATGTAGTACTAGTAGAGGACAGTACCATATAGGTCATACTGGTAGAAGGCAGTATTGTATTGGTATAAAGCAGTGCCATACATGTAGTACTGGTAGAAGGCAGTGTAATACATGTAGTATTAGTAGAAAGCAGTACCATACATGTAGTACTGATAGAGGGCAGTACCATGCAGGTCATACTGGTAGAAGACAGTACCATACATGAAGAAATGGCACAGGGCATACATGTAGTATTGGTAGAGGGCAGTACAGAACAGGTCAAAGGCAGTACCACACATGAAGAAATGGCACAGGGCATACATGTAGTACTGGTAGAAGGCAGTGTAATACATGTAGTATTAGTAGAAAGCAGTACCATACATGTAGTACTGATAGAGGGCAGTACCATGCAGGTCATACTGGTAGAACACAGTACCATACATGAAGAAATGGCACAGGGCATACATGTAGTATTGGTAGAGGGCAGTACAGAACAGGTCATACTGGTAGAAGGCAGTACCACACATTAAGAAATGGCACAGGGCATACATGTAGTACTGGAAAAGGGCAGCACCCCACATGCAGCACTGGTAGAAAGTAGTACCCATGCAAATATTACAGGTCGACAGAAGTGCAGTATATGCAGTATAGCTCATGTGGTACAGAGATGTACTAATAGGACAGATACAGAGCAGGACATACAGTGCAGGTAGAGATCAGCATAGTAGATGTGGATGCTGTACAGTACATATACTACACCAACAAAAGAGTACAGCCATATAGTGATACAGAACACATGGTACAGGTAGAAAGCAGAACAATACAAGTAGGGAGCAGTACATTATTTGTAGCACAGGTAGAGAGCAGAATAGTACATGTGGTGCAGTTAGACAGCATTATAATACAGGTAGAGGGCAGAAGAGCAAATGCACCTCGTGTAGAGATCAGTACATTATATGTGGTGCAGTTAGATAGCAGTACAGGTATGGGGCAGTAGATTTAATGCAGCACAGGTAGAGAGAAGAACACATGCAGGCAGACAGTACAGAACATGTAGTACAGCCAGAGAGTAGAACAAATAGTTCAGAGAGTGCAGTACATACAGCTACAGTAGACATAGTGAATTTAAGTGGCAGTACAGTACACATGCACATGTAGACAGCAGTAGTGTCTTTGCTGAACTGTGCTAAATTGTGCTGACCCTGCATTTCGCAGGAGGCTTATATAGACGTTTGACGCTCTCTGCAGGAGGTGGCCACATATTCAACTTGCAAAACCCTTTACTTTAGATCAAGACAGGAGAGTAAACCACAGTCTAGACACCTATCAAGAGTCACTCTAAATGAAAGATGTCTCCAGCAAATAATCTCATTAGCTGTAGGAAATGGTAAATTATGCAGTCGCCGTCCTCTGCGGCCACAGAAGTAACAAAGGAATCAACAACATCGCTGTAAAGACGATCATTACAATTATAACGCCAGCATCGCTGGAAACACATCACAGTGCTCTAAATGTTATTGGCGTCTATTGTTATTGATGATCAGGGATAACGGATTATAGTTATACTGGATAAACCATACTGGCTGCATTACTTACAGAACATATGTGTCAAGGGCATCATGTAATGCTTTCATTCCCCTGTGGAGGCGCTGCAGGGAATTGATTTGTCTGTCACAGATGACAGACAAAACTCTATGTCATCAGTTATGTCTGTTTAGAAACATTGTAACAAAAAAAACAAAACAAAAAAAGTTTTGTCCATCCAAAGTTCATGTTTAGATAATACTTTGGTGGTAGTGTCCTTTAGGCGGGGGAACTAAAAGGGTTTACTTCACTGTTCCAAGTACCAATCGATTTTTTCCTGATATAATAATAGTTATCAGGCACACCTTAAATGTGGGCTGCCTGGGCTTAAAGGGGATTTATCACCCACAACTTTTTTCTTTAAAATCAACTGGTGCCCAAGATTTGTATTTTACTTCTATTAAAAAATCTCAAGTCTTCTAGTGCTGCTGTATGTTCTGCAGGAAGTGGTGTATTCTCTGCAGTCTGACCTAGTGCTCTCTGCTGCCACCTCTGTCCATGTCAGGAACTGTCCAGAGCAGTAGTAAATTACCATGGAAAACTTCTCCTGCTCTCCAGACTGAAAATAATACACCACTTCCTGCAGGACATACTGCAGCTGAAAAGTACTGGAAGACGAGATTTTTATTTAATATTTGTAAAATACAAATCTCTGGCACCAGTTGATTTGAAAGAAAATATTTTGGGGGGAACAACCCCTTTAATGTTCCAGTTGTCCCTGATCCCCACGGCTCACTACTTCCTGCTGAAGTCTCGGCACATGAAAATGCTTAACTAACCAAGGCCTGAGTCACACTGTGGCTTACAGACGAGTAGGCATTTTCTCATGTCCTAAGGATAGTAGGAGGTGGTGAGCCACAGGGACTAGTTACCATTTGAACAGCAAAAGGTGGGGGAGCAGCATGTCAGTAAAAAATTTTTCCCAGTTTGGCCACTTTAATAAATAAATTACTGGACAACCCCTTTAAGCTCCAAAGCTCCCCCTAGTGGCTGTTGCAGGGGGTTCAGAATTTTATCATTTATGATTTTGCATGGGAGTTCAGAATAAAAAAAATGAGCAACTGCTATCAAGATGTACTAGGAAAATAATCAGAGGGGAATAATGTCCCTAAAAACTACACAAGGGAAGATTTACCAAAAATGGCGTTCATTTTGGCACAAAAAAAGTAGTGAATACATGAAGAAATGTAGGTGTAAATGATAAAGGATACCCTATAAAGCAGTTACATGAAAAAAACTGAACAATTCCTTTAAAACTGCATACACCCAGCAACAATACACAGGTGTAAGTAGACAATCCATGTGGGAATAAAAACTAAAGCTGTATATAAACTATTTTAGCAGCCATATATTTCCAGTTATTTGCAGAAGATACACAATGGAAAATAACCCCCCGGCAATGGAAGGACCCCCAGAATGCTCCTATATCCAGTAGATACAGAAACGCCAGATTTTTTTTTTTTTTTTTAATCTGTAAATTATCGGGTTGTTTTATATAAACAAGAACATGTGAAGCAGAAGAATGGAAAGCATAGTGATAAGAAGGTCATGCTGACCAGTCAGGCTGTTCTTAGAAGTAAATAACAGGCATTATGAAACCTGAAGCCGCTCTGCACAATTCTATGTCACTTTCAGAAAGATTGGTAATGTATGTGAAGTCACTACTATAAAAGAGGAGAACAAGTTTTTATGAAAGCAGTGCATCTAGGAAAGAATACCTATGTATTACATTGCCATGCCGAAGCCTCCATGCAGGTTTTGGGGCACAGGAACCCTGTTTTAAACCCCCTGGTTGTTCTTTAAAAAGGAACCTGTCATTACTTTAATGCTGCCCAAGCCATGAGTAATTGGGGGTGGCCCCTAGAGACTTCTCCCCACTGGTCTTGATTGATAAATGTCTCTGTATACCCAACCGGGAAACAACCTATCTCTATCTATCTATCTATCTATATCTATCTAGATCAGCTGGTGTTGAAAAGTTATATAAATTTGTTTATTAAAAGCTCAAGTCTTCCAGTACTTATCAGCTGCTTCATGTCCTGCAGGAAGTGGTGTATTCTTTCCAGTCTGACACAGTGCTCTCTGCTTCCACCTCTGTCCATGTCAGGAACTGTCCAGAGCAGCACCAAATCCCCATAGAAAACCTCTCCTGCACTGGACAGTTATTGACATGGACAGAGGTGGCAGCAGAGAGCACTGTGTCAGTCTGGAAAGAATACTCCACTTCCTGCAAAACATACAGCAGCTGATAAATGCTGATAAGTTTTTTTGGTTTGTTTTAAATCTCCAGAATCCCCCTTTAACCTAAGAGGTTGTGGACATTTCTATATATATAGGAATAGCATTGAGACCACAAGCGTTCTCCTTCCAATGTGGTCCACATATGGCACAGTTTGTCTGGCTGCTTCCATCGATTGGGAATTGCAAGGGTCGAGTAAACTACGGGAACATAAAATAACCGATAAAAGGCATTACAGAATGAGCTGCTACTATAATTTCTCTAAATGTAAGTAAATTTTTTCTCTGGCCGTTCTCAGAAAGGGCGAAATGAGAAATGTTCTTGATCTTGGGCCAAGGATTTTTATGGACTTCCTATAAGTAATCTTATTAAATTTAGCGTCTATCAAGCCTGAAATGGCTAAAATTCACTGAACGGTACAGAAATTCTAAGAGTTTCCCTTTAAGTTTGCAAATGGACTGGCCCTTTAAGAGTGAAAAATTGCAGAAAATATTACAAGTACAGTATAAAAAACATGAGCGAAAAGGTTACATAAAACCCAAAATGAGATGTAAAATATAGTAATCTCCTAGCATCAGTTATTGACCAGAACACTATGAGAGTTGTATTTCAGAGACCACATGAGCCGTTTAATCCGGAATTAGTTATAGTTATCTAATTGCAATCATACATTGGAATAAAAATGACTTGTTATCACATAAGGGAACGAGAAATCTTCTTAACTGGAAGGGCAGGTGACATTGATCCAGCCACATAAGCCATACCACCCTTGGATAGAACAGCAGACACCTTGGATAAGAACTGCCGTAATTACATTTATGTACATGACTCATAACACTGTGCAAACCTGAAGTCACTGACTGCAAGGTCACCGTAGGGGGAAGTAGCAGTAAAAAGGGTTTAATAGTAACACAAGGGCATGAGCATTGACACACAAACAGATATTGTATAGTAATCAGTTTACCAAAGCTGGAAAATTCCCGGGTGGCCTAGAAAATGTGTCAATAAAACCTACTTTTTGTGTTGACTTCTAATAGATGTCTAGATGACCTGACCACTAAAAATGCTTCTGGAGTCATGTAACGTAATATATAACATTAGACTAGTATGACTACATATAGGGGGTTATCAGAAGCCATTATACTGCCGAAAACCCACTGTAGTTGGATCTACTGTATAGGGTGATCAAGGCAATGACAAACCTTCCCTCGAAATGTAGAGAAATGGATAGAGATGAGTGGAATTGGAGCATGCTCGAATCCAATCTTTTAGCATTTGATTACCAGTGGCTGAAGGAATCGGATGCAGCCCTAGGGAGCCTGGAAAAACATGGATACAACCATAGGCCATAGGTTATACCTACAGTAAGTTTTTCAGGACTCCCTAGGGCTGCATGCAACTTCTTCGGCCACTGGTAATCAAATGCCGAACGATCAGACTTGAGCATGCGCGAGTTGCGCTCATCTCTAGAAATGGACACTTGAAACTTGTTCACCCTTTCGTATAGTTATAGAGCACATATAATATACACAATAAAGACTATAGGGGACATTTATCAAACATGGTATAAAGTAGAATTGGCTCAGTTGCCCCTAGCAACCAATCAGATTCCACCTTTCATTTTCCAAAAAAATCGGTGAGGAATGAAAGGTGGAATCTGATTGGTTGCTAGGGGCAACTAAGCCAGTTTCACTTTACACCATGTTTGATAAATCTCCCCCTTTGTGTACCATGTCCTTTTAAAGGGAATGTACAGCAAGATTTGTTTTTACTAATTAGAGCCAGATACTGGAATATTCACAATTTTTTAAATTTATTTTTAGTATATTATGGGGGCAGCTATCTTGCCTGAACTGTTTTCAACAGCATCTAGTGACATGCTTTACTGCAAGCCTCATGTACGTAGACATATTAAACTTCTCTAGTCCCTATTCTTTGTTTGGGACACATTTGTAAGCAGGCTCTGTGGCCTCCTTCAACATGGCGGGGGAGTTATTATTGTTTTTTTTTTTTGCTTTATACTGATGTCACCTTTCACTGTAATGCTTTACAGATCAGCGGTCCCCTATCATCACAGACAGAACAGGAAGTCTCAGAATAGTTTCAAGCCTAGTGGCCAAAATGAAAACTGCAAGATTTCAGTATTCTTTTAGAACACAGATTTGAAAAAAAATTATTTCAAAAAATGTTTAACATTAAAACTTGGGTCATTAAATAATTGGTAAATTCCTGATGGCAAATTCCCTTGAAATCAAAATCTTGACAAAAAAATAGAATAAAAAAAAAAAAAAAAATCATGAATCAAGGAAAAAAGTTTTTTCCTCTTTGAAGGGGTGGTCTGACCATGGACAAATTCACCTTGTTGTCAAAGGTTGCCATTGGCTGCTCAGTTCTCCTGCAGTGGCCACTACAGGTCAAATTTAGTATTACCCATTTGGCCATTCAATCCCCATCAGATATGAGTGCAACTCGATCATGCTTGAGATTGTTCAGCATTTGAATACTGGTGGCCAAAGTTGTACTTCACTCAAACATAACTTTTGATTTGTTGCTGCCCGAGATGAGACTAACAATTCCTCCCATACTTATTATGTAATCAGTCTCCCTCCCCCAGTTCTCAGCTGCTGCTTTCTGCTGAAAACACAAAAATCGATGTGTAAGCTTTTCTCTCTATCTTCTGCAACAGTTGATGTAAACAAGTCCCTGGCAGGCTTTATCTGCAACATTGTAGCTTCTTTGTAATGCTGGGACGGTTAGTCTGAGGTCAAGTTGTGTATGAACTCACTGTGACTAACCCTCCCAGCATTACAAAAAAGTTACAGTGTTACAGATAAACCCTGACAGGGACTTGTTTACATCAGCTGTCTCAGAAGGGAGGGGGAGGGGGAGACAGAGAGAAAGGCTCACACACACAGATTTTTGTGTCCTTAGCAGAAAGCAGCAGCTGAGAATCGGGGGAAGGAGACTGAACAGATAACAAGTATTAAATGAATTGTTAGGGCAGCAACAAATCAAAAGTTATGTTTGAGTGGTATACCCCTTTATTAAAGCATATATGGACAGAGGTTATATACCGAAAACCCCTTTAAATGGTATATATATATATTATATGACGTTTCATTTAGACAGCAACCACCTATAACAAAAAGACTAGATCAGAGATGGGGAACCCTCGGCCCACCAGCAAAGCTTTGGCTGTCCAAGCATGATGGGAATTGTAGTTTTGCAACAGCTGGAGAGAGGAGGGTTCCCCATCCGTGGACTAGATCAAAGACCAGAACACAGTTACAGGAGCTGAAGATGATAATTGGGAGAGCGCATCACATTCAACCATCAACAAAAACACTTCCTGTTAGGGCAGAGACCGAGATAATCCGGAAAACACACAGACGAGATCATAATAAAACGGGTAACTAGAAGCACAATGGCTCTTTGTTGGCCGACTCCTTAATGCCTGTCACAAAAGGCTTCAGACAGGCAATAAGTAATTTATTAACAGGTTTCATAAGGAATAAAAAAAAAAAAAAAAAAGCTTGAAAGATTTCCATTGTTGATTCCAACAGATCAACAGCTTTTACTGAATACTTAATGAGCGGGCTTTCTCCTCCAGTAATTGAGTTTCATTATTCATTTATCAGCAGGATGGCTCCAGAAACATCTTTTTACTATGAAGACAAGAAAACGTTACGCAGTTATCTCAAGTCAAAGCTTCGACTGATCGTCGGCCTGTATTTATAGCCAGCCTTAGCGGTCGGCCTTGTGGGGGCGCAGACACAGATTGTACATCATCATGTCCAGATCCACAATTGATACTCGTAATAAAAAACATTAGATGTATACGGCGAACAAAGGAGGGGAGCAGGAAAAAAAAAAAAAAAAAAAAAAAAAAAAAAAAAAAAGAACTGAGAACATACTGAGAGTTCTGTGCGCTGGAAGGTCATAACCACCGGACCTTCAATAATATGTCGTAGAAGGTCAAACGAGTGGACCGTGCCTCGAGGGCTTGGACTAGAAACCATCCCCGGTTTACAGAAGGATATGAGGACCCATCGGTATGCAGATACTAACACTGCTGCCAACACAGTAACAAAGCAGAATAGTCAAGCTCGACCACTGACTGTAACCCACAGCTATTTTATTAAAAGCCAAGATGAAAGGTTGTCTGAGGCCAAGTATCCCATTTTGGCTCTACAGCCCAGAGTTTACAACTCTCCAGTTTGGACCTTCCTCAATTACGATGGGTGGTGGAGTGAACCCAAGATAAAGTCATCCCTGTGTCCAACAACAGAGCAGGGGGCCCCCGAAAAAAAAATAAAAAATATTCATAACATGAGATCACCAAGATATAACACAGAACGTCCTGTATTTTTCTTTGAATATCTGCTAAGCCGGCAATATTATTAGCAAATCCATCTACGTACATATGTTCACAGCTAATGGCCGTCAAATATCTGGGCACAAAGTTCACTTACAAAATGTCAGCACGATCCACGTAGAGTAATGTGAGCATGTGTTTATCCTCTTATAAGATGCCAAAAAGAATAGGCTTTAACAGTGGCTTATAGAAGGGGGCCCTAATAGCAATGATAAAAATGAGGCCCTTTTCAGCAGCTGCTTGACACCAGCATATACTTAAAGGGAACCGGACATGGCTGTCGTCTGTGGTGGCTTCTCTCCACCTGCCGACCTTGATTGACAGATCTTTGTCTGTTTGGTTATAGGAATAGATCTATCAGTCATGGCTGGTGAGATTGGAAAAATTACTGGGGCCCACCCCAATGACTTGTGGTTCAGGCAGCATGACAGGTGCCCTTTAAACGTTTTCTTCCACATTCTTCTGCACTTATAAGAAGTATTGTTAACAGGGACCATAAATCCTTACATTGCCGAAATAGTCAGACCACCCTTTTCCAGTGCAGATACAACGCTTCTTAAAGGGTTTATTGAATATTTAAAAAAACAGCAACTTTTATTTTTTTCCCCAAAAACAGCACCACCTCTGTCCTCAGATTGTGTGCGATATTACAATTCATACCGATTTACTTCAATGGAACCGAACTGCAGCACCCACACCAAAACGGAGGACAAGAGCAGTGCCATGTTTTTCTAATCCTAGACAACCCCTTTAAGCTCACACACATTTTCCAGTAAAGTAAGGACATCTAGATTACAGTTGTCACTTCTAAGTATGACCTAATGGTTGTAAATGGAGGTATTTTCGGTTTACCGTGCACGAGATTAACAGCGACCTCCCTCCCCGGCCATACCAAAAGCACAGTTACATAAGAGCTTGCTATCATTAAAGAAATATTGTTTCATATTCTGTAAAGAACTCTTCCCACGCAGAAGATTATGCAGCTCTATTAATCTGAAAAAAGTGACCGCCTTCATGCACAAACTGTACAAATAGTGAATAACTGCTTAGGCTTTACTAACTCCAAAAAGTGCAAAGTGGCAGCTACCTGGTGCCGGTACAGTCAATGTCATTGAGAGGAAAGCCTGGCAGATGAAGCTATAAGGATGGCTAAAGCTTTGGCTGTCCAGGCATGATGGGAATTGTAGTTTTGCAACAGCTGGAGAGCCACGAGTTTGACATCTGAGGATACACACGCACACATACAGGTTGACAATCATAAGTCTGCAAGGACATTTGCTCCATCTTAAAATAATCTGTCAAGATTGCTACAAACATGACTATACTTTGATGGTTTATTTGCCCCACAGGGAATTTTTTTCAGCTATTTATTTCAATAACTTTGACATCAAAAGATATAAAAGAGTCTTGTGAGTAAAAGTGTCTTCCTATCCTTAAGCTTGTCATAGATTCCAAAATAAAGCTGGCAGCTTATTCAGCTGACGGCCCTCTCTAATTATCATTGTACATACATACATACACACTCATCTCGGCTGAGCGTCCGTGTGTGCTGTATGAGGATATAGTAAAAAGCCACCGCCAGACACCAAGAACTGAATAATCAAGCGTGTGAAATCCAAGAGGTCATACTCCTGTCCAATATGTGTGCCCAATGCATGATCAGAGAGGGTGTGCCCCCTGGGACAATGCCACAGGCACAGTACACATTCACTTCAACTGGATAATGGGGCACTACCAAGTACAGATGCCCAAACTATGGAGAAATTTATCATTGGTCTTGCGCCAATATCGGCATGAGCCATATTTTGAGTTTTTTTTTATATTTATATATTTTTTTACTGAAACATGATGGCCTTGATCCTGTTTATTGTTGGGATAAGAACCCCAAATGACCAAAATCTATTAGCCTAACTCAAAGACAGGACGTCAATGTCGAAGTCAAGAAGAACCTCTTTATCCCTACAACTACCTTCCTGTTTAAACAACGCCACCCCTATCCTCAGGTTGTGGGTAGTATTGCAATTCATCTCCAGTCACTTCAATGTAAGGGTGGGCTCACACTATAGAATCTAGATTCCGTCGATAGTATGCGCTCACGGCCGCGCACCTCTCCGCCCGTACCATAGACACCATTCTATGCATGGGCGGATTCCGCATTCCGCCAAAAGAATTGACTTGTCACTTCTTTCAGCGGATGGTGGAATTGGCCCGCCCGTAGAATGCAAAATCAACACCAAACTCAAGGAAAAGACTGGTGCTGTTTGTGGAAGAAAGCAGCCATATTCTTTTAAGCCTGGATAACCCCTTTAACAATAAAGCAGACAAAAAGTGTTAGATTCGGCCATGTATACTTACACATACAAACAGCCAAGTCAATAAGACTTACACAATTATAGATTTTATTTTATTTTGCAGAACTCGATGGGCGTTGCAGTTCTTCTTCTACATAAATGCCCCCTTGGTAGAACTGGTCTGGAGACAATGCTGCTACATATTGTATTTGCACATGACATGGCTGGGAGCATGCCGCCCTTGAACCCTTTGGTACACAGTTTATACAATGAAGGTGTCACCGACTGCAACACTCAGCAAATATACAATTAATATTTCAAGTTAGAACAATAGAGGGCGGGGAAAAAAATCTTAAAGATGGACGGCCTTTGTTTGTAAGTTATGGAAACGCTGCAACAATTTGCTCCTGGCAAGGTTGATAAAATATATCCAAAGCTATAGCTGAAAATGTTACTTGGCAAGGAGAACAGCGCAGAGATTTCAAGGTCTTGCTAAAAACTCTTTCAAAATGTAAAATTGCCTCCATAGACTGAGACTGATCTTAGCACTGACCTTCACATACCAGCACCTATGTCCTTCACATAAATAACGCTGGGAGAGATAACCAAAAGAGAGAATTCCACCCCGGTAATGCGTTCACCTCCGAGAGTCAATGGTAATGAGCTATAGGTGGAGGGAGACGACAATCTGAGGGCGACTCATGTAAAGAACATTGGAATGTTAGGTTGTGGTATACAGTATAGATGCACAATATTCCACTCATTGCTTGCTATGGGTTCACACTGTACATTTCATTTTATGATGCCATGCAGTGGCAACATATGGCCACATCACCATACTCATTAGATGGACAGCTCGTCATCAGCTTCACCTAAGCTTCATACAAGCCAGCGCTCTCGTATGTTAAAGGGGAACTCCGGATAAGAAAAACTTGTTTTCTATTAAAAGTACATTAAAAGTAGCAATGTATTACTGTATCTGTACGGTTCTGCCATACTGGTGTCTGATAGAAATCCAGGAAGTGAAGAAAAGTGGCCCCTGTGCAAATCCACATTGTTTCCTGCTCCTTCTGCTATCACAAATCTTCCATGCCTCTGTCTCACATTGTGTGTGTTTGCTGAGCACAGGCTGATGATGCAGACAGGGGGGAGGGCGTGATGTCACAGGAGGCTTGGCCGGATCCCCAAATCCCCTGAGTGATTCACCATCTCTGACCAGCCAGAAGCAGGTGTTGCACTGATTTTTCTAATTGTGCAGAAGTGTGCAGTGAGTTACAGGTAGAGAATACAGTGTGCTGTGTGGTGTTACAGGTAGAGAATACAGTGTGCTGTGTGTTGTTACAGGTAGAGAATACAGCGTGCTGTGTGTTGTTACAGGTAGAGAATACAGCGTGCTGTGTGGTGTTACAGGTAGAGAATACAGCATGATGTGTGGTGTTACAGGTAGAGAATACAGCATGATGTGTGGTGTTACAGGTAGAGAATACAGTGCTGTGTGGTGTTACAGGGAGAGAATACAGGGTGCAGTGTGGTGTTACAGGTAGAGAATACAGTGTGCTGTGTGGTGTTACAGGTAGAGAATACAGAGTGCTGTGTGGTGTTACAGGTAGAGAATACAGCGTGCTGTGTGGTGTTACAGGTAGAGAATACAGCGTGCTGTGTGGTGTTACAGGTAGAGAATACAGTGTGCTGTGTGGTTTTACAGGTGGAAAATACAATGTGCTGTGTGGTGTTACAGGTAGAGAATACAGCGTGCTGTGTGGTGTTACAGGTAGAGAATACAGCGTGCTGTGTAGTGTTACAGGTAGAGAATACAGTGCTGTGTGATGTTACAGGTAGAGAATACAGCGTGCTGTGTGGTGTTACAGATAGAGAATACAGTGTGCTGTGTGGTGTTACAGGTAGAGAATACAGTGTGCTGTGTGGTGTTACAGGTGGGGAATAGGCAGGGTGGAGGACTGTGATGGACAGCTGAGGGAAAGCATTGCATTCTAGAACCTGTAGTACTATGTACAACTGATCAACCAGGAAGTGCAGAAACACAAAACAGAACAAAACCCCCCAAAACAAATGATTTTTTGGTAGTTTCAAAAATGGAATAGATAGGTAAATAATGCTTTATGCTTCTGCAGATGTTTCATTTTTTTTAACCTCTACCTGGAGCTCCCCTTTAAAATGTGTCCACTGGTCCCTGTAGCCAGCATATGCACCAGTGCACCAGTATGTTAACAAAGCCCAATGTGTATGCTGCCTTATAGGGGTTCTCTAGGACTTTTATACTGATGGTCATGAATACTAAATCGGTGATGGTTGGACTCTAGGTACCCCTCCCCCCCCCCCCCCCCCCCCCCCGTGAGAACAGCACCATACACTAGATAGAGGCCATATCTGGTATTGCAACTCAGCACCACACATTGGCAGCATCTATATCTGGAACTGCAGCCCTGCACCATACAAAAGATAGTTATTTCTATTATTGCAACCCAGCGCCAAGCATAGGGAATGGCTACTCCGGGTATTGCAGCCCACTGCCATAAACTGTATAGTGGCCATATCTGGTATTGCAGCCCATCCCATGAAAGTAAACACCACATATGAAAACGTATCCAGCTGCTCTATCAATAAAACATTTAGGGGGAGATTTATCAAACATGGTGTAAAGTGAAACTGGCTCAGTTGCCCCTAGCAACCAATCAGATTCCACTTTTCATTTCTCACAGACTCTTTGGAAAATGAAAGGCGGAATCTGATTGGTTGCTAGGGGCAACTGAGCCAGTTTCACTTTACACCATGTTTGATAAATCTCCCCCTGTGTACACATCCTACTGATAATGTATCAATAACTGATAGCAAAAGCGCACAAATAGGATAGCAAAATCCCATGAGAATAAGCTGTTGCTATAGAAATAAAATAATATATACTCAGAATATATAATCAGAAAACTTAATATTTTTACAGATTTTTTTTTTTTATTCCCTTTTGTTTGTTTTTTCTTAGCCGGACTTTAATACTATAAGTTGTCTTTAGTGATACTTTCTGCCACTGTGATGTACGCTGGATGAGTAATCTGATGGGTTTGGACACAACTCTTATTAAACATATTTTTCAAACATGAAGACCTTCCTAGGGACGGACGCATCTCCCGTATGACATGGGTCATGTGCTTGCAGCAGCAGCAATAATTACCGGGTCGTGGAACAGAGGTCAGGTTACTGCCTTATCGCACATTCTCCCATGACCTCCAGATCTGGAAAAATATTAGAGGTGGAAAACTAACCTCTATTAACCTTCAATAACCCTTCCAATCTGGAAGGTCAGATGGGCAGAAGTAAACAATCCGTGTGCAAAAAGAAATGTTACCGAACCTTTAGAAGGAACAAAGGGAAAAGAAAATAACTGGCTGCGTCCCACAGCAAACAGTCCTACGAGCTGATGACTATTCAGCCTCTATAAAACGTCTACACTTCATACAGGTCTATCCAGCACGCAATTCCATCTAAAGCAGGGATGGGGAACCTTCGGCCCTCAAGGGTGTTGCAAAGCTACAATTTTGTATACCCAATAAATCAGGAGAACCATTATTCATAAACCTGTGTTGCGGTGCTCCGCTGTTGTCCCTCAAGGAAATTTTGGAATAAATTGCCATCTGGATGTTATCAAGTGGCACAGGCAGACCCTGGGTGTTATCAGGCAGCACAGACAGAACCTGGGTGTTATCAGGTGGCACAGGCAGCCCCTTAGTGTTATCAGGTGGCACAGGCAGACTCTGGGTGTTATCAGGTGGCACAGGCAGACCCTGGGTGTTATCAGGTGGCACAGGCAGACCCTGGGTGTTATCATTTGGCACAGGCAGACCCTGGGTGTTATCAGGTAGCACAGGCAGACCCTGGGTGTTATCAGGTGGCACAGGCAGACCCTATGTGTTATCAGGTGGCACAGGCAGACCCTATGTGTTATCAGGTGGCACAGGCAGACCCTATGTGTTATCAGGTGGCACAGGCAGACCCTGGGTGTTATCAGGTGGCACAGGCAGACCCTAAGTGTTATCAGGTGGCACAGGCAGACCCTTAGTGTTATTAGGTGGCACAGGCAGACCCTGGGTGTTATCAGGTGGCACAGGAAGACCCTGGGTGTTATCAGTTGGCACAGTGAGTAACCCAGCTTTGGTTAGACAGCATAATGAAACATCACTAAGTAGTAACACCTAGTTGTCAATGTATTCGTAATTCACGTCTGGGAGGACTAACAGAAGAACAATATGCACTTTGTAAGAATTACCATTTCAGCCGAGGCATCAGGCGTGGCGACAGCTTCTGTTTTACTAAACTAGCAGCAATGTTTTATTAGCCAGCAAAAACAAGGTGACAAAGAGCAGCAAAGTGAGGACAAGAGCGGTATCGTTTGTATCTCCGTTCCATAAAAGTAAATGGAGCCTAACTGTAATACTAAACACAAACTCAGAACAAGAGTGGTGCTTTTTCTGGAATACAGCAGCTGTGTTTTTGTTGTCCTGGAAAAAAACCCTGTTTAAATGAGTTATCCAGCGCTACAAAAACATGGCCACTTTTCCCCCTACTGTTGTCTCCAGTTCAGGTGTGGTTTGCAATTAAGCTCCATTTACTTCAATGGAACTGAGTTTCAAAACCCCACCCAAACTGGAGACAACAGTAGGGGGAAAGTGGCCATGTTTTTGTAGCGCTGGATAGCCCCTTTAAGGAATACTTTTCCACTTTTTTCTGCTATGGGGGTTATCCAGGATTAGAAAAGACTTGGCTGAACCAGAAACAGCGCCACCCTTCTCCTCAGTGTGTGTGTGTGGTTTTGTAGCTTCATTCCATTTATGTGAATGGAGCTGAATTTTAATACCACACACAGCCTGAGGACAGAGGTGGAGTTTTTTAAAGCAGCTATGGTGTTTTTAATCCTGGATAAAAGGGAAGATAGGACATGCCCTAAATATAGAGCTCTTATATATTCCCATCTCATTAAGTGATGGTACATTGCAGGGATGTGCCATCACCTTTTGTTCAGTGTTTTGACCTCTGGGACCCCCACTGATACTGTAATTAGGCCTATTCACATTCTTTCTCAGTGCTGACCAGGGGCTGCCAAATATCACTGGGAGAAGTCGGACCTCGCAGATCAATGAGTGACGTATATCCTAGAGCAAGGATGGGGAACCATTAGCCCTCCAGCTGTTGCAAAACTACCAGTCCCATCATGCCTGGACAGCCAAAACTACAATTCCCATCATGCATGGACAGCCAAAGTCCAATCATGCCTGGATAGCCAAAGCTTAGCTTTGGCTGTCCAGGCATGATGGGAATTGTGGTTTTGGCTGTCCAGGCATGATGGGACTGATAGTTTTGCAACAGCTGGTGGCTGGGGGATCCCTATTCTTGCAAAATGCCATCCTTGTATAAAGATGGGAAATCCTCTTTAACAACATGATGTGCATTTTGCACGCTAAAGCCGCATGAGTAATCATACATGAAGAAACACGTTTTATCCATTCTATGCATGTAATGTCCTACTATGTCCCACTTGTGTACATGACCTATGATTTATAACAGGCAAAGTTATGGTGAACTATAATAAACTGTGTACAAGCGTGGCTCCTCCTGCACCATCGTACATCTTAGAGGCAATGCCTCGAGGGGAGAATGAATACCTGTGTACTGAGGCATGCCGGAGAACATACAAGGACTTTTTCTGTGTCTCCACATAAGAAACTGAAGAATACGGCGGTATAACATAAGCTCAGTTGAGTGCACGGGATGTGTCTGGGGACTGACTGGTCCTATCAGAATAAATAAGTAATGCAATGTATTTAAAGGGGTTAGTGTTATTTAAAAAAAAAAAAAAATGGCTACTTTCTTCGAAAAACAGCGCCATGTCTGCCCTCAGGTTGTGTGTGGTATTACAACTTTGCTATAGGAGTGATAGGGGAACTATTATCGTAAGTTATCTGCCATTGAATCGAATACATGGCTAAAGAACGGACATGATCAGCAGGCTTCCCTACAACTCCCACTCTATATCCGCACCTACTTCCTATGATCATTTAGCTTTTATTGCACAATATATATATTGCCCACTACAAGCGCCATATAAACGTTCACACAATAACCGAGAACCTCATAAAAGCCGCTCACCGAGGTTACTCTAAGGTAACAGATGTCAATGCCGTTTTAAAGCGAGCCATATACTGAACAACGCCTCACTGTTAACAATAGTGTATGGGGCAAGGGGTACAAGCAAAGTCAATGATCTGTTTTCCAAAGGGGTGTGACAGCTTATATCCAGCGCGGCAGCGAAAGGAAAAAAAAAAACCTTGTCTGATGTTCACAGTCAACATATTTTTTTTCCCTTCGTTGCCAAGTCAATCACACGTCCTTGAGACTGTGTTAATATTAGACAGCGCAGCCTGACCTCCGCCTGACATTAAACCAGAGAACAACCTTGAACTGTAAATGAACTACAAACCTTATCCCCGGCAGCTTCTTCTCTCATCAACATTTTATTAATAGTATCAAATTGCGAGAGATAACTCAATTCTAACTTTACAAAGTCACACGGTGGACAAATACACATCAAATGGGATGCAGAAGCAAAAAAAAGAAAAAGCTAGTGCAAATACTGCAATGGTGCAGCATACAATAAAAACAAATAATGTAATGCCACAACATAAAAGACACAAACACTGATATGGTACAAAATAGAATAAAAGAATACTGCACTGGTACAGCATGCAATAAAAAGGAACACAAATACTGTAAAGTACAACACAGAACAAAAAGGGAAGACAAAGACTGCAATGGTACAGGGTAGAACAAAAAAGAGCATACATACTCCTATAGCACAACTTAAAATAAAAGAAAACACAAATACTGCAATGTTACAACATAGAATTAAAGAACAACAATAAAAAAAGGTGGGAATAATAAAAACAAAGAACCTGGCACTATACACTGGCATAGCCACCTGACATGATACTATAATGTTATCTGTGGGCTATAACAGCATAAATCTGCCACATTATCTGTACTGAGAGAGTAATCTGAATGCACAAATAACGCAGCCTCAAATGAGTTATAAAAACAGTAACTACATCAGTGTATATAAATAACATACACTAGAAGATCCCTAAATATTATTATATGACTCTGCAGTTTGGGTTCTAAGCTGCTAACACAGTTAGATAACGGTTAGGACAAGGGGACATGTGGTACCTTTCCTTTATCAATCTGTGCTTCCACAGCACACACACACACACACGTGTAGATATAGATAGATATATATATATATATATATATATATATTTTTTTTTTTATTTTTTTTTTTGTTCTGTTGTGCAATGCATCATAGAGGCATTCCCAAGCTCCTGAACTGCTGAGGGCTGTAACTACTCCTTACTTCCCCCTTATCCCTCTAACTGCTTGGGATTTGGCTTTCAGCTGACTGTCAATTAAGCAGGAATAGGGGTAGGAAGGGAAGCAAGGAGTCATTTCAGCTATTCAGGAGAATAAAAGCATTTTTCTACATCCTGGACATGGTACCTTTCATCTAACAGCAATTTAAAAAGTGAACAACAGCTGACAGATATCCTAAGTCCAGCAAAAAAATGTATTAAAGTATTTTTATTGCCCCCCAAAAGTTATACAAATCACCAATATACACTTATTACGGGAAATGCTTATGAAGTGCTTTTTTCCCTGCACTTACAACTGCATCAAGGCTTCCCTTCCTGGATAACATGGTGATGTCACTTCCTGTATAACATGATGATGTCACTTCCTGTATTACATGGTGATGTCATGCCCTGACTCCCAGAGCAGTGCGGGCTGTGGCTGCTGGAGAGGATGATGGCAGAGAAATGCTCAGTGTTCCACCAGTGCCCTGTGTCCCTCAGTGTCCCCCTGCCATCATCCTCTCCAGCAGCCACAGCCCACACAGCTCTGGGACTCGGGTTGTGACATCACCATGTTATCCAGGAAGTGACATCACCATGTTATCCAGGAAGTGACATCACCATGTTATCCAGGAAGTGAAGCCTTGATGCAGTAGTAAGTGCAGGGAAAAAAACACTTTATAAGCATTTACCGTAATAAATGTATATTGGGGATTTGTATAACTTTTGGGGGGCAATACAATACTTTAATAAAAATGTTCCCCGGACTTCTCCTTTAAAGGTGTTATCCCGCACTACAAAAACATGGCCACTTTCTTTCAGAGACAGCACCACTCTTTAGGTGCGGTTTGCCATTAAGCTCCATTCACTTCAATAGAACGGAGTTACAAAACCTGCACCCAAATTGGAAGAAAGTAGCCATGTTTTTTTGCTGCATTATAACCCCTTTAAGTGTCCAAAGAACACCCTTCAACCAAATGATATGCGAGGCATGTACAGCAGTTTATTGGACCATTTTGATGCATTTAGAACAGTAATGCTATACTATGCCATACTATGCTCACATTGGCTGTGAGTTCTACAATATTGGGCTAGTTCTATATACATAGGGTAAACACGGAACGTATATAAGTAATTATAATTATCGGAAAAAACCTCCATCACATTCGACACCTTATAAACACTTAAGCCGCCTGACTCTAGCCAAGACACATACACTTCCATATGACTTCTGGAAAATTCTTTATTAGGTAAAATTAATTTATTAGAATGCTCTAAAATAAGAACAAAAACAGCTTTTCGCATCAATTTTCAGAATTCTGTGCCAACCAATGAGACGTGGACACATCCACTCTCATAAAAATGACAAAGGATGCTTCACATGTCAACATGGTAGATTCCTTTGCCCTTTACTCCAAGCCAGTCATTCAAGTTGAAAAATGGCAGCAGAGTAAGAGGACTGTGGGAAATCTACTTAATTGTCACCCAGTGAAGACGCCGCGGCCCTCCTCTAATGAACGCCATGTCTTCACGGCGTGACCTTTTGTTCCCTTCTATTATCCCGACCAAGCAGAAGTTCAAATGCTTAAGAAAAATAAACTTAATTGGGGAATGTGCAGCAAGCGGTGACTGAAGGAGCAGAAGAAAGCTTTGTTTGCCATGTCATGTAGGTTACAGTTCAGGCATAAAGTGGATTATAAAGAAGAACGATGCACGCTTCCTCCATACACCTATTACGCTCTATGATGGCTCTGCTCCTTTATCTGCTCACTTTCCTAAAATCCTTGATCATAGAAGCAAAGAACATTTATAAGGAAAATCAATGAACCTAGAGAATGCAAAAGGTCCATTACGTAATGCAAGTGGTAAACCTGGCAAAGGATTTGTGCAAGGTCTTTACTGATGAACTGGTGAAGAGAATGGGCACAAGGAAAGCTCAGCATAAGGACGTTTTCCTACATGCATAATACGGAGAGATGTTTGCCTCCTTATTCGAACCAGTGATCTATGAGAAGGTCACTTTGGGTCATTAGACCCATGGTCAGGCTGGGACTTGCATCCACAGTATGGAAGCAAACACTTGTGTGAAATCAGCCGTAGACATGAAATATGTTGCCAGGGTTGCCCCATACAGCTAGTGGTTACACCAGTACTGTATGACCGATATGGTCCATAAAGTGCCAACTGGTAGGCCCCAATAATAGATACAAACGACCCCCAGAATTTCAAAGAGTCTCCATTATAGCATAGACCCTTTTGCATACATGAGAGCACTTTGTGGATGAGATATCCAAGACTTGGTCTAAAGCAGTCTATAGACAAGTTTTATTTCCAAAACATCCTAACAATTTCAGTGGGATCCATTGTCAATGTCAACTATAACAGTCAACCAGTGGTCTTCCCAGACATCCACCATTGGGAAACGAGTGAAATAACAATTGGGTAATGGTAAACATGTCAGACAAATACGCTTCCCCTTATCGTTTATTAAAGGGTTATCCAACACTACAAAAACATGGCCACTTTTGCCCCGCTCTTGTCTCCAGATTGAGTAGGGTTTCAAACTCAGTTCCATAGAAGTAAATGGAGCTTAATTGCAAACCGCACCTGAATTGTAGACAAGAGAGGGGGAAAAAATGGCCATGTTTTTGTAGTGCTGGATAACCCCTTTAAAGTATATTTGTCCAGTCCAAATGTTCTTAGGGGGCCTTGCAGCCAGGATGGTTATACTAGATCTACAGCTTCTGTCTGTTACAACCCTGAAAGCCACCAGATTGGTGCACAGAGAAAGTGTCACCTCTGTACTGATTTCAGCCACTGGTCCCTGTTGACCGCTTTAAGACTCATTAACAACTTATTTCCAAGTTCACAACCATTAAAGAACAGGTGGGGAGGGGACGGCGGGCCGAATGACACCAGCTTTACCGTCTAGAGACCTCAACAGAGCGCCTGTCATCATAAGCCTTGTTCATTAAGCAGCTTATTTGTCTAGATGAATAGCTGGAGAGACGACTCCCCCAAATCCTTCACCAAGCAACGTGAGGGCATATTCCCAGCAACCAATAAAATGATAGCAGTTACAGTAACGTGTTAGACGGTATGGATTATGCGGTGTCTAGGTCAGCTCGTAAGAGATTATAGGGATGTATAAATTCTACCATTTTAAGATGAAGGGCATGATTCACTAATCTGCATGATGTCATCCTGAGCTCATTACGGGCCACAGGGCAATCATTAGTCATTTATCTGGAGTCATTGAGGACACAGCAGTGGGAGACATTAGACACTTCATAGAGCAAGTCACTGAATCACAACTCCATTGGTTCACATGAGTAAAAACAAAAAAATAAAAAATAAAAAAATACTATGAACCTACTGGAAGTCAAAGCAAGAATCCAAAACTCGTCATGGCAATGATAAACTTATAAATGCAACGTTGACTCACCGTGAAATTAACTGGCTCTGATATGTCGAGAAAAGAATAAGCAATTTGCACATTTTAGTGTGTAATTGAACATTGTGTTATTTCTATGTGCTGGCACATAATAGTGCAATGGGTTTTAATTTTGTCAAGAAAGAATAAATTGACAACTTTTCAGGGGTCCATAGGGTTAATCCACACTTCTGCACTGCATTAATACAGTCCACAACCATATACAGACTACATAGAGTGCAGAGTATCCAATGATTTTCAGTACCGCTTTTTTGCTGATATAACTGAAGTTTACCTCTTCGGCCGTCCCACTTTATAAAACGTGACATTTTATTTCGCACCCCAGACAATTAATCAATTTCTTACATGTAAAGGATAAACTTTGATCCATTCCAAGCCACACTACACTGCTCTCCATGTAAGAGGATTAGGGGTGAGAAATGATGGAAGCAAGATGGTTTGAAGAATGATCCAGCCCTCCTTACATTGTAGCTGAGTCTTATAATAGGCTCTTAAATCCCATAGATTGGCTCTTGTTTAAACCACACATGGCCAAGTGTAATAGGGCCAAATAACCTACAAGAAAGTTACTGCCATTATGCTTCTATATCAATAGTTTCTACCCTCATCATCTGTCTCTGCCCTCTACCCTTTGCACCAGTCTCTTACTTAGTAATCTCATTGTTGTCACTGCCCCATGTAACATCAGGGCACTGCAAAGGTAACATAGGGTACAGCGCTTTAAGTTTTGTATCGGTGCCGAGATGCTGATGCTGCAGTCCTTTTTTTGAACCACAGCCCGATTCCCGCTCACAGTGCCGGTCTGTTCCTAAGCACCGACCCAGCATGAAGCACTGAAGACGGGCCCACCCAGTCCCAGTGTGACGATCTCCCCTCTCCACCAGTGCTTCATGCCATTGCCCGGGAACAGACCGGCACCGCATGCGGGAACAAGCCCATGGTTCATAAAAAATCTCCGCACCGGCATTGGTCTATTCATGTAAAAAAAACTTAAAGCCATGTACCTGATTGTACATTCGCTATAAGTATGTAAACCCTTTTTATGTACAGCGCCGTAGAACAAAAAATAAATAAATTACCTTTCTTTCCACTCAATTATGTCCGATTACTATTGGGGTCTATTAAACTATACTTCTGGTAATTTCCCAAAAAGTCACTTTTACTTTTTTAAAAGAGAAGAGGTCCCTCCTCTATTCAACATACACCTATTAGATAAACATTAGAATACTAATTAGATAATATTCTGGACTTTAGTTACAAGTACGAGATTGAATGCCAGGGAGAATTATAAGATACAAATGCAAGAACTTCACTAGACTGATAGCAATTCGGAAAAGCCTGAATATTTTCTCACATTCTCTTAATTTTTCACATTGAACCTTCAGTCTCAATAACCACTGGTAAATCACTGCAAGCACGAGAGGTATTTGTAGTTACCCATGACTCGAAGTAATGATCCCAAGAACATGGGAACTCAGCAGATACCTTATGGGCATGGACAGTTTTAGACCCACCAAGAATAGGTATTTTACAAGGAAGCAGAATGTAAAACGCTAAAACACTACAGGTGACCAGAGATGGTAGAAAAAAGTCAAGAGGAGTATTGGATAAACATTTTACAGAACCCATGAGAAGGCCACCTGTCGTGAAAATGACCATATGGACTGTTTTATGAGAGTTCAGTTTTTAGGTGTACTCTTCCATATAGGTCACTGTTGGCTAACTTCAGCACATACAGCATGTTCTCGGTATTGCTGGCTGGACAACTGGCTGTCTGGATTTCTCTTTAATGTTTTGGGCCAATTAACTATTTTTCATATTTTAAAAACAGCATAGAGGTAAAACGCTTCAATAATGGATCTCCCCTAGTCTACTTCAATCAATTTCCGACAGCTGGAGATCCATAGGTTGAGTCTTTCATGTTATACCATGATGCCGGCATGCATGCCAAGTTCAAAGTCAATTTCTTTCTTTTTCTTTTTTTTTTTTTTTTTTTTTATCCCTGTGCATAAATCAAGTGGTTGAAGATAAGACATCTACAAAAGGGGAAATGTGATCAGTACAAAAACTGTGGGGGCAAAAGTTCAAGTTCAATATAACAAAGTTTACTATACGTTAGACACATAAAAGAGAGAGAAGAGAAACAAGGGTGTGGGCCACAGGAAGAAACTGCAGCTCTGGAGCAGATGGTTTATAAGTAAGTAAGTCCCCTGTGTGATATGGCCGACTGTACTGTTATACTGGGAGCTATTTGTCAAGTACAGCTAAAACCCGAACATCGGTCTATTAGTTCATAACCATCCTATGTCGCACTCTTACAATCTCCATTTATGAATTGATGCTGGTCCATTCATTTAATATGGCAGAAGATAAAAGCCATCTCTACTTCCCACTCAATTGAATGCTTGTTTGGCTGATGGCTATTCCTTCCCACCTCCCCAATACATATTTATGTCTTTTCAATGGGAAAAGGGGTGTAAGCACTTTCAAACATCTCGATTGCACGCCTACCTTCCATAAGAACACAAGTATGCAGAAATCCTAGATGAAGAACGTCCGGGATTGTGGTCAGCACATTCAAAATCAATGGTTGAGGGGGAACACCACAGCAGCTACTCATTCAGTGGGATATTCCACGAGTCCAGAAGGAATTTTTTGCCTTTTACCACCTACCTAAGCATAATTGTTCATAAAAGTTACTACAGGGAAAGTACTTTTTAGCTATTGACTTTAATAGGGTCCATGGGTTTCTAGTATTTCAGCAAGTGTTACTAACCTTCTAGTATTTTTTGGTCAGAAATTGCAATGGGTGCAGTCATAGGAGCCTCCAATGTGGACACAGCCTAATGTGTGTGCGGACTTCCTGACTCTCCCCTAATGGCATATATCATGGGACAGAATTGTTGGTGATTGGGAGAGTTAGCGGTCAGCCAAACGGAAATCTATCTGGAGGACCAGCTTAGGCTCATCTTCCATGGCAATAAAGGTCCAAAGCAAATGGCCCATCATTTTCCTTACATTGGCCATCACAGTACCGTCATGTGGTCCCATACACATTATGACAGATCCCATCAAATTAGATGGGTTGAGCCAACCTTCAGTGCATATAGCAAGTGTAACAGACAATAACCTCAGCACTTACAATATACATGCTGAAACCCAGAAAACACTACAGGCCTATGGTTAGACACCATCCTGTCAAATCACTATTTGATGTTTTTCACTTTAAGGAGCTTGGCGCAAAGCAACGTTATCAGTATACCATACATGCTATTATGGGAACGTGATACGGTGCACGCCACATGTAGAATATACAGGATCTGTACAGATATAGCACTGTGTGAAAGTTCCCAATCATACGCTAATATTTGCTTTATCGTTCGCCTTTGCAATTTCCATCTCAATTTTGTGTTGCTAATCTGGTTGCTTGGCAACAGTGTTTTATGTCACTCAACTTTGACCCCGATGATGTCACCTGCGCATTCTGCAACTACAACCAGACTGTGTGAACTCAACGCTAATCGGTCATTAGAAGTCACTGGGTTGTCCTCTTCTATCAAGTTGTTCTATTTTGGTATTTCTTCTTGATATGAAGCGATATGGCTGCCATTACGCACCCAGCTTTCCCATGCTCCAGAATGGCAGGTGTAAATACGTATATCTTGCTGCATAGTCAGGTTTCCAGGGCAGTTATGGTGAACCCTTAGCACTCCAACAGTCGAAAAACTACAATTCCCATCATACCTGGGCAGCCAGAGCCATATCTTTGGTTGACCAGGCATCATGGGAATTGTAGTTTTGCAACAGCTGGAGTGCAGAAAGTTTGCCATCACAGTTAATGGGATCTTTTGTAGCAAGCCTTAGGCTTCTGTCAGATTTGACAGGACTCATAAGGCTCTGTTCCCATTGTCATAATCAACATTCTGTTTAACACTGCTTATGTAATGGCCTCTATATACTATATAATGGTTCCAACATTGTGTCCATCATTTTGTTGGGCCCTATTTTTCTCCTCGCATATGAATGAATTTGTAATGGTATGTGAACATAACGCTGCACGCAGAGCTATTCAACCCGTCAAAATGACAGACGGACGTCCATTATAGTTCAATAGGGGAAGATAATAGTAAATCTTTGTTACCCATAGCAACCAGAGCTCTTTTTAACAAGCTCTGGTAAATGAAAGCTCAGCTCACATTGGTTGCTATGGGCAACAAACATTTACAATTAAATTACAAACGGGTAATTTAGACCAGTGGTGTCCAACCTGCAGCCCTTCAAGCTGTTGCAAAACTACAATTGCCATCATGTTTGGACAACTAAGACTGTCTAAGGATGATGGGAATTGTAGTTTTGTAACCGCTGAAGGGCTGCAGGTTAGACACCACTGGTTTAGACTCCAGTCTGTGGCTCTCTAGTTCAGGGGTAGGGAACCTTGGCTCTCTCCGTCTGTTGCAAAACTACAACTCCCATCATGCCTGGACAGCCAAAGCTAAAGCTCTGGCTGTCCAGGCGTGATGAGAGTTGTAGTTTTGCAACATCTCTAGCTGTTATGCAGCTATAACTCCTATTATCCCCTGACAACCATAGCACGACTTGGAGTTGTAGTTCAGCAGCATCTGGAGACGTACCAGTTAGGCCATCACTCCATTGATAGCTTTGCATGTCCTTACTGCCCAAAGAAACAGGCGAGAAGTGACAAATGCCCTACTGCTAATACATGAGGCGAGCCCCATGTACCTGTGTAACGCAGCGCTGAAACGTTGCAAAACTTTAATGGCAAGGACGTCTCCTAGTGTTGTCAGTGTTACATCTATCACATACATTCATATAGGTATATACTGTAAACACGCACATTAGGATAAAGGTAATGGTAGAAACTAAACATAGCTCTCAGGCTGCCGATAAACAGAGATTACCAACGCTTAGTCACTCAGGGTTGTGTGTAACACTGCATTAACCCGGCAGGTGCGGAGAGAACGTTTAAACTACCCAGATGTTGTGGGAGTACAACCCCCAGCATGTCAAGGATTCAAAATTTAACTCCAATACTTTTCATGCTGCCATAAAGGGTCTGTGTATGAGGCCTATTTTTATATGGCTAGTGGGAAATCCTATTAACCAGAAACCCCTTAATTAGCAAAACATGGCTACTTTCTTGCACTGCCACACCGGACTACAGGTAGCTGTAATGCAGTTCAGGTCTATTGACGTGATGGAGTCCAGCTGCAATACCAGACACAGTCTGCATAGAAGTGTGGTGCAGTTTTTTGAAAGAAAGCCTTTCTTTCCTTTATATAAAGTAAAAACTTTTTCGTTGCCACTGTAAATGGAATAAATCCCCCTAGGGGTACCTGCAAGACAGTAGGATTTTATCATCTAAGGCCTTATTCACACAACAGAAAAAGGGACAGATATGAACATGAAACCCTCGTCTACTTTACCTCCCATTTAGCATCTTTTCCACAAGAAAACGTATTGTCATCAATGGAAAATAACATTCCCAGTCCTTAGGATACTGAAAATTTTTCAGCATTAAAAAAAAGAAAAAATCATTGACATGTATGGGTGCTTTAAAATCCTTATTAAATTTCTTATCAAAACTTATGTAATTCTCATTGGTGCTCTGTGTCAGGGAACTTTGCCTTGGGCACCACCCCTGCTGAAAAATCCTGCTTCTCCTATGTGACAGCACCCCAGTATAGTTAAACATGATCCTGCCAACATTACATTACACGGTTGCCTTTAGATTCCTAGAATTCACCCAGGATTTAACTCATACCTTATGTTCAGAGCCCTTACATTTCTTCCTACTCTAGGTTAATGCATGTCTGGAATGAATGATATTCATTCATAATATATATAAATATATATATATACACACACACACACACACACACACACACACACCGCACTACACGGCTCCTCCATGCACATAAGTCAGGGTCTGTATTCAGCACTGCAGCTTGCTTCTAGCCAAGGGCAAAATGCTTAGCGCTGCAAATATCTACAGATAATTTTATGACTCACAAACCATAAAGATAATAAGTGGAGCAGGTACAGGTTAACTGAATTACAGCTCTTCTACAGTGAAATAATACAAATGAAAATCTTTACTAAGCAGAAGACCGGTCAATAATGGGCAATTTGCAGGCCGTGCTAAGCACTATTGGGGACGCGGCATAGCGACACTTTGATCAATCCAGACTGCTGATCAGTCATCCTAGTCTTTAAAGGGGTTATCCAGTGCTACAAAAACATGGCCACTTTCTTTCAGAGACAACACGACTCTTGTCTCCAGTTCAGGTGCAGTTTGCAATTAAGCTCCATTCACTTCAATGGAACTGAGCAGCAAAACCCCGCCCAAGCTGGAGACAAGAGTCGGGGCTGTCTCTGGAAGAAAGTGGCCATGTTTTTGTAGCGCTGGATTACCCCTTTAAAGAGGTTGTCCACTTTAGCATACTTCATCAGCATGGGGTCTCCTCTTGGACCCTCCCATATTCTTGATATCAAGCCCAGACCCCCACAGCTCTACTGAACCAAACTTACAGTGTGCACCATAGAGGTGTATAGCATGATGAGCTGTGTTTGGAGTTATAAAAATGCTGATTCCATCTCATGTCTTTCACAACCCCCCCAAATTATAGAAAGGTGATGGACATGGCTGTTTTTAGTTGCTCCCTGTATAAAGTCATCCTTGGAGTATATTGCAGACATTTCAGTGACTATCCCATTGATCTAAATGGAGTCTTCAGAAACAACTGCAGTCAGAAGAATAATACTGATTCCCAGTTGCAAAATTTTCTGCATCACGTCTACCGTGTGTGAACAAACCCTTAAAAGGGATAGTTTAGCCCAGAAAAAAAAAAATATGTAAAAGCAAGTAAAAAAGAAAGTCAAATAAGAAAGCATACTCACCTTCCCTGCTACCCCGTCACTGACGTTCTGACAGCTTTCGCTGCTTATTGCTACTGTAGTTCCAATGACACATCAACCTATAATCAGCTACTGGTCAAGGCGGGTCATGCTGTCATCAGTGACTGGCTAAGTGGGAAGTTCCTGCTGGATTGACGTGTCACAGGAACTAGGAGAGATGACCACAAGACAGAACCGCAGCAGCAGGTGATGGGGGCAGGCGAGTATGCTTTCTTTTCCATTTTTTATGACTGTCTTTAATTATTTTTTTTTTTGGTCCATTATCAATAAAATGCAGACAGTGCTGTTATCTCAAGTACTATGCCAGGCGCCTTTACTATTTTATAGTGACCAGAACCCAATAGTCATGGAGGTGACTTTTTATGTTATGAGCACTTAGCTGAACAAACATCTGACAGAAGACCAATAATGTCAAAGATTAAGTCAGGGTTTGTACAGTCCTAGTACTGCTGTACATCATTCAGTGAAGAAACCTCCCACAAGCACACGGTTTACTGCTCCATTTGCACACGTGGGAGTTGCACACTTCACCTTGGTGCAGTCTTGTCTTCTGGCAAAACACTGAATCATAAAAGGTTTAATAACATCGATCAATCTGTCCACCAAAGGGTGTGGTGTGCACGTGTAGCAGAACTACATTTGTAACTTAGTTGTTTCATGGTGCACTGTGAAAATTCACTGGGTGCAAACTAAGCTCTGCTACATCTCGAAGTGTTCAAGGGTTGATAGAGTGACCATGAATCTACACAAACAAATAAAAATGCAGCCACAAAATTGTAACTTACTACAGCTCGACAGTTGATGCAAGTGCATAAACCCGAGCAAAGTGAAGTGCATGCAACATTGTCACTATGACTCCAGATACCGGACAATACTGTGCAAACGCTGCAGTGCCCATAAAGTAAAGTGCTTAGTACTGCAGATTATGCCAGGTTACAATGGTAGTGCCTCTGAACAGGACTAGGAGACTCATGGGAGTGAGTTATAATATGTATAAGGCCATGTTCACATGTGAGACCAATCTGAATTTGGTGATGTGGGCTCAAGCTCCTGATAGTTAATAAAAGCAATATGATGTGGCACTGCTTGCTTGGTCCTGTGCCAGTCTCTGTTTACCAACCTCAAGTGGTGACATGTTGCCTCCTGTGATTGGCTGCAGCAGTTACATGTTAACATATATGATACGTCATAGCTGGATGCTGGTAAACAAAGGGGGGAGGGGGTACCAGGGATGCATCACCATGGCAGTGCCAGACTCTTTGGCGCCATGCTTTCATCCGGTTAATGGGAAGGGGATGCCAAAAAGAGGTCCCCCAAAGTGTCTATAAGGGTATAAACACACACCGTATACGCAGCATATTTACTGCTGCGATACGCAGCAAATACGCAGCAGATTAGATCTAAATAACTGAACACAGCATCAAATCTGCACCATCAAATCTGCTGCAGATCTGCTGCGTATTTGCTGCGTATCTGCTGCGTATATGATGTGTGTGTTTGTACCCTGAGGGTACAAACCCACACACCGTATACACAGCAGATACGCAACAAATACGCAGCAAATACGCAGCAGATTTGTTGGTACAGATTTGATGCTGTGTTCAGTTATTTAGATATAATCTGCTGCGTTTTTGCTGCGTATTTGCTGCGTGTTTGCTGCGTATTTGCTGCGTATCGCAGCAGTAAATACGCTGCTTATACGGTGTGTGGGTTTATACCCTCAGGCTCAATGCACATACTGTATATGCATGGGGCAACAGTGCCTTCTATCAGGACTAAAGACTCTTGTTCTTCTCAGACCACACATGCTCTGTTTCCCCTTTACAGAACTGGACATTTAGGGGTCAAACTAACTCTAATATGAGGGTGCTATTGATCTCAGTCAACTGGCAATCATGAAATAATAATCATCTATGAGGGATCACTTTAAACCAGAAGACCCTCTTCACAACGGATCAATACACGCCACAGCCTCCTATAAAAAGTCATCTACAAGTAGACAGGATACTGCACATGATTCATGCGGCCAAGGCCAGACAGTGAGCCCGCAGCCCGGCTACTGGTTATATCACAGTATATAAAGTATACTGCCATGGCTTTCTAATCAAGAACACATGGGAATCTCTTAGATAAGATAATAGAACATTTCATGACTCCGCATCCTGAAGTAACAAGTCAGAGAACACTCCATTGTATGCGCAGCATGAAAAGGACACTGTGCCGCCACTATCATAAAGGTGCATGCCGCCTAATACTGTGACAATGGTTTAAACCAGGGCACGCAAAATAGCATTAGGGAGTTAACGCGCCGTGTCTTTAAAATAAACATTAGTCCATCAGCCGTAATCTCCTTTCACAAAGTCCAGCGCTGGGACATGGATCACTGACAATACTACACATATCTAATTTAATTATTTGCATGGGGACACGCAGGGCTATGGATCAGTATGGTCATTGTAGAGGGGTATTATATATATATACTGTGTCTTAACCTACTTAGAGGCCAACACCTGATACACTCCACCAAATGCACTAGCATAGACCCCAAATCTAATGCCCACCCTGCTGGCTGCTATTTTGAGGGCGATAAACACTGACTCATGTGAGATGACGACTCAAGTGATGGGATCATGTTCTCCAGAAGGCCAATGCTCTTACAGATAGCGTAAATAATCCCACATTCATAATCTGAGATTATAAAAATACCTATAGATAAACAAACAGGGAAAACAACTATAAAAAGCCCATCGTATGACAGAGACCAAGGGCTGCCATGGGCAGCCAGATGACACCGGTTCTTGGGAAGTCCAAGCAAGGACTGTTAGCCAGTGCCTCCCACAACTGTGTTACTCAGGATGGTGACTATGGGGGAGATTTATCAAACATGGTGTAAAGTGACACTGGCTCAGTCGCCCCTAGCAACCAATCAGATTCCACTTTTCATTCCTTACAGACTCTTTGGAAAATGAAAGGTGGAATCTGATTGGTTGCTAGGGGCAACTGAGCCAGTGTCACTTTAAACCATGTTTGATAAATCTCCCCATATGTATGTCTAACTATAATATAATTCTTTAGGGTACAAACCCACACACCGTATACGCAGCAGATATGCAACAAATACGCAGCAGATTTGATGGTACAGATTTGATGCTGTGTTCAGTTATTTAGATCTAATCTGCTGCGTATTTGCTGCGTATCGCAGCAGTAAATAAACAGCGTATACGGTGTGTGGGTTTATACCCTTAGGGTGCTTTCACACCTACAGGATCTGCAGCAGATTTGATGCTGTGTTCAGTTATTTAAATGAAATCTTCTGCAGAAAATCAGCTGCAGATCCTGTAGGTGTGAACGCGCCATTAGGGTATAAACCCACACACCGTAGACACACCGTATTTACTGCTGCGATACGCAGCAAATACGCAGCAAACACGCAGCAGACTAGATCTAAATAACTGAACACAGCATCAAATCTGCACCACCAAATCTGCTGCAGATCTGCTGGGTATTTGCTGCATATCTGCTGCGTATACGGTGTGTGGGTTTGTACCCTAATGGTGTGTTCACACCTACAGGATCTGCAGCTGATTTTCTGCAGCAGATTTCATTTAAATAACTGAACACAGCATCAAATCTGCTGCAGATCTGCTGCAGATCCTGTAGGTGTGAACGCACCCTAAGGCTGGGTTCACACTATGTATATTTGAGGCAGTATTTGGTCCTCATGTCAGGTCCTCATAGCAACCAAAACCAGGAGTGGATTGAAAACACAGAAAGGCTCTGTTCACATAATGTTGTAATTGAGTGGATGGCCGTCATTTAACGGTAAATAACTTCCATTATTTCAATACAACAGCCGTTGTTTTAAAATAACAGCACATATTTGCCATTAAATGACGGCCATCCACTCAATTACAACATTATGTGAACAGAGCCTTTCTGTGTTTTCAATCCACTCCTTGTTTTGGTTGCTATACAGCCTCACAAATACAGCCTCAAATATACATAGTGTGAACCCAGCCTAAGGGTGCGTTCACACCTACCGCATCCGCAGCTTATTTTTCTACAGAAATCCGCAGGTCTGGTAGTGCAGATTTCAACCTGCGAGAAATCCGCGTATGTGTGCGTTTTGCGGTTTTTCTGCATCAAGTTTATCGCAACTGAAATGTCAGTTTAAAATGTCTCTCATTCTAAACGGACATTTCAGTTGCGATAAACTTGCTGCAGAAAAAACGCGAAACGCACACATACGCGGATTTCTCGCAGGTTGAAATCTGCACCACCAGACCTGCGGATGTCCGCGGAAAAATAAGCTGCGGATGCGGTAGGTGTGAACGCACCCTAAGGGTACAAACACACACGGCATATACGCTGCGTATTTACTGCTGCGATACGCAGCAGATACGCAGCAGATTAGATCTAAATAACTGATCACAGCATCAAATCTGCACCATCAAATCTGCTGCATATCTGCTGCGTATCTGCGTATACGCTGTGTGTGTTTGTACCCTAAGGGTGCGTTCACACGTGCAAGATCCGCAGCAGATTTGATGCTGTGTTCAGTTATTTAGATGAAATCTGCCGCAGATTTGCTGCGTATCCGCTGCAGATCCACAGCAGAAAATACGCTGCGGATCCGGTACCTGTGAACGTACCCTAAAACAGGGATGTCAAACATGCGGCTCTCCAGCTGTGGCAAAACTACAATTCCTATCATACCTTTAGCTTTGGCTGTCCAGGCAAGATGGGAATTGTAGTTTTTCAACGGCTGGAGGGCCACAGGTTGACACATGTACCTTAAAGGGTATGTAGACATTGTTCTTCTAAAATATAAGGCATCTTCGAGTCTAAGCATTAAGACTTTTTGCTGTGGATATTGATGATGGTTCTATCACTCCAACATCCCCTGGGGAGAATAACATGGTGATATCTTTGTGAGTCTAAAAGGCTTTATTACATGAAGCGATTACCGGCAATATTCGGCCGTTACGGACGATAATCGTTTCATGGAATAAACAACAACGATCAGCCAACATGCACGATGTCAGATGATCATTTTCTTTCAACAGGCTGAAACGCTAATGATCAGCCTGTTAATGATTTGCTGCCAACACTCCGTGTAATAGGAGCAGCAGCAGACCGCCGCTGTCCGCTATGGGCTGCCTGGACACTCAGACGATAACTTGGGCAGCCTCCTGCAGCTCCCTGCGGTCCCCCTTGCTTTTGGCGCGTGTAATAGCGCTGGCAGCGAGAAACAAGGTCAGCGCTCACTTGCTCTCCACATCGCCCCGTGTAATAGGGGCTTAGGGCCCCATTACACAGAAAAATTTATTGTGTGGAAAAATCAATAAATCTGTCAAATTTAAGCAATAATCTTTCTGTGTTTATGCAGGCAGTGATTAAAATTTGTTTGTGTGTCGTTGATCGCACCTTTTGAGCTGACCATAAAATCATCATTTAAAGGGTTATCCAGGCCTACAAAAACATGGCTGCCTTTCCCCAAAAACAGCACCACTCCTGTCCTCAGTTTAAGGCCAGGTTCACACTATATAAAAACAACGGCCGTATTTCATAACAACGGCCATTTTTTCACAAATAACGGTTGTTGTTTGCACAACTACGGCCGTTGCTATGAAATACGGCCATTGTTTTTACATAGTGAGAACCTGGCCTAAGCATGGGTTTTTAAGCACAGTTCCATTGAAGTAGCATTGTAATACTACACACAACCTGAGTACAGGGGTGGCGCTGTTTCTGCAATAAATTTAGTGTTTTTTTCTAATCCTGGATCACCCTTTTAATTGTTAGCAAATCTTTTGGTGTATGTACACATCGTTCTTTTGTAATTATGAAAATTTGTAGACCAGCGCGTATGAAGGATCGTAATTGCCATCGTACCTAACAACTTGTGTTCCGTGTATTATGGTGAATAATTTTAGGTCATTCCCATAAGTTGTTTATTGTTAATCGTTGGAAACGAAAAATTGCTTTATCTGATAGGACCCTTAAGCCGGCCATATACGTTAAATACTTGACAGTCATACCAGGAAGGCCAGACTCTCCTACTACTTTTGGGGGGAGCGGTAGAAAGATTGGGCATGGTGGGTTGACACTGCCTGATTTATTTGCTATTGGGAAGATAGACCACTGCTAGAGGTGTCTGGCAGCAAATTTCTCCTCTCCTCTATTAAGCTAAGCATGCACATGTGTGGAAGAATCAGGAGAGACAGCTGAACATCTAGAATTATCTTATGTGTATGGCCAGCTGTACAGTATAAATAAGGGTGGTATTACACGGGATGATTATCGTTTGAAAAATTGGTGAATCGTTCAGATTTGAACGATAATGGTTTAGTGTAATGGCAGACAACAATTAAACGACCAACGAGAAATCGTTGGCCGTTTAATAGAATTTGGACCTATTTTTATTGTTGATTGTTTTCAATTGGTTCGCATGTAATAAGACGTTGTTCAGTTGTTTGCAGTAACGACAACAGGATGAACGCAATAACGATCATAAGTAACGATCATCGTTCCGTGTAATTGGGTGAACGATTTCAGGTCGTTCGCCATACCGATCGTTTGAGTTCGTTAATCGCTAGTCGAAAAATCGCTTTGTGTAATAGTAAGAGAACTTAAGATAGTTAGATAGATCACTAGTGCCCAGACCCCCACCTTTGTCATCCTTCTTATATATGGGCCAAATATTGGTCTAACACAGTATTCCGCAACCTATGGCTCTCCAGCTGTCCTGACAGCCATGATGGGTGTTGCAGTTCTCCAACAGATGGAGAGCCAAAAGTTGGAGCACACTGACTTAACTTTTCCAGACTTCTGAATGGCAAAACTATAAACTATCCAGATCTGCACACATGCATAGCCTGGGGGGGCATATATATGCTATGCAGTGCGGCAACATCCCATCCTAAAAGCATGAAAATCAGGGCTATGTGGCAAACACGAGGCGTGACGCGAGAATGAATGGACGATTCTGTGCACTATTTTTGGTAAGGAGAAGATCACAATTTGTTCTAAGACAAAAAAAAAATGAACCAATTGTTCTGTCTCCAACATTTGTGTTACATGAAATGTGACATCTTAAATTGCAATATAAGGTCAAAACAATGCAGGGGAAGCCAGCTGTGGTTAAAGTAAACCGCACTTGTGTGATGATTACAACCATAACTTGGGAGTGCTGCCAGTTATTGGGCCGTCAGCATGAGTCACCGAAACAGTCATTTTCCCTCCTGTACATGACTTTGAGGTTGTTCTGTACTATGTAACCCCCATCACCCCACCGAGGAGATTAACTGGGACTGCCACATGAAATAAATCAAAAGCCCAACAGCCAAGCATTGAGAAAACGTGGCCTGGTCTGCAGAGCTTGCACTCTTATCTCATACATTTTGGTTATCATTATGATGCTGTATATTCCCTACTTCCACTGACATCAAAACACTGCTATACTAGCATACATTAGTATTTTTTCTATTACTAGTTCAGACTATAAAGCACTAAGGTGATGCACAGATATTGGTAATGTACTGGATCTATAAAGCTCCTTAATGCTATACCAACCTAGTGCCACAACTTCCCTTGACTGTACAACACTGTAGTATAGGTTGGTGTCATTTCAATATACAGTTGCTGCACCCTCAGATAGTAAGGCACTACAGTATAGGTTGGTGTCATATCTATATACAGTTATTACACCCCCCAGATAGTGAGGCACTGACTAGAGTATAGGTTGTGTCATATCTATATACAGTTATTACACCCCCACTGCAGTATAGGTTGGCGTCATATCTACATATAGTTGTTATACCCCCAGATAGTAAGGCGCTACCGTATAGGTTGGTGTCATTTCTACATACGGTTATTACACCCCCAGATGGTAAGGCACTACAGTATAGGTTAGTGCTTTGTTCACATACACTACTTCTAATGGTAAATCTCTTTAGTATAGGTTGGTGATATATATGGATACAGCATCAGTCATCAGGATTGTACAACACTACAGTATATGTTGACAGCTATATCATATAACTTCTTTTAACTGTAAGCACTTCAGTATACATTGGTTCTACACAGTCTTGCTATAGGTTGGTGCTATATTAATAGACTGATATTACTCTTAGATGGACAAGCACTGAAGTAAACCTTGCTGCTATAGTTTTGCTGCTATAGTAATGTACAATACTTTGAATAGTAAAGCATTTTGGTATAGGTTGGTGCCATATCAATATCGCTTTGCCATATCAATATTTTGTATTTTAAAGCATTACAGTATAATTAGTGTGCTAGCTAATATACTGTATAGTGTATTATATATAATATATAAATTGGTGTCATATCAATATACGCCTATCCTCCCAGACTGTAAAGTTCTACTGTACAGTATATGTTGGCGCCATACCTTTATACTATTATCATCCAGTTTAGATAGAACACTACAGTATAGGCTGGTGCTCTATTAATATGCACTCCAGGTTGGTGCCATACCATTATATGTGATTACCCTCCAATACTGAACAGCACTGCAGTATATGTTGGTGCTATATCAATATATATTATTAGCACCCCTGATGGTTTGTGCTATATTAACAGTTACTGCTCTTTGGTATAGGTTGGTGCCATATCAACATATTTTACTATTCCTCATATGGTAAAGCACTACAACACATTACTACTGCAATTATGCCAAATAGTACAGCCCTTTAGTATATGTTGGTGCCAAAACAATATAGTTACTAATGCACTACAGTATACATTGGTGCTCTAGATTACTATCACTGCTACCTCTTCAGAGTACAGCTCCTTAGTATATGTTGGTGCTATATCAATATATTGTTATAAAAAAACACTGGTGCAATAGTAATACACAATATTACGATCATTGCTCCTTCTTGACAGTACAGCCCTCTGGTATACGAAGGTGTTATATCAATTTATTGTTATCATAAACACACTACAGTATACAGAGGTGCTATACTAATAAACAATATTACTATCATGACTCCCTCTTGACAGTACAGCCCTCTGGTATATGTAGGTGCTATATCAACATATTACAATATACATTGGTGCTATACTAATAGACACTATTACTATCTTTTCTCCCTCTTCAGTGTTGGTGCTACATCACTACATTACACATCCACAGCACTGCGGTATATGTTGGTGCTATAAAAGTCCAGGACGTTCTGGCTCTTGTTGTGTTGAACAATAACAATAAACAACAAGATACAATGTAACAGATGAAGATGTAACAATCACTCTGACAATAACAAAGTCTGCAACCTAGTTTCCCCCACCCTGCTCCATTGTGACAGCTCAGGTTGGAGCCCCCTCCAGGGTAATGCAGCCCCCCCTCTCCTGTATGTAAGTCCCCCCCCCCCATACCCGGGGGGGGGGGGGGGGCTGGGCACATAACCCCTGGCTGTGTCATGTCACTGTGCCAGCTTCCCAAGCTCCAGCAGCATTACCTCATTTCCATCAGCCCCAGAGCCAGAGGTCTCATCCCCAGCCCAGACATCTCCCAGTCTGTACACACTGCCCTGCTGGCCGGGGGACAATAGGGGTCCATGCCTCAGGGACCCTCATGCTGCCATCCCCCCAGCCTCCTCCCTCCCTCCTCCCCAGCCTGGCTGAGTCAGACATTGGGCTTAGATGAGAAGCAGTACAGTCATGGCCATTTCCTTGTAACAATACAGCAGGAGAAGAAGGAGGAGGAGGAGGAGGACTACTACTCACCCCAGAGCCAGGGCCTCATGTCTCCACATGTCCAGGGTGTAGACCCCCAAGCATCCACATTGTCCCCCAAATCCCAGTGTATGGAGCAGCGGCTCGGTCCCCGGCTGCTGCTGCTGCTGTGTCTGCTCCTGTGTGCGGCTCAGGGATCTGCTGCAATGTCTGAGTGTCCTCCTCCAGCTCACCCGGCACTGCACAGGCCCTCCCACTGGTGTGCCATTCATCCACTCACTCACAGCTCTTAACCCTTCCACCCACACACACAGCACTGCTGTCACTGGATCCAATGCAGCTGAGGAGGAGGAGGAGGAGGAGGAGGGGGGGGAGGAACAGCCCCAACTTTACTGCCACTCAGCTGTGCTGCCAGCCCAGGGCCTGCTGTGCCCACACACACACTGGGGTATCAGCTCTACAGGGAGAACAGGGAGTAGTGATAAGAAACACACAGAAGTATCTATATAAAGGGGTGCTCTATCTACCTATCTATCTATCTATCTATCTATCTATCTATCTATCTATATATCTATCTCCTGTCTATCTATCTATCTATCTATCTATCTCCTGTCTATCTATCTATCTATCTATCTATCTATCTATCTATCTATCTATCTATCTTCTATCTATCTATCTATCTATCTATCTATCTATCTCCTATCTATCTATCTATCTATCATCTATTATCTATCTATCTCCTATCTATCTATCTCCTATCTATCTATTAATTATCTATCTATCTATCTATCTATCTATCTATCTATCTATCTATCTATCTATCTATCATCTATTATCTATCTATCTCCTATCTATCTATCTCCTATCTATCTATTTATTATCTATCTATCTATCTATCTATCTATCTATCTATCATCTATCTATCTATCTATCTATCTATCTATCTATCTATCTCCTGTCTATCTATCTATCTATCTATCTATCTATCTATCTATCTATCTATCTTCTATCTATCTATCTATCTATCTATCTATCTATCTATCTATCTATCATCTATTATCTATCTATCTCCTATCTATCTCCTATCTATCTATTTATTATCTATCTATCTTCTATCTATCTATCTATCTATCTATCTATCTATCTATCTATCTATTATCTATCTCCTATCTATCTATCTCCTATCTATCTATTTATTATCTATCTATCTATCTATCTATCTATCTATCTTCTATCTATCTATCTATCTATCTATCTATCTATCTATCTATCATCTATTATCTATCTATCTCCTATCTATCTATCTCCTATCTATCTATTTATTATCTATCTATCTATCTATCTATCTATCTATCTATCTATCTATCTATCTATCTATCTATCTATCTATCTATCTATCTATCTATCTATTATCTATCTATCTCCTATCTATCTATCTCCTATCTATCTATTTATTATCTATCTATCTATCTATCTATCTATCTATCTATCTATCTATCTATCTATCTCCTATCTATCTATCATCTATCTATCTATCTATTTATCTATCATCTATCTACTGAAGGGCAGAATGGAATAATCTACTGTCAGACACCTGTCATATCTGTATGTAATGTCTATCTCTTCTATTACTGACTCTCTGACAGTAGAAGTCACAGCACATGGGCTCCACCAATGTTATCTCCTGATTTACCAGATGATGGAGTTTGGGTGGAGTTCCCCTTTAGCTTACCATATTTCCTCAGTCATGCTTTCCTGCTACTATTACCACATACACATATTGATCTGTCTCATCATGCTGCATCATCTTCCCTGTTAAAATATCTGACTTTACTTGTTCCAATATATTTTATGTAGCTATCTATGGGCAACGAGACGGAAAAAAGATCAATCTTGCCATTTATTTCCATTTTTATGACGTACAGTAATTTAGCTGCAGACAGTCCTTATGGTCATAATTTAATCATATCTATTTAAACTTTTTAATCACACATCGTATATACTTTATATACCGTATGTGTAATATATTTATACAACGCTAATTTCTTTTAATCCATCATCTAATAATCCAGAATGTATAATAAGATAATAATCCTTGTACTGAACTGTATGTATACTGTATAGTATACAAAACGATAAGGCTGGGTTCACACGACGTTTTTACGAATCGACTTTGTCATTCGTTTTTTTTGTGTGCATCTGTTTTGGTCCATTTTTCTATTGACTTCCATTATAAAAAAACAAAGCAAAACTAATCTGTTTTTTTTTTTTTTTTTTACGGAAACAAAAATGAGGTCAACTACGTTGAAAAGAATGGATCCGTTTTTTTTTCGTTATAATGGAAGTCAAAACGATCAAAACGGATAGACACAAATGCATCTGGTTTTTATCATCTGTTTTTCGCAAAAAAAGCAGATAATGGCTATGTTCACACGTCAAAAATAGAGAAAAGGCGGCCGATTTTGGCAATGCATTGAAGTCAATGAAGTCAATGGAAAAACGGACAAACAATGCACACAATGCGTTGAATAACGGACGTTTTTATCATGGACATGATCATGATCATTATTTCCAGACGTCTTTTGCAAAGAGCGGCCGTTTTTTATTAGTTATTCACACGCAGTTTTTCTTTTTCCACCGCTCTTTCTCCATTTTTACTATTAAATTCAAAGGACTTTTCAATTTAGCTGCATCCAAAGGCCAATTAGTAACCCCAAACTATATAATAATGTACAAACAGCCATAATTGCACTAAGGAGAGGCCAGACAGCTAAATGATGTCCATTATTTTAGACTCAAAATGACAAACGTCATTTTAAACGGAGCTGAAAAAACGTTGTGTGAACATAGCCTATAAAATGAATTGCAAAAACCTAGTGTGAACCCAGCTTAATTACAATATTTTTTTTCTTGTTATGCTGATTTTTTTTTTTTACTCGACTATATTACTTATTATTATTATTACTATTATTATTAGATTATTATTATTATTATTATTGTTGTTGTTGTTATTCTTACTTCTATTTATAGTTATAATCTTATTACATCCCATCTATCTCACTAGGCGTACCAGATTTTTGGCACACTGGCCAGCTACGACACCTCCCCTCCCTGGCTCTGGGAATAGGGGACGTCAGACCACAGAGAAAAGCAGCAGGGTTTTGTCAAGCACAAACTTGCTTGTTCTCAGTCAGTGACAAGGCCCCAGAGATTTTCCAAGCAAGTAGAAAGCGTATAAATCTCTGACCTGTTTCAGGGGTAAGACAGGGGCTGAATAGTGTATCGTGAGTCAGCATCAATCACCTTATACTCCCCCAGCAGTAACAGCAGTGTGCAGGGGAGTGTTAGCTGCATTAGTGAATGTGAACATAGGAACAAAATGGCTGTAGGGAATTATCTTGTTCGCCATAAGGTATTAATGTTTAGCTGCTGCGGATGAGATATCAGGGGGCGCCACAATGGTCACATTTGCCTTTGTATTTATTTATTTTTTTATTGCATTGCATGTATCATGTGAAAAAATAATATATTTCTTCAGTTGGTTTAGAGCAAAAATATTTAAAGGGAATCTGTCAGCTGCAATTCATGTTCCGAGCTGCTGACACTGTTAGATAGCTGCTAGTACTAGGAGACACATGGTACCTTCCATATCTGTCTGTGCTTCCAAAAGCTAGAGAAATGCTTTCATTCTATGGTACAAATAGTCAAAGAGGCTTTCCCGAGCTCCTGAAGTGCAGCAAGCTGTAACACTTACTCACCCCTCCCATACCTGAACCAGCTGGGGATGCAGCTTCAAAGTGTCCCTTAAGCAGGGAGGGGGAGAGAGAGTAGACATTCCAGCTTGCTCAGGAGCTTGGGAAAGCCTGTATGACTCTTTGCTCCAGAAAACAATAGTATTTTTCTACATTCTGGAAGCACAGACAGATATTTGAAGGGTAACACGTGTCTCTTAGTACTAACAGCTATTCAACAGTGTCAGCAGTTTAGAATGTGAATTGCAGCTGACAGGTTCCCTTTAAGGGTTCAAACCCACTTGCCGGATCTGCAGCGAGTCTGCTCGCTGCGTTTTTGCAGCGAGACTCGCTGCAGATCCCGGCCCTATACTTTCAATAGCAGAGAAACTCGCAGCAGGGATGTATATCCCTGCTGCAATTTTGTCTGCAACCCACCCCATTAACCCCCCTGGCCGCCAGACATTATACATTACCGGGTCCCCGTTCCTGCTTCCTTCAGGGCTGCTGCCGGGAGCCGCCGAAGCAAGCAGGAGCCGGGTCAGGTAATGTATACTGTATCCTGCCCGCCCCCCTGCAGCCCCGATCGCCCGCAGGCCCCGGCCGCACCATTACCCCCAGCCCCCGGCCGCACGATTGCCCCCAGCCGCACGATCGCCCGCAGCCCCCGGCCGCACGATCGCCCCCAGCCCCGCAGCCCCCAGCCGCACGATCGCCCGCAGCCCCCAGCCGCACGATCGCCCTCAGCCCCCAGCCGCACGATCGCCCGCAGCCCCCGGCCGCCCCCCCGCCAGGCGATCGTGCGGCCGGGGGCTGCGGGCGATCGTGCGGCTGGGGGCGATCGTGCGTTCGGGGGCTGGGGGCAATAGTACGGCCGGGGGCTGGGGCAATCGTGCGGCCGGGGGCTGGGGGCAATGGTGCGGTCGGGGGCTGCGGGCGATCGGGGCTGCAGGGGGGTGGGCAGGATACAGCATACATTACCTGATCCCGGATCCTGCTTGCTTCGGCGGCTCCCGGCACGTCCCGCCTGGCCAATCAGTGCACTGCCCCGCCGCGGGCCGTGAAGACACTGGGAGCCCCGAAGCAAGCAGGAACGGGGACCCGGTAATGTATAATGTCTTGCGGCCGGGGGGTTAATGGGGCGGGCTGCAGACAAAATGGCAGCAGGGATGTACATCCCTGCTGCGATTTTGTCTTCCATTGAAAGAATAGGGGCCGGATCCGCAGATCCGGAGTCTCGTTGCAAATACGCAGCAAGGGGACTCGCTGCGGATCCGGCAAGTGGGTTTGTACCCTAAGGCTAGATTCACACATACCACATCCGCAGCGAGTTTGCAGCAAAATCTGCTGCAGATACCTTCCCTGTCAGTTACAGTGTGATTCCATGCTCGCAGCAGGATAGTCATCCCGTTGTATGTAAATGCTGGCCCCTTAACCCCCTGCCACCCAGAGCATACTTTACCAAATCCACGCTCCAGCTGCATCTGAGGCTCCCGGCTCCCGGAGGTCCGGCCAAGCCAGTCAGTGACTTCGGCGGGGCTGTGCACTGATTGGCTGAGTGGGACCCAAGGGGACCGGGAGTAACAGATGCAGCCGGAGCGTGGATTTGGTAAAGTATGCTCTGGGTGGCAGGGGGTTAATGGGGCCGGCATAAACATACTTGCAGCGGGATGACTATCCTGCTGCGAGCATGGAATCACACTGAAACTGACAGGGAAAGTATCCGCAGGGGATTTAGCTGCAAACGGTACATGTAAATCTAGCCTAACTCTTATGCATTTGCAGCTTGAATTAATTGTAATACCTCGCAAGTCTGCAGCACATCCTGACTCACACCTGGAAGCTGCTGAAAATCCTCCATTCCCAGTCCTCTCTGTCTCCACTCCTCTGTCCTCCCCTCCCTTCTGAGACAGAGGACATGTCTCTTCTGTTGACAGGCAAGCTGTAATGGCTCACCTGTAACCCTGCCCACTGTTGTTTCATCTCTCTCTCTCTCTCTCTCTCTCTCTCTCTCTCTCATAGAGCGATAAATAAATAAAAACATAGATAGATATGAGATAGATAGAGATAGATAGATGGGTAGATATGAGATAGATAGATAGATAGATAGATAGATAGATAGATCGTTGACTGGTTAGCTATACAGAGACTGTGTTTACTGTGCAAAGTAGAAGCAGATCAAGCCTGTGGTGGGCAGATTCTACAAGACAAGGGCTCATACTCGGCAGATGGCTCTGAGGTTCAGTGCATGCTGGGAGATGTAGTTTCCTGGTCAGGTGCCATGATGTAAAACAGTGATCATTTGTTTGAATTTGGGGCTAGAAGCAGCATAGACAAGAGGGAAATGTGTCAAACAATGGATGGGGGACAGGTGAGTGCACCTATATGCTTTTTGTGTATTTTTTTTTTTTTATGGGATAACTGGAGTTCCCCTTTAAGAAAAAAAAAGCCTGGCCTTTTGGGGTGCATGACACAAAAAAGTTTAATAAAAATAATGTGAAAAGCTTAGTTGTTAAAAATAAAGATGCAACAATCAAGTTTATAATTAGAGATGAGCGAACCGGGTTCGGGTTCGAGTCGATCCGAACCCGAACGTTCAGCATTTGATTAGCTGGGGCTGCTGAACTTGGATAAAGCTCTAAGGTTGTCTGGAAAACATGGACACAGCCAATGACTATATGTTTTCCACATAGCCTTAGGGCTTTATCCAAGTTCAGCAGCCACTGCTAATCAAATGCTGAAAGTTCGGGTTCGGATTGACTCCAGGTTCGCTTATCTCTATTTATAATCTTAAAAGTAAAAAAAAAAGTTCTTGTTGTGTAAGCAGCACAATGATATAAATGCTTCTGGTCACTAGGGCTCAAAATAGTGCAAGTATTCTGTGGTTAGACGGCTCTGCCAAGTGTGTGAGCTACAGTTCCTCAACAGCCTCGCATCTGAAAGGGGGCGAATACTTTCCCCAGCTCAGGGTGCGATTACAAGCCGCCTGTATCTAGTTTGCGCTGATCAGCGGAATAGACGCAGGAAATAATTTATTGTTATAGGCCACATTTATACGTAGGGGTGAGTACACAGTGTTCTGGCACTGTATTTGGAAAAGACAGGAGAGCAGAGAGGTGACGTTGTCACTTTTATTACCATTCCTCAACGCTCAGGTACACTATGCTCAGCTGTGTACCAGCTTTCGCTGTCTGCCTCAGAGCAATAGGGATTCAGACTGTCCTGAGATTTTCCGTGTCTCTGCCAAGTCTCCACAATCTGTGCCGGTCCCTCAGTGAGGTCACTGCGTCTTATTTACAGGAAAACACAAGTAGCAGTTCCTCTCTCTTAAGTGCATTGTATAACATATGGATATGTTTTATCGTCTAAATTATTACAAACCCTATTTTCCGTGAAGCCATAAATCCCATAGGGGGGGGGGGAAATATATATATACAGGTAGTCCTCGACTTACGTCAGTGATCCGTTCTTACGCAGCGTTGTAAACCGAATTTCGATGTAAGTCGGATCATATGTTCATACAGTACTGCACCATAACAACAGTACTGTCCTGTAAACACTTAGCCTATCCTAACATAGTACCCTACATAATTATCAATATCCTCAGTCTAGAACCACATAACTGAGTACTGTACCAGTATACTATCGTACTGTATTCTTCTGCCGCTGCATGTATTTGAGTTACGTCGATACCGTGTAAGTCGGAATAAGGCGTGGAATAAAGCGTTGTAACCACGAAACAATGTAACTCGAGACCGTTGTAACCCGAGGACCACCTGTATGTATGTATATATATATATATATATATATATATATATAATTATTCTGGTGATACTCAAGAGCTCACTAGTTGGTCTCCTGCTCAGAGCAATGTTATCTATGATGTAAAATAAAGACCTTGGGGAGTACTTATCAAGGCTGGTGTACTCATACGTCAGTCGTAGATAAAGCCCCACCCCCTTTGTCCCCGACAGATTTACTAAGAGTATGCAAAAGAAGAGCCCATGGAGCCTCATTGAAGAGCCTCAAAACACAGGACTAGCCAGATATCCCTCCAGGAAGGACCCAGCCTAGGGGTGGCTCTTGTAAGGAAACCACCAAAACCACCATATTAAGTGGCCCTATAAGTCAATGTAATGACAAGGGAAAAACCAAGGCCAGATATCCATCAACATACAGCTGTTTCGGGGTGTTGCCCCTCATCAGTGTGGAGCAGGATTCTGGCTAGGTGGGAGCAATGCCTAGTAGAGCCATAAGAGAAACAGATCGCTGATTTCAGGGAGACCAGCCAAATGATGACACTGCCGGCTGCCAGTGAAAGCGCGTAATGCAGTGAAATCCTAGGTGCATTGCCCCCTGGGAAAAATTTACTAAGAGGGACTCTGTTTGGCCCCCGCCTGGCGCAAGCACAGGGCAAGTATTTACTACTGCTCTGAAGCAGGTTTCCAGGCGTAAACCTTGATAAATTGGGCGCAGGAGGAGGCTAGGCCCCTCCATTGGGGGGATATTTACTTAGATTGGTGTTTCATATGCTAAATAAAAGTCCCCTGGAGTAAGACGCCCTGAATTTATTAAGATGTGACCATCTTTGTGCTGTAAGCAGAAATCTATGCCAATCTATGCCATAACTCACTATCTTCTTGCTAACCATGCCAATTCCTGACATAATCTATGGGAAACCTGTCAGGCTGCATAAACCACACCCCACTCCGCTAAACCCCACCTACTTTCTAAAAAAATATGTTGAGTGCTCTATACACATACTTTCTCTGGAATAAGGGTATGGTATCATGCCACTTTCACCGTATAGTGCATTACGCAGACACAAGAACCCCCAAAAAGTTCCAAAATTGCATTTTTTTCCCCCATTTCGCCAAATTTTAATTTTCCTAAATAATATTTTGGGGGTAGAATGGTAGAATAAAAGTTGCTATTACAAAGTACATTTATTCCTGAAAAAAACAAGCCCTTACACAGCCATGTATATAGAAAAATTTAAGTCATATAGCTCTAAGAAGGCAAAAGAGGAAAAAACGAAAATGCAAAAATGAAAATTGGTGTGGTCACTCATGCCATTTTGGGCTGGGTCATGAAGGGTTAAACAATGTAGCAGTGTGAGCTACACTGTGTACATAGCCAGGGGCATGCATAAAAAAGCCTAACTTGCAGTGCTTTACTGCTTTCATAATCCCCACTAAAGGCAATGGGAGTTACACAGACTCAGCTGTCAGCTGTCAGCTGCATGACATACAGCAGCTAATAAGTACTAGAAGACTTGGGATTTTTTAATAGAAGTAAATTACAAATCTATATAGCTTTCTGACACCAGTTGATTTGAAAGAAAAAGATTTTTGCTGGACAACCCCTTTAAAGGTGGGACCCACATTTATGGCATATCCCATTCCACAGCTTGGATACAGTTTTGGTCACTGGCATCACCAACAGGAAAACTAGAGATTCCCATCCCCCATCACTCCAGGGCCTTTAGGGAACACAGCTTGTATTAACTTCTCATTTTGGCAATGAGAAATCTTTCTTTCCAGTGTTTTAAGCATATATGGCGCTGGGAGCTGAAATTGTGTAATAGACGTCTATATTTCATACTTGTTTTATATTGTTTAGCAATATTGTTTAGACTTTATATGGTACACTGTTTAGACTACTTTATGTTTTGAGCTGCTATGTGGTTTTTGAGTACGCTATGGTGGTATTTGTATATTGCATGACACTGCTGAAAGGCGCTGTACACAACATGGTGGTAGCAGAACTGCATAACATAGAAGTAGTTTTTGCTCATCTAAAGTTAGACACCACATGTACCCATTCATTTTCAAATATCAGGACAATGACCCTACCAAAGTCCAGGTGGTGAACAGAAGCATTTACTACAGGTGTCTGGTTCATCCTAAAACTTTCACAGCCAATCACAAGCGGGCTAGGATGCAATAAACCTTATCTTGCATAGAGGTTGAAGCCTTAAAGGGGTTGTCCGGCGAAAAAAATTATTCACAGAATAACACACATTAAAAAGTTATACAACTTTGTAATGTATGTTATGTCTGTGAATGGCCCCCTTCCCCGTGTTTCCCCCCACCCACGCTAGACCCGGAAGTGTGGTGCATTATACTCACCGCATGTCGTGTCGTCCACGGTCTCCGATCGTCAGCAGTGACGTCTTCTTCGTAAGTTCGGCGGATCTTCCCGAGTGCCGGCCGCCCTCTGCAGCGTCATCCGAAGCTCAGCCGCGATTGGCTGAGCATAACTGTGCTCAGCCAATCGCGGCTGAGCAGCTGATGACGTGGCCGCGTCATCAGCCGCTCAGCCGCGATTGGCTGAGCACAGTGATGCTCAGCCAATCGCGGCTGAGCGGCTGATGACGCGGCCACGTCATCAGCTGCTCAGCCGCGATTGGCTGAGCACAGTTATGCTCAGCCAATCGCGGCTGAGCTTCGGATGACGCTGCAGAGGGCGGCCAGCACTCGGGAAGATCCGCTGGCCTCCCGAAGAAGACGTCACTACTGAAGATCGGAGACCGTGGTCGGCACGTGACAGGTAATGTATAGCGCACCACACTTCCGGGTACACGGGTGGGGGTGGTGGGACACGGGGAAGGGGGCCATTCACAGACATAACATACATTACAAAGTTGTATAACTTTGTAATGTGTGTTATTCTGTGAATAATCTTTTTCGCCGGACAACCCCTTTAAGCCCCTATTACATTGAAAATGAGCGATAATCTGCCCGTGTAATAACACCCAACGATCAAACAACGAATGAAAAAAATCGCTCATTTTTGTCTTTTAACGTGTTGAAAAATGATTGTTGGTAGTTCGCCGATCGTTCGCTTATTTGTCCGTGCAATAAGCCGTTCGCGGATAAAACATGTTGTGTGCGTTGTCCTGAGGAACAATTAACCACCATAAAGCAATGTAAAATACAATCGTTCATAACAGTAATCTGTGAATGTAATAACCTCAGAATCGTGAATGATCATTATAGCGAATCTTTGAACAATATTGCTACGTGTTATACGGGCTTTATAGTTACACAGCAGATATGGTTCTTCTGTATAATATGCATGATACACAGAATAGTGGTCATACTCCTTAGGAGCACAACTTCTTGGCAGTTGCAAGTATTTTATGTTTTCATCATTGCAGAGCACAGCCAAAAGCTTCAGTCCAATAGTATTTACTTCTTAAAGAAAAAACACTCTGCCAAGCAATCTCCACCAATCTTATGCTGCGTTTACACGGAGCGATAATTCGCCCGATCGTACAATTAACGATTTCGAAGTAACAATTTTTTTTTAATAACGATCAGCATTTAGACGGAATGATATATATCGTACGGAAAAATCGTTTTGCGATTGCTTAAGTCTATCTCGCAAATAGGTTAAATCGGTGAACAACTGTTTACACGCAAAGATCTGCGAATTTTTTGCGAACGACGATTTAATAACATGTTGTAAGATCAAAATGAACGATTTCTCGCTTGTCGTTTGATCGTTTGCTGAGTTTACACGTACGATCATCGTTCGAATTCGATCATTATCGTGCAAATTCGAACGATAATCTTTGCGTGTAAACGCAGCATTACACCCTTCTCTTGGCCTACACTTAGAGTCCTATTACACTGAGCGATTTTTAACGATTAACGACTAACGATAAACGATCGCAAACTAGATTGTTTATCGTTAACCTGAAATCTTTCACCATACTACACAGAACGACAATCGTTAGTTACGATTGCTACTATGATGGTTATTGCGATCGTTACTATGATCGTTTACTCCATCTGATCCCAGAAAAACAATGAATAATGTGCAATTACACTGAACGATTAGTGAACAAACTCGGAACTTGAGCAAACGAACGTGGAATTACAGCGAACGATTAGCGAACGATCAACAATAATTTTAGGTTCAGATCTAAATAAAGGATCAACGACATACGAACAATTTTTCGATCGTTGCCTGCTATTACACAGAACGATTATCGTTTAACCCTTAGAGGACCCGGCCAATTTCAATTTTTGCATTTTTGTTTTTTCCTCCTTGTGTTTAAAAGGCCATAGCACTTGCATTTTTTCACTTAGAAACCCACATGACCCCTTATTTTTTGCGTCACTAATTGTACTTTGCAATGACAGGCTGAATTTTTGCATAAAGTACACTGTGTAATAGGGCCCTTACCTTACTCGGGCAGGTCTGTTACAGATCCACTCACACACTATCCAGCAACACACCTTCTGGTGCCAAAATTCTTCTCTGTACGTAGCATCAGCTCCTCCCTCTTAAGTACAGGTGTCCACATGTTCTTTCTAGACTGACCTTTGACTTTAGCCGCAATGACACTGCCCCATATAGCATAACATGGAATTGAAGAAACGTTATGCACACGTTATCTCCAAAGGCATTACAGAAACCACACAGTTGCAGAAGAACACCCTGACGTCTGGTATCGTCAAGCAGGAATACGCTCACAATAGTTGAATATTGACCCACATAAATAAAACAAAACAACTCAAAAATAACATAGGGGCTTGATCTTCCAATGACTCAGTGACTCGAAAGTCAGCAAAGTGCAAACAACATCAACTAAGGGCCCTATTCCACCGGACGATTATCGTTAGCATAATCGTTAACGATTAACGATCTCAAACGACCGCTATTGCGAAAGACCTGAAAACGTTCACTCATTTCCATGGAACGATAATCGTTACTTATGATCGTAATTGCGATCGTTTCTTCTTCCGTATTTCTTCGCTATTGCGTTCGTATCTATTGCGAACGACCGAACGATGTCTTATTCAATGCGAACGATTTGCGAACGTTTTGCGAACGAGCAACGATAAAAATAGGTCCAGGTCTTATAAAGCGATCAACGATTTCTCGTTCGGTCGTTAATCGTTACTGCATTTCAACCGAACGATTATCGTTTAGATTCGAACGATTTAACGATAATCTGAACGATAATCGTCCGGTGGAATAGGGCCCTAAGACACAGAATGCCCCGGGCAGACCTTACAGCCTGACAGTGCTCTTACATACCAGTAAATCCACCAAATGGCTGAAAAAACTGGATGGTTCTTGAAAGGCCAAGTCGAAGCTGAGCACTAAATCCCAATGAGCGTCTGCGGTGGGAATTGACATCAGATGTGCATGAACGGGATCATCACGACCTTCAGACCTCAAAAAGAATTCTCTAATGACTCGTGGGAAAATATCTCCGAGCCAATGTGCAAGAGTAGGCAAATATAAGAATATTTGAATAAAGGTCAAATATTGACATTCCCACATACTATATACATATATGTATGCAGGTAACTGAGCAGGATTTGGTGTAGGCTGCATTCATATCACTGTAGATGACTCCATGTAAAGTGCTTGCAAGCATTTCCTGCTAGTGTGAATCTAACGGTCTTTGACCTATGGTATGGGTTCATCGCTGTTGGCATCTTAGATGGTGACCTTTGATGAGAGTCACAGTTGGGAGTGAAGACGCCCGCTCTAGACTCACAGCCTCTCCCCCTTTAAAAACATACTGTGGATTAAGGAGGATATTGTCCTCAGAACTGAAACTTGTTCATCAGGCTCAAGCTGCTTCATAAGATGAACTAATGCCTTTAGGATTATATTATTTTCCCCGATCAACCTCCTGTGTATATTACATCCTCTAAAAGGGCTAATTCTCTATATTACTGGAAATGTAAGAGGAAAATGTAATTCTCTCAATTAGTCAGTAAGTGAAGCTGTTCTTTAATTATGCCCGAGGAGTCAGTTGGTCTATGTAACCAGTGCATGCCTAAAGATCTATAGTATAGACATGCATACTGTGTGGCTGCTATGGGGTCTGCAGACATAAGGAGCCCCATAGCTTTATAAATTGGGTAGCAAGTACATTTGTACATAGCAATAAGGTGGTGGACACAGCATAGAGAAGGTGACCAACTCTATGTCCATTAGAAAACCAAGAACCCTAATAGCGGAGCCAGCTTTTTGTTTTTTTTTGCTCTAGTATATATATATATATATATATATATATATATATATATATACCACCGTTACAATCACTGATTTACAGTAAATCTATGGGGGAAGGAAGTTTTTTTTTTTTTATACATGATACCTAGCTGTACTCTTGATGATGCTGTTCTGAGAATTCTCACTGACTGTCCACAATAAAGTATATATTGCTTCTTCAAATAAAATACTGTGGATAATAAAATAGCATCTGAAAGAGGCCATAATGTTACATGATTCATCTGAATATAACAATTTCTTAGGATTCATTGTGCACCACTGGATAGAATAAAGTGCAGGTTTGGGTCTAATATACAGTAAGAAAACAGAGCAACATAAACAGATTATTAATGCTAATCTATTTCCTAGGGGGACATGTAAGGGGCAAATAGGCACTTGGCTCAAAAGTAGGGACTGTCCCTCCAAAAGAGGCATGCAGGTACAGCTGGAATAATACAGAATATAACCACAGACTGAATGGACAGACATGTGGCTCTCTCTATTCCAGTATGTGGAACTTATGATAAACTGTGGATATTCATGATATGAAATCCCTTTAAATTCAGTCCACTAACATAGTGGGGAATTCCTACTTATCATTGAGTTCTTCAAACATATCAGAATAAAAAACTAAATTCTAATCTCCCTATCAACATAGCAAATGGTGACCATCTGTCAGAAAGCGAACATTAGGGGGTATGGAGGAAGGGGAAGTGATGAAGCAAGGACAAGAGTGACCGTTCAGAGGAGGAAATTGTTGATGAATAGAATGACTTTAGAGGAAATGAACCATGGGGTTATAGAGATAAGGAGGATGCAAGGAGGGAAGGTCAAAGGGTTTCGTAAGAAGTTTATTGAAGGAGAAGCCTGGAGATTTCTACTCCTCACCAATGACATTTACAACAAGTTTTCTTACATGTTTACTCATAAGTAATACGGAAGGTAATATTTTGGTTTGTCTTAGGCTGTGATCACACCTGAAGTTTTTTGAGCCAAACACAGAAGATGATACTATTTAGAGATGAGTGAAGCCGCCAGAAATTTGTTTTGCGAGCTTTGCAAATTTTGGGTCAAATTCATTTATATTTGTAAATCGAATCCTAATGAATTTTAATAAAACAGCCAAACTATACTAGCTACAGTAATGGGACAGAAGGACAAATTTGTAATTGTATGTTCTTGTAAAAGTTAAAATTGGAAAATCTAGATTTAAAAAAATTTCAATAAGACAGTCGATCATCCAATTTCCGCCATGGACATCAGTGGACATCAGTGGAACAGCAGCAGAACATCAATTTTCTCCCAGGACAGCAGTGGACATTGGTGGAACGGCAGCGTAACATCAGTTTTCTCCCAGGACAGCAGTGGACATTGGTGCAACGGCGGCGTAACATCAGTTTTCTCCCAGGACAGCAGTGGACATTGGTGCAATGGCGGCATACAATTGCTTTCTCTCCATGGACATCATTGGATGCCAGTGGATAAGGAGGTGGCGGGGCAGGGGCAGAGTCAGCACTCTGAAACTATTCAACTCTGAGGAGCCTAGCAAAGACAGTTGAGGTTGGTAACTATAGCGGGATTTTCCTTTTTTCGTTAAAATATTGGAGAAATAAAAGAAAGACCCCAATTCTTAGACCCTCAGAACCTCAGAAGACGGAGATAATGCGTTCAAAAACCTTGCTGAATCTGAACTTTTCTCAAGACACGCATTTATATCAACACCAGCTTATTGATTTGACAAAGTGCAAGACGCAACCCTAGTGTGCACCTCTGAAGGAGGATACGCTGGTGGGGTATGGGAGTATGGGCTGCTGCGTAAAACCATCAGTGGATCTTTATGCTGGTCAGTACTGTCTCGACTTTGGTAAATATGCAGTATCAGGCTGGGTTCACACTACGTAAAAAACATGGCCGCATTTCATAACAACGGACGTTATTTCCCGCAAATACGGAAAAACATAGCCTCAGTGTTGAACCAGGTAGTTACGCACTGAACTGTGTATTATCCGCTCACCCCCTGGTGCTGAAAGGTGGCTGAAATACAGATGCACATCCGCTGAGGGTTTTACGCAACAGAAACCAAAAAGCCACCATTGACGGTTGAATGCACTATACATAAGACAAGTTAACCTGCCGTTCAGCAACAGAAAGCTGCTGATAGTAGCTGTAGAGGTTTCTTATATCACGTTTAAAGGACATCATCCTCTGTGACATATACACCATCAGGATTTCTTCCTATAGCTTTAAACCACTCAAGAAATCACAAGAGTCATTAAAACTTCACACAACAAGTACCCTATAAGGAACCATTGTGCGAGCTGTAAGGACTATTGTGATATCTTAAAAGCCCCAAGAACAGTATTGGTCCAGTTACCACCTATGTCTTGAAAAATGTGTGTCTGAGTAATCCTAATCTTAAGGCGTGGGTTGCACATTGGACTGTGGCGAGGCATTAAGCTGGGGTTAATATTATGTTGGACATGGGCACTACTTTCAAAAATGGGGTGGGGAGGGAGATTTATGAAAGGGGTGTAAAGTAGAGCTGTCTCAGTTGCCCCTGGCAACCAATAAGATTCCACTTTTCATTCCTCATGCATTGGAAAATGAAAGTTAGAAGCTCATTGGTTGCCAGGGGCAACTGGGACAATTCTACAGTACACTGGTTTGATAAATCTCCCACAGGGTTTTTATAATCTGGCTGTGCTGACTACAGTATCTATAGGGTTAACTGTCAGCACCAGATCACGGCTCCGGTGCTGACAATTGCGGCAGGTCCCGGCTATCACTGATAGCTGGGACCCGCCATGGATGACTTAGGCAAAGCTTCTGTGCCTCGTGCAGGATTAGGCCACATTCACACAACATAAAAAAACAATAAACAACGTGCATTGTTGGAGATTGCAGCAACGTCCATTGTTTATTGACAGCGGCAAGCTGCATCTGTTTCTATGGAACAACGGCCACACTGTATACACTGTGTATAAAGTGCGGCCGTTGTTCTCTGTGGCTGCACAAAAAACTGACGTGTATTTTGTGCGGCCGAAAAATAGTCTGTGCACACAATGGATAGTACCACCCCCGAGTGCTATGGTTTATTGGAGTGCGGGCATGGCCGAATGCGCCTGCATTCCAATTAAGGCTGGGTTCACACTGCGTTTTTGCAATTCGTTTTTTTTTCATCCTTTTTTTGCTGGGTTTTTTACGGACACAAAAACGTAGCTGACACTATTTTTGTGTCTGTTAAAAAAAACGGATCCGTTTTGATCCCTTTTTTTTACAATGGAAGTCAATGGAAAAACGGATCAAAACGAATGCACCAAAATGCATCCGTTTTTTTCATCAGTTTTTCATCCGTTTTTTTTTTGTTGTTGCAAAAAACGGATAAAAAAACGGATTGCAAAAACGCAGTGTGAACCTAGTCTAAGAGAAAGTCAAATACCGGTCTGAGGGGCTGTGGCTACTTCTTGGGGGGCATCCTAGTTAACATGAAGTGGTGTTACCTCAGATAGGGTATGACTTCCACCTCGTCTGCCATAGACCCTCATTTTAAGGACAAAGCCGTTCATATTACTTAATCTAACATTGGCATGAAACTCCTGCTCTCTCCTCAAAGCCTTCTATTATAAATGACTATGAATATTAGCAGTCACCTTGGTTTTCTGCGCCCTGTATAAATGCACTTGAGCTGTGGCAATGTGCTGTCATAGGACTCCTGGATGACTCCTAATATTCTTATATTTTACAGTAGGTGGTATAATAATGCAGTGGGCTATAATAATTGGGATTTAGCGGTTCTATTGACCTGGGTATTGTTGATAATATCGTATTCTACAAGAGTAAAGAAAAGATCTCTATTTTAAAAAAAAAAATGTTATGCTTGGCTTTACAGATAGAACTTTATATGATATTAGCTTTCATGTAGTATTATCCAGGGAGCGCTATATCTTACAAACGATGCTATAACTGGGTTTCGTTCTCTATTGTTCAAATCTACAAATTTGTTGTTTTGATAAAAAAAAAAAAATGACTAATGCTGGGCTCACACAGCTTTTTTGCAAAAAAAAACAACTAATGCATTTGTGTGCATCCGTTTTTCCATTGACTTCCAATGTAAAGTAAAACGGCTCAAAACGCATTCCCTTTTTTTGTAACGTATGCCAAAATAAGGTCAGCTACGTTTTTTTTTTGTGTACGTTAAAAAAACGGATGCGTTTTGATCCTATATTTTATGATGGAAGACAATAAAAAATGGATCAAAATGGATGCACACAAATGCATCAGTTTTTTGCAAAAAAAAAACAGATTGCAAAAACGCAGTGTGAACCCAGCCTAATAGAAACACATATGTGTACATGAGAGGCTACAGGCAGCTGAACACTGATCATCAGAATTCATGTGCACAGCCAGTCACAACCGCTATCACTCCAGACCATCCACACTCATGCACACTCAGCTCAGGGAGCATGCATGTGTTGTAAATGGGATGAGAGGAATAATCTGCTGGCAGACAACTCTGATGGCAGCTAATCTCCCCTGAATACTAAATGATTAGTTATTGTGAAATCCGTCTGCCCAATCCTTCTTTCCTCTACCATTATCTGTCAGATGATAGTCTGAGGCTACCATACACATTACATGGTTGACTGATGCAACAGCCAGATGGACATAGGCTATAGCCTACACTGTGGAGAGGATTCATTCATTTATTCATTCATTCATTCATTCACTTAGCAGGGTTTGGGGGTTTCCATCACTTTCAACACCAAGAAAAGTGCAGTACATGGTGAAATATTTAGGAGAAAATCTTGAGCAAATCTAGTCAAATCCCACTGTATATATTAAATGCATATAAGTCAGGCCTGTAAGATCTGTCAGTCTTATGAGAGATCCATTACAGAGGTCAGTGTGAACAGCACAAAACAAATGGAATGGAATTTTTTTTTTTTATCTATCTATCTATCTATTATTAATAATAACAGTAAAAACACGTTACTTCTAATAAAAAAGTAAAAGATGCACTCAGCGCTGATCAGGAGGACTTGAAATGTGTCGAGTTAGTTGCTCCATGTTTTCTATGTGGCTTATATAGTAAAAATAGCTCACTTCTAATAAAAAAGTAAAAGTTGCACTTAACCCTTAATAAAAATCAGAAGGACTTAAAATGCGTTGAGTCTGTTGCTCCATGTTTCCTATGTGGCTGTGCTATTTTCATAACTAATTTAATAACTAAACTGGAACTTTCTTTCTTACAGGTAAAATTGCACTTTACTATTTCCCTAAAAAGACAGTGTCTGGTAGAAATTATATGACTGTACATGGCAGGACATCCACTTTTTTTTTCTTTTTAATAAAGAGTGAGAGTGTGAAGGGAGTGGAATTAATGGTAGGAAACCAGAGAGGCAGAAAACTAAGGAAAGGTCAGTGAAGGTCAGGCACAGTACTGATTTTTCAGATAGAGAAAGGTCATCACAGTTCAAACATGCCTGTCCACTCTTCCATTCAACTTCAGTGGAGCTCTTGCTTCCCTATGGCTAGGTAATGCTGAGGTGCGGGAATAATCAGTATGTTTTCTAATGTAAAGGATCCAAGCATTCCTCACCTCGTTTCCCCTTTAGGCGTATAGAACTGGCCCTACATCACCTCGACTTTTGGCTCTACAATGATGACATATCACATAGCCCGAGGGGATGGTGGATACCGGCCAGCGCTAGAGAATTAAAGGGCAGCCGAGGTGAGGAATCATCACTTCCCCAACATAAACAAATAAGGAGAACCTCAACCACCCCCCCTCCCTAAGTAAAGAGATAGGGAAGGAGTTCTGGAGTGATTCAGACAGGAAAAAGTGAATAGACAGCTGTAGGGAGTGACTGATGCTCTGGGCAAAGTAGCTGATGACTAGAGATTAGGCTATGTACGAAGTGATCGCTTTATCATGTTCACACTTATCGCGGACTAAATAATATAATGGAAAACAGACGTGATCTAAAAAAAGGGGGGGAACTGTTCAGAATCAGATCTTTTATACATAAAAGTTTCATTCAAATTATTTAGCAGACAACTGCATGGAAATATTCTGCAGGAGTATGAGCTGCGGCTATCTGGGGAGAAGCAGCAGAGGGGATGGTAGGAGATGAGTGAATGTCAAGCACGGTCTGGGTCGTACAAACCCGATTGTTCTGCATTTGATTATCGATGGCAGAAGAAGTTGGATGCAGCCCAAGACGGACCCATCTGGCAGTGACAGCTCGTTCAGCCAATCACTGGCCACAACACTGTTCTGTCTTGGTCGGTGATTGGCTGAGCACGCTGTAACTGCCAGACAGGTCCATCTTGGAAATGTAGGCAGGATTGTTCAGCCGAGGAGCAAAGATGAGGTAAGAGGACACTAGGAAAGAGCAGAGAGGTAAGAATAAGCTGTTTATTATCTTCTGCATCTGGGCCGCAACATATTAAAAGTTCAAAGCGGAATACCCCTTAAAAGGGGTTATCCAGAATAGAAAAACATGTTTATTTTCATGCACACTCACCATCACTAGTCTTAAGGTTGCCATACACCTTCAGTAACTGGTGGCCAAGCAATCGTTCAGCTGTCCATTATCTCTCCCACCCTCGCCCCATCCTCCCCATACAAGAGAAAGTTTGGCATGGCCAGTCATTCCTGTGTTCTTCATGGGGAGGGGAGGGTTAGCCATAGTCAGAGAGCTTTGGCTTCGGCTTATCTCCCCACATGACCCCTATCTCCATCTACACCATCTGTCAGTGGATGGTGAGGAGAGGCTGGAGAGCCCCATTCCCCGAATTTGCCATTAGCGGCGGGTACGCCTGACCTAAGTATAAGGTGTGCAGGGACCTTTACAGTGCCGTCTCTTTTATCCCAGCACAGCTGGGTATGTATATATGTGGGTTGGTATACCAGTGGTATGATGTTGGGATGTCGGGGGAGATGGGGATTGGACATGATGGAAAATCGCCACCTGACCCCTTTGTTCTCTTCCCATAGAGAACACAGAAACACTCAGCAGTTGCATTTGCATTTTTTTTCCATTGCATTTGTTGCTTTTTTCTCATTTCGTCTTATTTTCCCCAAATTGTAGAAAAAATCACGTATTTTACAGCAATTGTGCAAATAACAGTAGAAATGTTTCCCTGCAATTTTGGAAAATTATAGGACAAACAGTAAAAGATGTAAAAAAAAATGTCAAATCTTCATCACCTCAGTTGTGATTCTAGGTAAAATTGCCTAATTACTTGGCAATAGTTCTCTAAAAAAAGAGGCACTTTAAATAAAATAAAAAAATGCATCAATACTGTTCATAATGTGAACTGACACCAACCCACCTATGAGTCAGAACTCCACAACCAGCAACTTAATTGCTGCAGTGATGAGACTGTCCCTTCTCTCTGCAAAGCCAGATGGCTGTATCCATGTTTCCTGGACTCCCTAGGTCTGCATCTAACTTCTTCAGCCATTGGTAATCAAATGCCGAACGATCGGACTCCAGCATGCCCCAGTTGCGCTTATCTCTAATAAAGACCACTACTTCTATAAAAGCAAAGAAAAATAATATTCTTGTAGTGCTTCTCAAGTTTAACTGAACTGCAATACCGCATATAACTTATGGACAAGAGTGGCGCTGTTTCCCCTTTACTTAAAGGAGAAGTCTGGCGTTTTTTTAGCAGCTGGCAGGGGAGGGGGGAATTTGGTTATAAGTTTGAAATTACCTTTCCTCATGCCTACAGTGAGAACCCCCACTAAAAGGGCCAGCTAATGGACTGGCCGCTCAGCTAATCAGTGACTGGAGTTACATCCCGCCCCAGTCACTGACTGTCTGAGCTGCCAGTCCATCAACGCCAGAGATTCTGGAGCCCAGCGGGGGTCCCAAGTCTGGTCCTGCGGTGACGGGGAGAGGTAAGTTCGTACTTGTAATCAAATCCCCCCCCCCCCGTTGAAAAAAACACTGAACTTCACTATATGAAATATGCTGCCCTTTTAATTTGTGTTTAAAGTCCTGCAAAAAGCCCCATGTGACTATGGTATGAAGGAGGATTTCTAAGTTGTATTTTGAGCCAAAACCAGGAGCGAGTCCAAAAACACAGAAAAGGTGCAAATCTTGCATTTTATAGTTTTCCTCAGTGTCAGTTCAACTTCTGTTTTTTTGCTAAATATTACTGACCAAACTCCTACAGTGTGAAGCCGCCTGGAGCTGCACGTGCTGCCCCTTGTCGTCCAGGGAAGTAGTCCATTAGTGGCACATAAGTAAGTAATGCCTCCTAAAATATAGGTCATTGCCTGATGCTGCTGCTGCAGAGAGCCTCCTAATGCTTTCCATGGAGCAGCCGGCTAGGTCAAGCAGCAATGGTGCAGCAGCAGGAATAGTGATAGGAAATTGTCACTGGCTGACCGGGTTTTACCTCTACTGTTCACATTAGAAAAAGAAAAAATAGATCTGCTCCGGTATTATATCAAGGACAAAGTCACGTGTATTAAAGGGCAAGTATCGCATATATATTACTTATATTATTACTATTATTATTATTACACTTTTTTTTCGAATTGGTTTTACTTTTAATTATGTTTTCTTTATATGATCGGGGCGGCCATCTTGTCTAAACAGCATTTAGAGATATACTTTACAGCACTAACATGACGCATAGGAACCTGTAGTTTGAAGATGATCAATCTATGTGAGGGTGTTGTAGGCATGCTCTGTGACCAGTGCAGAGGTCAGTCTGCAAGGATTGGGAGAGGGTGAGCTATGACCATCACCTCTTGACCATTTTGGATCTTGTGCTACCTATAGGATATAGGTGTTACCTTTTGAATGGTGTTCTGCCTGTGGTGATAGTGAGGAAACTGTCAAGACGTTTTCTCTACAGAACAAGGAATAATGACCTGTTATTAGGCTTAGTGGCCAAAGTGAAAACTGAACAAGTTAGGGATTATTTTTAATGTGAATGGTGGCATAGAGAAAAAAAATAATACAAAAATATGTTTACTATAAAACATGATAGAAAGATAAGCCAATGTCTGGGACTACAGAATGCTGTATTCTCACTTCAGCAAGTTATCCCTTCCATTGAATAGGGGAATACTTGCAGACCAGTGGGGGCCCGGTCACTACCCTTCCCACTATTTGAGTTTGGAGTATGAATGAAGCTGTGGCCAAGCATGTGCAGTTTGCTTCCTTCATTTGGAGGCACAGTTCACCAGAGTCCTTGAGATTTGTGGGGGTCTCAGAGGTCGTACCCCAACAGATCTTCAAGTTATTTCTTTCTCTGTAGCTGAAATGAGAATACTTCTTTAACACAGGACCGGGACCAGCTATTTCTGTGCCTTAGGCAGTTTAGGCAAATGGTGCCCCAACATATGAGCCTCCAGGAGCTGTAGATCCCCAGTTGGTAGATAGGTGCTTTCCCTGTAGATATTGGCCCCAGTAGGTAGTTCCCCCCTGTAGGTAGCCATGTTCCCCATTAAACATAGGTGCCCCCTAGTAGGTAGCTGGTATGTGCTAGTAGGTAGACAAACGGGTCTCCAGACAAAAAGATAAAATAAATAACTCTACATACTTACCTTTCCCCACTCCCTCATAGCCAGGACCCACCCCTTCCTTACTACTGATAGTAGACACCTACACTACGAGTGAAGTTATTGCGCATGTGTTTGGGATAGAGGAGAGCAGGCCCAATGCAGCCTGCAGCCTACAGTACAATCAGAGGTTACTTGGTCTGTCAGCTTTCACCTGATGGTGGATCCAGAACTAGAACCCAGGATTCCTGCTGGTAGCAATCATCAGCAGTTGTGCCCCCACTGGGCTGGGTAGGTAGTAGTGCCCTAGGCAGGTGGATACCTGCCAACCCCTTGTCCCAGCTCAGCTTTAACATCAAGTACCCTGTTCTAATTCAGCTCCCAAGCTGAGATCTCGATATCCAAGACTGTACTGTATACTGTTTCTTAACATATGCAAATCAAATGATAGTAAATGCAGCAATGCTGATCTTTATGCCACTGAGATTGCTTTTTGCAACTGTTTTTGAGCTTTGGTTTATGGCCTTTTTTTTACTTCACTCCACACACATAAATAGACTAAAAATAAAAACACTCCAAAAACTGCTAAACATGCTATCAAGTAGACCAAACCAAAGTTTAACACACCTCTTGTACATAGCTATAATCCTGGCCCCATAGATGTACATAGGACCTTACTTGACTCCATGTGCAGTTTGCTTTTCCTTTTAGGTAGATGGATACTTTGCATTTTGTTATCCTATTTGTAAGTGAGATATGTTATGTTGCTTCTATGTTACTGTCTCGTCACTGTTCCCTAGTGGCAATGACATTTCTGTAACTCATAGTGAACTAAGCCATAATGACATCCTGTAGACCCATGGGCGATCAGCACTTTACATACCGCGCTCATCTGAAACCGGAGATTTATTTTGAAGTGATAATTGGCATTTTGGCGGCGCTGTCATACAATATGGACCTTCCTGAAATTGGTTTTCAAAGTTAACAAGTAAAACGGCCTAATGGCCATGTCTTGGTAATAGACATCATAGAGAGATAGTGAGGGGAAAGGCATAGATCATTCACAGATCTGTCTGCACTTCCCCAGGCTTATCCAATTTACATAACACATGTTGGGTTTTTTTGGCCATAGAAAACAGTCAAAAGGTCATCTGTGACCATGTGACTCCACGTCAATGGATTTTATGTATTACACAAGCTTAATTTGTAGTAAACATGGGCATGGATAATGGGATGGTATTAGGGATTACTGATGAATGGGATATATACTGCACAGAAATATTGGAAAACACATTGTTTATTCTATATTAACTATTGCAAATATTACTGTGGCAGATATTATGGCCGCCGATGACTTGTAAACATATTGAACGACAACGATTAGCCAATGAGTGAAAGTGCTCACTCCTCGGCTGATGATTGTCTTCAATACATGCGGTGATATCTGCCTGACAATGATCAGCTGAGGGACCAATAATCAGCTGATCGTTGTCTTTCAACATGTTTAAAAAGTATCGACCGCCGTACATGTGTAGTGAGGCGCCAATGGCTTTTGACAGTTTAAAGACAATAATACACATTATACTTATATGTCCAGGCTCCCCCAATGTCCTCCTGGCTTTTCTCCACTCATCACAGCTGCTGCTGAAGCTTCTGAAGTTCTCTGAAGTGACAAGCCCCTCAGCCAATCACTAGTTGTGGCGTTGTCCTGTCTCGGCCAGTGATTGGCTGAGCGGCCTCTCACTGGAGAGATGTGTTAGCAGTGACTGTGATGAGCGCGAAGGAAGCAAGGAGGATACTGGGGAGCCAGGAAAGGTAAGTATAACTTTATTATTTTTATACATATAGCAAGGGTACTGGCGCTCGCTTCCCTGGCACATCAGGAGACGATCCGAGGAGACACTCCCTCTGAGTCACTTGATGCAGCTGGACTGTAATCACTATATGGTCACTGTATGGGGGTAATGTAGGTCTATGAATGGTGCTTTAAATTCAGTAGGGGCATTATTCATTCACTATTGGGTGGTTATTTGTGGTCATAGTAGAGACATAGTATTTGTTCCCTGGATAGGGATAAATGTTTCTTTTTTTTTTTTTTAATAAAACACTTCAATATTTACCTAAATGAAATCATACCGCTGCTGACTACAGATATGGGGGGTCCGTGTTTTGCTAACAGCCCGGGGCCAGTTTTACAGTTAATCTGCCACTGACCAGAAGTGTCTGTCAGTAGCTTTTCTCCACTATCTCACTATTCAGAGTATAGGCACACCTAGCTATAGTGCTTGTAGTCGCTTTAAAAAAAAAAACTTGTGGACTGCTGTTAATAAAGTAGAACTCATGGCAGCCCCCATTGTCATAAACAGAAAGATAAAAAAAAGATAAATAATAATAAAAAAGAATGAAATCAACATCTGGTTTTAGTTAGTAAAGAAAAATGTCACTTTAAGTATGTAGTACAGCAAGTACAGATTTATCATGTTGTACAACTAGGTTGCTCCATCACTCATAGTCACTATACAGCGGAGTCTGGCACTAGACAGAATGAAGCAAGTGTTTATATGGGACAGAGACTCCGGCACACAGGACCCAGCTCTGATCCCTGTACAGTGGAGCTCTCGCCTCACCTCAGCTCACCTCATTTCAATATTATTTCTTAATTAATTAGTCGGCCAGCTGCTGGCTTTTTTCATTCTCTACCGTAATCCATTCAGACCATTGCTGGAATCGGCTCACTAAACCCATCTCCCCTTTCTAATTCACTTGGCCGGCTTTCTACAATATCAACTCACAATATGATCCGAGATGTTTTTAATGCTTCACGTTGGTCCATCGCAGTGTTGGTATTCTAAGAGGATCCGCCTGATTGATTGTTGTTTGCTCAACGTCAAGCAATGCTTCTGAATCAACAAAAGCAGGAACACACCCAAAATTACCCAAGTGATACAATGCTGGGTTATATACCTTAGAGGAATTGTACAGGTTTAGAAAAACATTATGTCACGCTTGATTTCACAATCCTGACGGTAAGACAATTGGCTGCAGCAGGAGCCTCTCCCCTATAGCTTCTGTACGCATTGGATAAATCTGATGACTTTCTTTCAGAAACAGTGCCACACATGTCCATTGATTGTGTCTGGTATTGTTCTGTATTTCCATTATGAATTATGATACCAAACATGTAGAGAAGTGTGACAAAAGACAAGAGTATCCCCTGCAAAGTGGTACCCTGGGCATTTTAAATATTTTATGTTAAAGCGGGAGAGGGAGGTCCTTCTTCCCACTATTACATGCGTCAGCAATGAGCAGGTAAGAGCCGAGGGGGGGGGGACTGCCCAGGTGATCACTAGATTGTCTGGGCAGTAACAGATTATAATAGATCAGTTACGGGCGGTAGCCCGGGGCCTTGAGCTCCTGGGGGGCCCATGGCCACCCAAACAGACTTATACTTTTAATGGTGTACTGTCTCCTGGCTACAGTTCTGCCACGATGTGCAAAAAATTGCTGCTTTTTTACCGCTTTTTTGCAAAAATCAGGGCAAAGACAATTCAGTAACATTAAAGAACATACTGAAGTACCTTATCATGTGACGATGATGTCACCACAGGTCCTGTACAGTCTGCACTATGGAGGAGCAATACTTAGGATATAGTTACAGTGGGGTTTGGGGGGCTCAAGCTTGGTGAACAGCCCCGGGCCTATGGTAAAGTTAATCCGCCCCTGTGTCCGGGCAGCCTATAGATGATAGAGGCGGTCTTCTCCACGGAGCAACACAAGCAGATTGCTGCTATCCTGATTATGTATGTTTTAACATGTTGAAAGATAGCGATAGGACAGAGCTGAGTCAAGTGATTGGCTGATCGAGCTGTTACTGTCAAGACGAGTTAGCCTCAGAAGTTGAGACGGAATCATTCAGCTGGGGACCCGGAGATGCTGTAGGAGGACACCGAGGGAGCCTGAAGAGGTAAGAATAACATGTTTATGTTTCTCCACCGTGAACAACACCATTGTTTTTTGTCAGCACTAGTTTTTTTTGTATGATATTTTTACTGAATCACCAGCCAAACATACTAAATAAATTCTGAAACCAGTCCTAAAGACTATGGTGGATAGCCATACTAACAAACTAAAGTTAAAAAAATAAAAAAAATAAACAATCTCCACTTGCAATGCATAATGTGATGGTTGTCAGGGAAGCAGGGAGCTCTGTAATATTAGTTAGGGATGTTTCCTGGCACAGACAAACAGTGGGTAGCAGGAGCAATCAATCACATACAAGGAAACTCCCTGCAGCTAGAAATCAGTCACCTTTTAGGAAAGTTTCTACTTACTTAATAGCTAAGGAGCTTGTTATTTAGTTCATCTTACTGGTAAATATTAGGCTTACGTATAACTTCAGGGGCTGATAAGAGCCTTATTAATGCAATAGCTTGGGCTTGATCAAGAGGGTGGCATCTAATGAGGTACGGGATGTACTGTCCAATGGGATCTTATCCTATAGCCTGATCTGACATGGATGGATGGGTTTCGAGGTGGCAACTTAACTGGAGGAACCTGATAAAATACAAAGAGATTGTTTAACAAGTATCAGAAAGAGGGGCATGCCAGGAGGGTGGATCGAAGCACTGAGGGTGGTAGCCCCGGCCCCTAGTACACCAAACTACCTCATTTGCATATGGAATAAAGTCAAACTTTTCCAAGAACAGCGCTGAGGATCAAGATAAGCAAATGACCTTCATCCTTAGCGCCCTGTTAGAGACTTCTAACCTGCTGTTTCTCCTCTATTCAGAAACAATGTGTATGCTGGACATGTATGGGCACCTTTAAGGATCATGTACATGGTCGTATTATGGTTCGGTCATGTTACCGTACAGATCCTACAGAAAACAAAATAATAGCTTATCCCATCAGACTGTATATGAGTGGAGGTATTCTACCTTAGAAGCATTACCTATAAGGCTTAGTTTCTATATACTGACTATATATATTCCCCATTCCTGCTGTACAGTAATGCACAGAGGCAACTATGAACTAAAGGCCCCCATATACCTTCAATAACTGATGGCCAAATGTTCATCCGGCCATTAGTTATATCTCCAGCCCGCCGCCCATCCTCGCCATACACAGGAAAGTTTGGCATGCTCGAGAGTTCCTGTGTTCTCCATGGAAGGGGAGCATCGAGATTGCTGTGGCTGCAGCTTATATCTCTCTGAACTAAGGGGTCGGTTAGTGATTTTCCACATTGGCTGACCCTTATCACCACCAATATCATGTGTCAAAACGGCCCCATACAAATTAGATTTATGGCCAAATCTGCCGTATAAGGTCTATGGGGACCTTAAGGAGCAGTACATTCTCTGTGCACTGCTATATGGGTTCTATACACATGGCTGGTAGTCAGGGCCGGCTCCAGCTTTTTGTGGGCCCTTGGGCGACAGAGCCTCGGCGGGCCCCTTTGAGGAGCAAATCATGGAGAGACAGGCGAGGAAAGATTTGCAGCAGAAGAAACATGCGGCTGCTGCATATCTTTCTCCTCCTGTATCTCCTGATCTCTGCAGTAGTCAGGACTCTGGAGGAGTCAGACACAGTGACAGGAATATATATATATATATCATGCTGGTGCTGCTAGTTCTCTAGTATACAGCTCCTTCTGTGTGTGTGTGTGTGTGTGTGTATATACATACACACAGAGCAGGAGCTGTATACTAGAGAACTAGCAGCACCAGCATTATATATATATATATATATATATATATATATATTTATTTATAATATGAACATGGTGAGACCTCTAGTTCTCCTATATACAGGCCCTGCAGTGATATACAGTGTGTATATATATATATATATATATATATATATATATATATACACACACACACACACACACTGTATATCACTGCAGGGCCTGAATATAGGAGAACTAGAGGTCTCACCATGTTCATATGATAGATAGGAGATAGGGAAATAGATAGACAGATAGATAGATAGATAGATAGATAGGAGATAGGGAAATAGATAGATAGATAGATAGATAGATAGATAGATAGATAGGAGATACAGATATCTAGTTGTTTTGTGTATAGAGGTCCTGCTGTAACATATATATATATATATACTGCTGTAATAGATATAGATATATTACAGCAGGACCTCTATACACAAAACAAGTAGAAGAACCAGCACATACAGGACACTTAGTTTGCAGAGCCTACCTGCTGCCCTCTATCAGGTCATGTGTCCGATCACATGACCCGTGACATCATCAAAGGTCCTTCAGACTCAAAGGTCCTCTTTCCTACTCGGCTGTAGGGAAGATTTGTGATGGAAGACAGGTGCTCGGGGGCCCCAGTATGGATCGGCGGGCCCCTAACTGTCACATGCGGCCTCTAGGGGCCCAGTCCCCTTTGTTACTACACTTTTTTTTCTTTTTTACTAACAAAAAAAATGTAGTAACAAACGGGAGTGGGCCCCTAGAGGAGCTGGGGGCCCCGGCATTTGCCCTACTTAGCCGGGTGCTGACGCCGGCCCTGCTGGTAGTAGGTCTGTATAGCTGGCAAAGGGAGCAGGTTTAATAATATTATTATAACAGGCAATCACTCAGAGTGCAGTTCTCCACATATGAATCCAGATACGGAAGCCTAATGGATGTGGACAGAAGTATACCCATCAGCATTCCTTCCAATATATTTAATGCTAGATGCTCAGCTGGAATTTGCACAACTATAGAGCCGAAGACCACCAGATCCCACCATACAGCATGATATACCTAGGCTGGACAAGGGCTGAAGTATGAATTATTCAAGTTATTTTATACTAAGTAGCAGCTTGACTTTCTCTGTCAGCCTATTAATGTATAGAAGCCTAAGCAGCTGAATCATACAGAAAGCAAATGGAGATCGCTCAGTAACACTATCCCATAATTATTCCCATCAATTGCTGCATGCTGGGTAAAAATAATCCAAATGTAGAGACACATGGTTTGTACTGAATGTCTTTCTGGGGATCACGTCGGGTAACCAGCTGCTGAGGGTCTTCAGGCACAAATGGAAACTTGACAGTAAGGAGAGGGAAATTTCAGGGAACAACCAAGTTTAGATATATGGAACTAACTATAATAAATGCTGATTTACTGAATATGTATCTGATGTGTTTTTTGCAATATAGGGTATTCCTTGCTGGATGGACCAGGAGTGGTATCCACCGGATAGGGGACAAGTTAGAGATTGTGTGTGTGTGTGGGGGGGGGGGGGGGGGGGGGGTGTCCGACCTCTTTGCCCCCTGCAATCCCCAGATCAGCCCTCTGCTTCTTTGTTTCGAATAGAGCTGCGGGTCGGCACTTGACCCACGGTTCTATTTATTCTCTATGGAGATGTCGGAAAGAGCCAAGTACTGTACTAGGCTCCCACTGGCCACTCCATAAAGAATTGAATAGAGTTGGGGTCACATGCCAACCGGCGGCTCTATTCAAAACAAAGGAGCTGGGGGCCGATCTGGAGATTGCAGGGGGGGAGGGGTGGCATGCAGGTAAGACCCCCCACCCACAAACCCACAATCTCTTACTTGTCCCCTATCCTGTGGATAAGGGACAAGTAAGTTTTAATTGGAAAAACCCTACTAAACAAAGAGAGGATATGCAGCTCTCGCATCGACTTGAATGGATGTTTTTCCCTTCAAGTCAGTGTTTCACTCCAACTAGAAGTTTTAGAACATGACTAAGGATTTAAGCCAAAGCAAAAAGCTCTCTTAAGAATATCCGTCTGCAGACTGTCTGTTTTGGGCTTATTGCCCCTCATCAGTACACAGCAGGGTGCTGGATGGCTATTGAGCGGCCCATTGTCATGGGGAAAAAGGGATACCAATTCCTTTAGAGGAGAGTGTTATAAGGATGTACGGAGACTTGCAGGCCACTGGCTTGCATCAATCCCAATCCCATGTTCTGAGACTTGAAGAGAAAGCCATCTTTTTCTAGTTGGTGTAAGAGCTGGTTTGCATGCCCACCCTTCCCAGAATTCCGAGTGGAACATGGATGGCCTGTAAGGGTCCTCAAGGAGAATTAGTATTCCTTTGGTCTGATAACTATTTTTCAAATCTTACTGATGCTTAATCTTAATAAAATTATTGACCTAACTTATTGTCAAAAGTTTTCAGGAATCAGGCCTTGATGCTAAGACCCTCACCGATTCCTAGATATAACCAGGAGAAGTGTGAGGCTGTGCACTTCACCGACTCAACACTCGATCTGACTTGTTACAAAACACAGACTCATAAACTTACTATGGAGGCCTTCCCTTGTCCCTTACAACAAGCGGGATGGAGCAGCAAGTCATGGAGAGAAGAGCACAGCCATGTGCTTCCTCTGGCTAGTGTCTGTTGATGAGAGGGAGTTTCAGCACCAAGATCATAACCATATCAAAGGTTTTTCTTTAAATCCCCGTAATGCCCTAAAGCCTTCTACCCACAATATGATCAACCATGATATTTTTTTAAAGGATTTTATATAATTTTTTATTTCCCCTTTCATTTCCCCAAATGTGTCCCCTATAGCAAGTGATACTCTTTCAGCCCTAGCTAACACATAAGGGTCCTGAATAGAGATGAACCGGGTTTGGGTTCGAGTCCATCTGAACCTGAACTTTCGGGATTTGATTAGCGGTGGCTGCTGAACTTGGATAAAGCTCTAAGGTTGTCTGGAAAACATGGATACAGCCAATGACTATATCCATGTTTTCCACATAGCCTTAGGGCTTTATCCAACTTCAGCAGCCACCGCTAAACAAATGCCGAACGTTCGGGTTCAGATGGACTCGAGCATGCTCCAGGTTCGCTCATCTCTAGTCCTGAACAATGAACCCACCCCAACTAGTAACTGGGAACTCCCTAACAGGGTTCCTGAAAATGATCTTCTCATTCTGCTTCAGGTCCGGATAATTTGCCATCTATTAGGTTAGGGACATAATTATAAAGTCACGCTACTTTAAAGTTAAGATTACATTGTATTGTGGTGAACTCATGAAGTTCACCATGACATGACCTGAGGAAATTCAAGATGTCAGCCTGGCTTCAATGACCCGAGATCAATACAATGAACACAATTCTATTGATGGATTGTTTTTAAACACGTCTTACGTGGGATACCTGACCAATGGGCTATTGTCTGAAGGCAGCGAGCGTGACTTTTTGATTAGTCTTTATTTCAACAAACTAATTCATTATTACTGTGGATAAATCTAAGTAAAGTCTCAGATTTTCTATACAAAGTTTTTTGTGGTCAATAGGTCAGGTTGTCCTAACTTTAAACATAAGTTTTGTTCTCTCATTCTTTAGAAACCAACTCAAAGTATAGGATGTGTTTTCGATGAATGTGTTCAGTATAGTGTTTTTTAACTCTTTATGACAATTAATCTTTTGCATTGGTGGAATAGAAGGACAATGTCCAATTTTTGTAATAATATACTGTACATGGCCAGATTGGACTACATTCATTCATTTAATTTGGTTGAATATTTTGCTCCAGTGAATGCATCTATTTGGTCAGAACATGATCTTACGTATAATCCAGAAGGCAATAAGATACCACCCCGGCTGATTATAGTATTCACAATTAGGCAATATTATCAGAAACTAGAGCTGCAGGATTTAGACATCAATGTTGTACATGTGAACATCTTGTTTTCCTAAGGGAAGTTAATAGTAACCAGAGAGGAGCAAATATCCAAAATGTCCTTTCAGGTCATCACTGGAGGTGAGTGAAGCCAATCTGACGAATTCCGATTAGCAGCGAATTGGCTGATTCGCCTCATTGTGATTCGTGAATTTTCCAGATTCGCTTCGTAAATTTGCCATACATGGCGACCGCAATAGCGAATGCAAATGTTAGCTTACAGTTGTGAACATTGTGCAGTTGCGAATATTATACAGTTGGGAACATTCCGCAGTTGCGAATATTACACAGTGGCGTATATTAGGAGATAAATGTTCGCATGTTCGAAAATGATTGGTATAACCATTCCGATCATTGAACAAATTGTTCGTATCGACGAACATGGACAATAAGCGGCATGTTCGCACGAACATACGAACACTTCCGAACATGTTCGCTTGCCACTATTTTAAATGGAATTCGTTTGTATGCAATTCGCGAATATTCGTGAACTTCATGAAACAAATTCCCGAGTGATTTGCTCATCACTAGTCATTACTTTTGATTTGGATTCAAACGTACCTCAATAGTCCTGAAAATAAATATCATGTATGACACCCTGAAGGGTGTATTACGTAGGCCGAGCTGCAGTGTGAGCATATGTTTGCCCTTGGAGATCAATTAAATGATCAATTACTGCAATTAAATGATGCATTCACATTGCATTTTCATTCCGTTACTACATGTGTGAACACAGTCTAAACAAGCACTCATCTGCTAGATCGGCATTCAATTACAAAGCCTATTACATGGCTCAATATTTATACAACCGTTTTCTTAAATGCGTGGGAAGATGTGCGTCTGACCACGGATTATTTTTCGACAGGTTTACATCGAGCGATATCTCATTTAGCAGATAATTGTTCCATATGATAGGGCCTTTAGGTCTCTTAAGACTTTATCCAACCCCATTTAAACTAACCCTAACCTTGATCTCACCCTAGCCTTACTATAACTTTAAGGGGAACTATCAGCAGGTTAGACAAATCTAACCTGCTGATACGTTCCTATTGCACAGGAGACGCAGGGGAGGAAGGTACGTCTCTTACCTTCCTCCTCGGTGCTGTTCTGGTGCAGTTAGTCATTTGCTCTACAGTCCGTTAAGACTGTTTGAAGCACTGGGGCACCCATTAAGGGCACTGCTCGCCCCCATAGCACCTATCCGCCCCCTGGCCAGCCCATCCCTTTCTAATGATACTAATGATAATGAATGAATTGGTGCCATGGGGGGGTAGGCAGTGCTCCTAACAGCGCCCCAGTGCTCTCACCAGACCACGGAGCACTGAAACACCGAAACAGCGCAGAGGAGAAAGGTAAGAGACAAAGCTTCTTCTTTAGCGTATCCTGTGCAATAGGGACATATCAGCAGGTTAGATTTGTCTAACCTGCTGATGGTTCCCCTTTAACTCAGGGTTAAGCGTCTTTTACATGGGCCATTTATCAGACAGGACTGTTGCTAGAAATGCTCCTTTGGCCGATAATCGACTCATATAAAAGTGACACCGATCAGCTGAGAACGGGGAAAACGTCTGCTCCTTGACTCCCAGGTCCTTTGAGCCTGCTTTAAAATTTATTGTTGTTGTCAGCCACACATCATCGTTATGTGTGGCCGAAACGATAGAAGGAAAGTGACAGCACAGATATGTATATAGCAGATCACAAGCAGCAGTGTATACTTACCATCCAAGCTGCTTGTGATCTGGAATCTGGGTCTCTAGTCCTGCGACCAATGCTGTCTTGAGGCCCCGTCTCCTCCAGAATGATTGACAGCCAGAGGAGGCAGGGCCTGAAGATACAGCCAGCAGTGGGAAGGCTGAAGACCTGGATGCCGGATCACATGAAGCATGGAAGATAAGTATACACTGCTGCTTGTGATCTGGAAAATGACAGCACAGATATTTACATACAAGTATCGATCGTGCAGCCCAGCTATTTGTTGTGTCATGTCACAATAGTGATTGTGTTTATTTCCAATGGATGTTCTATTATGATAATGTCACCATAGTGTTTGTATTTTTCTAGGCTGTTCTATGATAATGATGTTATAGTATATTGTTCTATATAGCCTGAAGACTTTGTTCTATGATCATGATGTCACTATGTCCTTTGTCTTTATTGTCATGTGGACAACTCTGGATTTACTTTTTTTTTAACCTTTTTGTATAAAGTCTCATTCACGCAGTCGGTAGTTTTTCTACTTTCTTTATTCGTCATCCACAAGCCGCAAAAATATTGTCCATAGTGCATGCGTAATCCTTATTTCTTTGGCAAATAATGGGAAAGTGATAGTTACATTAATTTGATCCACATATTATGGATGTTTCCTCTGCAAAAATTATGGACGCTCCCATAGACTTCTTTGATAGAATCTGTCCCGCAATTACGACCTGTACTAAAACAAGTCCAATTCATTTACGTCACAGATTGCGGATCTTTAAAACTATGGACAGGAATAGAAATCAATGTTCCCTACATCTGTCCGTAAATGCGGATCCGCAATTAGGGATACACTAACGGAATGTGTGAATAAGGCCTAACGGTTACAGGAAAATATTTTCCAGACATTTAAAAAAAGGGCAAAATCTTTAGTGGGAAAAACACTTCTGAAATGACACTCCTTATATTTACAACTTACCCAACTTTCCTGAGATTGCGAAAGGAAAATCTGCCTAGATGTGTTGGAGTATGGGGGAATTATCACTGCATAACTTGGCTGGTTTGTCAGTAACAACTTCACAAGGATTCTTGCCCTACTTTCCTTCCTCCTGGATAGCAAATCTATCTAGCTGTTCTATGATATGAGAGTTGAGCATTTACTGGTACATATCTTGGCAGATATGGAGTTCTTGGAAAGCTGGGTGTATAATGGATGGCTTATTGGTTAGATAAACTACAGTTAGTATCAATACACTATGATAAAGGGGCCTTCCATGTTTCCCCTGACCAATATCGTGTTGGGAAAGAAGGATCAGCAATTCTTTGCTCTATGAGTGAAAAGTGTAATGAGTGAAAAGATAGGGTATTGCGTAAAAGGTAAAGAAGTTTATTTACAATCAGCCTATGACAGTTCAAAATCACTGACAATAGACAAAAGTATCTCCGATCAGCACAACTCGTAAATTGTCAACAGTTACAGTAGCGTCACTGTCACTGTAATGTAGGAATGTCTACTCTAGGGCCAATGTCAGTCCTTTAACCACAACAAATAGCATTTCCCTGTTATAGGTGTACTGTAAGCCCCTATCAGTCCTCTAGTCACCAATCGCAGACCTCCAATCAGTCCACTGATAAAGATATAAAAAGACTTTAATCAGTCCACATCTAGGACCTGTGTAGGTCCCTGCTCCAAAAATTACTCAGACCTATGTCAGTCCAAAAAGAAAAAAAACTACTCGGACCTATGTCTCTCCCTATTGCGTAGTAAATTTGAAACCGTCACTACAATAATAAAAGGCTCCTCTGTCGTTATGTAATACAGTGTTGTATTCACACCCCACACAACGCGTTTCAGTCGCTATTTTTTTTTTACCGTGACTTCATCAGGGAATATCAGGTGGTATATATATATATATATATATATATATATATATATATATATCATAATCATTTTACAACACAGTAGAATTTCATCATGCAATCTGTCAAAAACATAGGTAAATCACATATGATAACATGCAATTCCAAGGTAATGACAGGACAGTTGTGGTTCAGCTTACTCACTAACAATATGGTGACCCAGGATACTGTTGTCTGATATAGCTGTGGCTATTGCAGAACTAAGCTCCTGTGTGGTCCCTTCTTCTGTAAGCACTGAACAATGCATCAGCGTACCAACAACCGGCCCCTGTCCTGGAGAGCTCCTTTTCCGTGCGCCCGCAGTGGCAGACTGTAGGGAAATCCGGGGCGGGGCACTTCTAGAAGAGTCCGTGCGACCATACAACCTTTTTTTTTTATCTCCGTCGCGGATTGCGGATCACCAGATTTACAGGGTGTATGACTACCACCATGGAAATCAATGGGTTGCAAATGATTCAGTATGTGCTGATCAGCAAATACTGATGAAAAATACTGACACGTGACTGAGGCCTAATAGTATCATAAATGACATGTATGTGAATACCCCCTCTAATTATTGGATTTCTTGTACGCATAGTACGTCCAGTGCTACTAGCTAAATAAAGTCATGCAGACCCACATGCAATCACCGTAGAAAAATTAGCAGTGACTTTCAAAGTGATAGGAGGCCATTATTCCTAAAAAGTCAGATTGTCAAGTTTGGCAGTATCTGCTAGTATTACACTATTGTAAGCATTCTCCTCTAGGGTACGTCTCATACTATGGGAGGGGATGTGACGACATAACCGGATTCCAGGCAAGGTCGGCTATTTATAAGCATTATAGACAACTATGAAAATGTTTCTTACATCCTATGTGTGGAAGGAGGTGAGTGACGGAGTGACTTGAGGGACGTGAGTGACGTGTTTCAGTCTTGGAGACCAGTGGGATACTTGTGCCCTGCGACGTGTTTCATCCAATTAATGCAGCACATGGATTTGTTGGAAGCTTCATGGATTAGGTTTCCATGACTGGTGCGTACAAGCCTCATATCATCATGTACAATGCAATGCTAGGTATGGCTGGCATAGTATAACGTATTACTTTTGGATTCTGGGGTAGTGGAACATACAGTCTCTGAAGTGTATAAACAGATCTGGGATAAACTGGCACGCTAACTCCATGCCAGCTCCTGTTACCCAATATAAGCAGCCAGCCTCACAAACAGTAGCGGTAACACTGCAAACAATACCATTTACAATAGTGGCCATACACCTTCAATAGCTGTTGGCTGAAAACTAATCCCAATCTACCCAAATACCGAGATATTTGGCATGTCCAAACGTTTAAGTGTTCTCAATGGAGAAAGGAGGTGTAAACCGATGCCAGACAGCTCTGGGAGTGGCTTATCTCTCTGAGAACCAAAGAGCCAGTTGAAATGTTACTAGCCAGACTCTTCTCTTACCAGACATCTTAACTGTTAATAACTGTGGTCAGCTGTTATTTCTTCTGAACTTCCCATACACATGACTATTTGGCACAGATGGGGTAAGCCCCAGTTAGACTTCTCTCATGCCAGTTTATCTTCCATGGGCAATAGGGTCAGACATTAAAAAAGATACCTATACACCTTTAATAACTTTCAGCTGACAGTGTTCTCTTCCTTCCTCCCCTTACACATAAAAGTTTAGCACAATAGAAAGGTCTTGTGTTCCCTATAGGGTTAGGAAGGTTAAGCCACCTCCAGACTGCTCTGAGCCAACTTATTTCTCCAAAAACAAAGTGGTCAGGCAATGAAAATCCATCATGGCTGACCATGATCTGTTGGTGGAGACTCCATACACCTTATACTATTGGTCAACTTTAAGGGCTTATTTCCTTGTTCCATGATTACAGTCTGTGCACGGACGATATGCTACCGACTAGAATGTACAATACCCTGCATCATGTATCATTATGATGCCAGATGCTCTGAAACTGCAAACATTTAGACAGTTTTGGAGCTCCGAACTCAGTTCCATAGCACATCATCCATATTGGATCCATATCCATAACGTTGGAATAATCTCTTACATAAAGTGTACGGGGATCTTTAGCTAGCTAGTATTTCATATGTGACTATTATATGACCTTAAGGTTTGTCGGGGGTCTTAGGATACTATTACACTAAACGATTATTCGGCGATAAACGATCTCAAACGACCGCTATGACAAATGATCTTAATCGTTCTCCCTATTACACAGGACGATTATCGTTACTTTCCTGGCTGATAGAATAGGGAACAACGTGTTATTACACCAAACAATGTTTAAACGATTTGTGAATGATCAACAATGAAAATAGGTCCAGATTCTATCAAACGATCAATGATTTCTGGTTGGTCGTTTAATCGTTGCCTGCTATTACACTAAACGATTAGTTCACATTGTTCAAATTTAAATGACAATAATTGTCTTGCTACTCTGTAACCTGAGCCTAACATTTAGGATGTTCATTGAACCCACGCTATGCTACCTTCGGTCGCGTATAGAAGGTTTGGCTTGCGCTTTGTGTAGATTTTTGCATCACATAACCCCGTTGTATACGGTGAATATATATTCAGCCTGTCTGTAAGGAGCAGTCACTGAACTTCCACATATTCTATGTCAAGTGTTTTTTAAACAATTTTTGGAAGTATTTATACTTTCTGCTATTTTCTAGCCTTTGAAACCCCCGGTGAGGCGATGTTCTGGATCACAGACTCCTCACAGCCAGCAAGAAGTAATATTTCTTCACCTAGGTCTAAAAGATTGCTCATGAATTGCTAAGCATCCAGCTTTACAAACCCTTCGAGAAATGTTTTACAAGTTGCTTTTGGGATTTCGGCAAAAAAAAAAAAAAAAAAAATGCAGATTTTGAATAACATGCCGTCACTTTAATTTTCCTTCAGGTTTATCACAAAATCCCCACAAGGTGACTTTTCATTTCTGTGATAATGCAGGCTGCATAGTCAAATTTACACAGCATCGTGTTGTAAAGCTGAGGCTGGCGGAATAATCACTTGCCTGTTTTGCTCGGAGACCTCCAGTCTGACCTTTATTCTCTCGCTTCCCGAATCTTACAAGGTGTAATGTGTGATCTATGGTTAGATACTCAGGCGGGAGAGTGACCCTGGTTCTCGCAGTGACGGCTCATGCAGAAATAAAATATCGGAAGTCAATAGTGTTTATGTCATATTATTAGCAGAGAAACGTGGCGAAAAATGGCAAATTGCATCAATCCATGAGGAATGACATTCGACAAACAGCAGGTATAACTTTTTCTTCTTCCTCCTGGGTCTATATATTCTGTCGACATGAGTAAAGCCCTTTACCGTGGGCCGATTATTGGCTGGATGAACGTATGTAGGAGTACCTGTTCCTGATAATTGGATGTGTAAGAGCGAGTGATCAGCAATGAAGAGGAAAACATTAATTCAATGGCTGATCAGAATTTTTGTGCGGCCATTAACCCCTTGCCTCCGCAGCCTGTTATGGCCTTAATGACCAGGGCCTATTTTGCAAATCTGACCTGTCTCTCTTTATGTAGTTATAACTCTGCGATGCTTTTAACTATCACGGTTATTCTGAGATTGTTTTTTCGTGACATATTCCTCTCTATGTTTGTGGTATACTTTGGTTGATACACTCAGTAGTTTTTTGTGAAAAACACAAAATTTGCGCAAAAATTAGAAACATTTACAATCCTTTATATTCAAAATTCTCTTTTTCTGAAAAAAATAGTCATGCCACATGAATTAATTATTACTGCAACATCTACAACATGTCTACTTTATGGTGACGTCATTTGGTGAATGTCCTTTTACTTTTTAGGATGTTAGAGGGCTTCGGAATTTTGCAATGATTTTTCAAATTTTCAGGAAAATTTCAAATTCAGATTTTTTTAGGGACTGGTTCAGTTCTGAAGTGGATTTGTGGGGCCTGTTTGTTAGTTACCCCCATAAATCCCTCCATTGTAAAAACTTCACCCCTCAACGTATTCAGAGTAACGTTTCATAAGTGTATTAACCCTTAAGGTGTTTCACAGAAATTTAAGCAAGTTGAAGGGGAAATTTAAAATTTTCATTTTTTTGGGCAGATATTCCATTTTAATCAATTTTTTCCTCTAACACAGCAAATACTAACTGAGAAATGGAACTCAATATTTATTCCCCTTATTCCAATGTTTCTAGAAATCCCCCACATGTGGCTGCAGTGCGTCACCTGACTCAATCATAGACCGCAGACATGATAGAAGCCTTATGTATTTTTGGGGTCTTTTCTTATTTAAGGTTTTATATAGTCATTATATCATGTCACGGAGGCCTTGGGGTGCCAAAATATTTGTGAAAGACAAGTTTACGTTTCCATCGGTACAATTCTGGGGGACACGTGACACTCTGATCATTATTTATTAAAATTTTTAATGAGATGGTACGAATAAAAAACACAATTTAGCAGCTGGTTTTTATAATTTTTTTGTACGCCATTTACTATACGTTGCATATGACATGTTATAGTTATTCGTCAGGTCGGTACGATTACAGGGATAACCATTTTATATAGCTTTTGATATAGTTTATGGCATTTATACTATAAATACTGTTTGAGTCTTGCATATTGTAAAAGTGGTAATATTTTAATTTCTTCGCCAATGGAGTTATGTGAGGCGGGTTTTTTTTTTGCAGCATAAGCTGATGCTTTTAGTGGTACACCTTTTGGGTACATGTGACGTTTTTTTCTATAGTTTTTAGGGGGCGGGATTAACAAAATTTTAAAATTTTTGTTAGTTTTTTATTTATTTTTTAAATGGCGTTAATCAGGTGGAAAAATTAATATAACGGGTTAATAGATGGGGTCATTACGGACGCGGCGATACCAGATATGTGTACTTTATTTATAGGGGATCATTAATAAAGGGAGGATGGGAAATGTGTATATTTATTTATGTTTATTTATTTATTTCAATTATTTTTTTTATTTATTATGTATTTATGTATTTAATTTATTTATTGTAATTAATTATTTCTTTATTTATGTATGTATGTATGTATGTGTGTGTTTAGTGTTTTTTTTTTTACTTTCACTTTTTCACATATATAATGCATTACAGCACATGATCAGTGCTGTAATGCATTATATATTGAATGATCTGTCAGTGTTATACTGACAGATCATTCAAATGATCAGGTCCCTGCCTCAGTGCAGGGGCCTGATCATTACAAATCATAGCAGCCCAGACGCACTGGAAAGCGTCTGGGTTGCTATGGTTACCCTCCCGGAGTCGCGCAATTACTTGCGCGGCTCCGGGGGGGAGAGGGAGCACAGGGAGGGGAAGCACGGGGAGGGGGGCGCCTGGAGAGGGAGAGAGCGGGCTGGGGAGGGGAAGCACGGGGAGGAGGGGGTGCGGGGTTGACTACGGCAGGGAGCGGGTGCCTGGGAGGAGCACAGCAGCCGCACAGCATGTGCAGCTGCCTCCTCCCAGCATCTGATCTGCGAGAAGCAGCAGATCTCCCCATAGACACTGGGGTCGCACCGACCGCGGCGTCTATGGGGTTAACTGCCCGGGGGGAGTGGCAGCAGGGCAGTGGCAGCAGGAGGAGGCTGTGTGACACAGCCTCCTCCTGCTGCCCGGTCTCAGCCAGGGACAGTGGGGGGAGGCAGGAAGAGCATGACGTCCAGGGACGTCATGATGCAGAATGGCACTGCTTTTCATGACGTCCCTGGACGTCATATTGGGGGAAGGGGTTAAAATTATTGTGATCTAGTAGTTCTGCGCTTATAGGGGGAGATTCATCAAACATGGTGTAAAGTGAGACTGGCTCAGTTGCCCCTAGAAACCAATCAGATTCCACCTTTCAGTCCTCACAGACTCTTTGGAAAATGAAAGGTGGAATCTGATTGGTTGCTATGGGCAACTGAGCCAGGTTCACTTTACACCATGTTTGATAAATCTCCCCCTTAGTGCGTTTATAGTGTCTTTATGGGACTCCATGAGTGCAGGGCCACACCAAAGATTATTTGATCATTCATGTGGCCCTTTCATTTCATCATTGTGACACACACATCATAGAAGAAAACATGGAAGATCCCTTGACATGCGGCGAGAATTGTCCAACAATGACCCAGTGATCTTTGGTGTGGCCTGACCTGCACAATCATAGAGCAGCGTAAGGGAACTTTAAATGAATGCCAATCTACTAGATTGATAACCATTATCGTGCAGCCATTGGTCCATATAAATAGGAAAATGAGAGCCGATCAGTGAGATTGGCCATACCTTGACTGACAATGGGGTGCAAGAACAATCTAGTGATCTTTGGTGTGGCCCTAACTGATACTGGTAAATGCCATGTTGTTATGATGTTTATTTGATATTAAACCTAACTTCACAAGGTCTTAGAAGGACTTCACTATATATATATATATATATATATATATATATATACACAGTATTGCCTTGGATTACGAGCATAATCTGTTCCAGGACTGTGCTTGTAATCCAAAACCACTCTTATACCAAAGCAAATTTTCCCATAAGACATCATAAAAATTCATACAATTGGTTCCCCACCCCAAAAATAACGATTTATTGCTCTTAATAACATGTAAAACAAATGAAACAAAAAACTCGAAACAGCAGAATATGTCATATTATATTATATCATATTATAAGTTACTGTACAGTATTGGAGAGGATGGGAAACACAAAGGCTGACAGAGACTGCAGGGAGAATGAAGGAATGAGCAGAGCAGATGTGGGCACATACATGCAGCGCTCTCTGTCCAGGGAGAGAGGGGTTACAGCTATGGAGAGATTACCTCCACAGTCCTGTCCCCTGATGTGAGCCCCAGCCTGAAGTGGATATGCCATGAATTGGAAGGTGAGGGAGACTTCCTGGGTCAGAGTACAGGGCTGTAGACCCCGCTATGCAGGCCATACCCCTCCCCCCCCTCCCCCTCCCACTCAGTACAGGGAGAACTTAAACCAAAGCAATGCTCTTGTACCAAGTCACAATTTTGAAAAACTGTGAGCTCTTAAACCAAAACGCTCTTAATCCAAGTTACTATTAAACCAAGGTACCACTATAATATATATATATATATATATATATATATATATATATATATATATATATATATATATATATACTGTATATATATATATATATATATATATATATATATATATTCTCACTTGCATCTTTTGATTTGTAAAATTCAATAGCTGGATATAACAAGGGTGCATTCACTAAGGACCACGGCTTCCGGCTTAAAGCTGATAGTAAAGATCCAAAGTTCAGACATAGGTAATGGGGCAAGGTACAAGATAGTAGAATCAATGAACCATTCAAAGGTCTCATGTCACATGCCGGGCTTATCAGAAAGTGACCATCAGAAAATGGGGAACACAACAGCAGCAATGGAAACTGGAAGCTCACAAATTCATGCCATCATTCATGTAGTCTATACGTTAGAAAAATCCTAGTCCTGTCCCTTTTTCATCGGCTGATCACTGATCCTTTCACGTGGGTCGATCATTGGCCGTGAGCTTTCCTGCCTGCCGGTTATGAGATTGTATAAACGGGCCTTTAGTCTTCTCTTGTGAAGTATGAGAACTGCAAGTGTGTGGCCTATTACAATTCTGACATATGGAGGACATATTTACTGCCTTGTCAGGGTACAAAGTATTTTACAAAAATTTAATATTATTGACGTTTTATTGAAGGCGGGGGCAGCACAAACTGTACAAGACTTATAGTGCCTAGCAGATGTTGGCTAAACTTTCATTTGGCCGACTGTTATGTTTCCCATTTCCTCCATACACAAGAATGCAAGGCTCAGCCAAGTGTTCCTGTGTTCATATGTGGAGAGCTGCTGCCAAACTCCTCTGATGGCGGCTCATCACTCTGAGAACAAAAGGATTGGGCAGTTTGGTAATCCAACATCATATGTAAGGGGAGAGTTCAGAGGCCCCCATACACATGAAATTGGCCCTAGTGTGGTGTTCTATTGCAATACTCGGCCAGTGATGGTATTGTCGTGACGCTAGTGCTATTCCAGAACACAGGTGTCTGCTTTATGTACTGTTGGTTTGTACTGCTCCCCAATGGTTGGTAACCTGCCAGGCTGTGATGGGTCTCTTGGGCTCATGTCACTGTAGTCCTGGGTGGAGAAATTACTCACCCGGACTATTGGCAGCACCACCGACTGAAAGGGGAAAGTGACCCAAGGCATGTAGTGGGTGTGTATAGGTGCTGGTGCAATGTAGTCCCAGTAGAATCAGTATAATGGCTTTACTGAACAGTCTCTCGGAATACAAAACACTTTGGCAGCAAAAGACTTATCTAGATAGGCTTGTGTTCACTGGAACTGTGCTGGGAGATACTTAGAAGTGCTGATACAATAGAGGTAGATGTAGCGGTACTGGTGTAACTTAGAGCAATGAAGAGAAGAGGAGTTTGTCAAGGGTGTCCCAACACAAGGTAGTTCTGTGCTCTGCCGGAACTTTAGAGACAATACTTGAGAGATACTTGTGCCCATGTTTAGACTATTTCTGACCACCTTTTGCCCTACATTGTCGGGGTACCCGTCCTTCTAAGGTGACACAAGCCCCAGTCTTGGTATCTGGGTGTAGCTAATTGTCCGAAATTATCTGGCGTCACCCGCACTGCAAGATAGAGTACGTAGACATTTGTTAGGGTAACTTTGCTCTATCCAGGTCAGTCCCTACGGTGTGGGCTGGGTTTTCCCCTACTTGTCCTCCTTGGGGTATCTAGCACTGCATAGTTAGAGTAGTAGATAGACTGAAGAAGTGAAGTGTCTCTGGTTGCTCCATACACGTGTGTCTCGACTCAATAACACAGCTGGACTGTCCTGGACAGGGGACTTGGCAGCCAGCCAGGCCCTGGATAACTTATGCAGGGATGCCTACTCTGTGTGTGTCCTCCTTCTACGAGAATCAGAGGGAAACTGATGATACACTTCCTCCCATCAAGTGACTACTTCCAACAAGGGTGTGTAAAAGCCCCTGTGAGTGGTGGAGAAGAATGTGTGCAAAGAGAGAGAGAATAGGGATAGGCAGAAGAGAAAGAGGTATGTCCATTTGACAGTAAATAAAACAATACAGAAAGAACAGTAACCCTTTATACACTACAGCTGTGCAATATACAAGAGTCCACATACAAAACACTGTCATCTGGCTTTGAAACCAATTAATACCTTCATCACCACCCGACCTTTGAGTGACAGGCTTTTTTCACTTCGGGACACCCCTTTGAAAATGTTTTACCTCAGGAAATCCCAACTAAATAACGTTCTACAAAATACAAAAAAAAGTAATTCAGTAAATCATAGGTGGTGTCTTCTTTGATATGAGACATTCCTTTTCCTCTCCATCCGGCAATGCCCAATGTCATACTGTGCCCCTACAGTGATAATGCCTCCTGCCCTGCTGTGCCCCATAGTGATAATGCCCCTTGCCTTGCTGTGCCCCATAGTGATAATGCCCTATGCTCTGCTGTGCCGCTATATTGATAGTGTCCCTTGCCTTTCTGTGCTCCCATAGAGATGATGCTCCCAGCCCTGCTGTGTCCCCATAGTAATAATGCCCCCTGCCCTGCTGTGCCCCCATAGTGATAATGCCCGTTTCCCTGCTGTGCCCCCATTGTCATAATGGCCCCCTGATGTGCTCCATCACAAAAAACAAACAAACCATCATACTCACTAATCCAGGCATGGATAGGAACTTTCTCTCTTCTGTACTCCGGCCTGTGAGTCGCAGGGATAGATCCTTCAGCAGGCGGGATAATGGCATATTATTTTGCCTGCTAAAGAGATCATGTCCTGGCCTCTCATAGGCTGCAGACACTTCATGCGAATGGCACTAATGAGAATAAATGGAGGATCAAGATGCTGACTGCCCCCAATCCTTCATTCTCTGCACTTTAGTGTTTCGCCTGTTCACTCTTAGCTGTGTCAGCGTTACAGTGAGGGGTCTGATAATATAGTGAGAGGGGCATCATGGCTTGTATAGTCTAGAGTTCCCACAACAGCCAGTGGTGGCAGCAGAGGGGAACCACCATGTATCAATGTATCACCTGTTACATTTTCTAAAAAAAGAGACTGGAGGCAGGAACTGTCCAGAACCGTAGCAAATCCTCATAGAAAACCTCTCCTGCTCTGGACAGTTCCTGACATGGACAGAGGTGGCAGCAGAGAGCCCTGTGTCAGACTGGAATGAATACACCACTTCATGCAGTACAAACAGCAGCTAATAAGTACTGTTAGATTTGCGATTTTTAAATAGAAGTAAATTACAAATCTAGATAACGTTCTGTCACCAGTTCATTTGAAAGACAAAGATTTTTGCCGGAGTACCCCTTTAAGTAGCAACTAAAACAATAGACAGAATAGTGACCAGGCCCTATAGCTGGTACAATGCCTGCTACCTCTCTAACACCCATGGGTGTTGATACATAAATGTGCAAGGTGATACTGGGGATTCTGAAAGGGATGTATTAATAGATATAATAAGATGTATAACCACAAGAAAATATAAAAGCAAAAAAATAAAAATAAAAAAATTAAAACTTCCATTTCAGCAGGGAGTAAAGCAAGAGTTAAAAACAAACGCCTCTGCCCACTTTGTTTTCACATCTGTAACACATACACCGGGTCAATCCCGATCTGCAGATAGATTATCATGCGCTGAATATGGATAAATACTTCTATAGGAATTTCAAAACATTTTGCTGGTGGCATCTGTCCAAAAGCAATCACTGTGACACCCTCAGTAATCACATCTGCTAACTTCACTGTCTGTTCTTCATGTTCCCGATCTCAATCCAACATTGTACTGTGGGAAAAAGAAGATCTCGCTTCACACCGTGGGCTGCCAGGATATAGGAGCAGATGTTAGTCGCTTATTTTTTTGTCCGTGAAAGAAATAGCATTTCCTCATTGGAAACTGTTTAAGGAAATTAAATATTTGCATAAATTTGAAGAAATCTTCCCCTTTCATAAGTGCCATGGTACATGGGGGATTGTGAGACCCCTTCTAGCTGTCTGGAGTATTTTTTTTTGTTCTGGGCTCCATTATCTGCATTCTTATCAGCCTGTCTGCTGCTTTGTCCTGTGTCTGACCGGCCTATTATCTGTTTCTTTTCATGTCTGTCTTCTGGTGTTTCCTCTGTCTGCTTGCCTCTCTGCAGCTGTGGGTGTCTGCCTTTTGGGCTGCATTGGTGCCTGTAGCTTGAAGGGGCTATCTGATTTAGTAAACTTATTTCAATAGCCTATTAGAGAATGGGAGTCCTGTGTCCAGAAGAGGACCCAGCATATCCTGAAACTGCACAAACAAATAATTGAGTTCAGTGGGAGGTAAGTAATACTTAAAGGGGTAGTTCAGCGGAAAAAAAAAAAAAATGTCAGGAACTGTCCAGAGCAGGAAAGGTTTTCTATGGGGATTTGCTGCTGCTCTGTACACTTCCTGACATGGACAAAGGGGGCAGCAAAAAGCAGTGTGTTGGACTGGAGAGAATACCCCACGGACTCTTGTTTTGCATATTTAAATTTTTTTTCCACTGTTCTCCTTGAGTTCAGTAATTACTGTGTTTTGTTGGTTGATTTGTTATTGCCCGAACCAGCCAGAATCCTGCTCCACACTGACGAGGGGCGAATACCCTGAAACGGCTGTCTGTGGATGGAAGCCTGCCTTCGCAAGCCCTTCTCATGTCGCAATACTCGTACCTTGAGTTAGAAGTTGACAAAAAGGGGTCACCCTGGTGTTTCCCTATTTATGTTCCAATACTCGCAATCGAGTGGGACTTAAGGGGCTATCTATCAGGGTGGTGTGGTGCTCTCCCCATCATGGAGTCACCCCGTTGCAACAGGCTAGAGATATCTGGCTATCCCGTGTTTTGAGACTTGCAGCCGAGGCTCCACGGACTCCTGTTTTGTATATTTAAATTTTGGGGGGCATCAGTGGAGACTCTTGATTGAGTACTTCATTGGAATTTTTTCACTGATCTCCTAGAGTTTAGTGATTGCTGTGTTTTGTTGGATTATATAAGCTATGTTATTTAATATAACGATTTCGCCTTTGTCGTTCCCACCAATTCCACGAAGCGATTAACGAATGTTCGTTTTTATGAGCGATAATCGTTCAGTGGCATAGGGCCTTTAGTGATCCAGGAGGAATCAGCATCGCAATCTGATCCTGTGTTTGCAGTGGAATGCCACCTATTGCAGGATGTTTGTATGCTTTCTTGCCACCTGCATCTTCCCAATATACAACCATTTAGAGATAACTGATTAACTGTTAAATGATGATGATGATGATGATCATCTATCGATATTGAAGGTGTATGGGCAGCTTTAATATGGCTGATGTTTGCAGGTTACATGTAGTTAAAATGTAAATCCCACCCCTGAATATTTTTTCTCAGAACAAATGTTTGGGCGTATTTAAATCCTCTGGCCCGATTCTTCTTTGCCCCACGACCATTTAGCAGGGAGTAGTAAGGAGACCGCCATGCACATTGATAATAATAGGTCGTGTGAAGAACAGCAGATTTGCCCAACAATTTTGAGCATTACTCTACGAATTTTGCCCCCCCTTTTTTGTCAACCTATTTTACAGAAACGTAAGCTCAATACTAATATGCATGATGAAAACTGCTCCATGTTACGTGAATCGTAATAATGAAGGATTTGTGCGCTTCCATTATGGTAGAGCTATCGTATAACAAATTCTCATTTTTTTCTCTAAACAGTATTCTATATTTTAGCATGTTTTTTTCTTAGACTATTTGCACTAGCACAGTTCTGGAATAACTCTAGCAGACAGTAAAACCTTTTACAAATAAAAAAATATTCCTGAATACAGGTATCAGTCTGCTGCCGCCCGCGCTGAGCTCCCCCGCCCCCCCTGATAAACAAGCCCTGTAAGCTAACAAAGTGGGTTTACAAGTCTGAAAAGGCCGCAGATAGAAAAACTTGCAGAGAGATCACTTTAATACTTGGGTAATGAACAATGTGTTCTATCCGGAGGCAGCGGAGAGGGGTCAGCAATAATTTATACTCCGCTTCTGGTTATTTGTAGACAATAAATGGTAATTCACACTGTTACATATTTGTTTAGGCTCTAAACACCTACTGTTCTGTGCCACTACTGCGATAAGATGCATGCCTGTCTGCTGCATATAAATCTTCCGCTTAATGGGGAGATCTGTACGCCGTTCGGCGAAGGTTTTACCTTGAACACCCTTTTTTATTTTTTTGCAGTAAAATATGTCTATGTCTGTACTAATAATTTTTTACTGAATGATCATAGAAATTAAAGTCCGGGGGCTGGGTTCACACTACGTATATTTCAGTCAGTATTGTGGTCCTCATATTGCAAAACCAGGAGTGGATTAAAAACACAGAAAGGATCTGTTCACACAATGTTGAAATTGAGTGGATGGCCGCCATATAACAGAAAATAATGGCCATTATTTCAATATAACAGCCGTTGTTCTAAAATAACAGCAAATATTTGTCATTATATGGCGGCCATCCACTCAACTACAACATTGTGTGAACAGATCCTTTCTGTGTTTTTAATCCACTCCTGGTTTTGGTTGCAATATGAGGACCACAATACTGACTGCAATATACGTAGTGTGAACCCAGCCCTAAAGGTGAATTTAGTGAGACTGGCTGATGACTATCTAAAGTGGATGGGGGCCTCCTGACTCATCCTCAACAATGTTGGGCGGAGGGGCTTTTGTTCTTACAGTAATAAGCTGATTCCGCCAGAGCTTATGCCCCTATTCCACGAGTCGTTTGAAGGAGCAAACGAGCGCTATTAGCGCTCGTTTGCTCCTCGTTCCCCGCTCGCTGCCGCCGCTATTCAACGCGGCGTCAGCGAGCGGGTGAGTGCGGGAGGGGCGGCGGGGAGCTGCTGGGGGGGCTGCCCGGGGGATCGCTGATCGTCCGGGCAGCCCATAGGATACAGCAGCGCCTGCTGCCGATGTTCCTATTCAACGGAGCGACTGCAGCAGATCGCTGCTATATCAGTCGCTTGTTTTTCAACATGTTGAAAAACAAGCGACTGCAACAATCAGCCGACATGAACGATGTCGGCTGATCGTTGCACTCTATTCCACGGGACGAATATCGTTCGTAGCGGTCGATATCGGCCGAATACGAACGATATTGCTCCTCTAAACGACCCGTGGAATAGGGCCTTTAGGGTCCTATTACAGGATTAACGACTAACGATAAACGATCTCAAACGAGATTGTTTAACGTTAACCTGAAATCTTTCACCATATTACACAGAACGATGATCGTTAGTTACAATTGTTACTACGATCATTTACTCCATCTGATCCCAGCAAAACAATGAACAATGTGCAATTACACTGAACGATTAGTGAACAAATGCGAAACTACAGCAAACGAATGTGGAATTACAGCGAACGATTAGCGATGATTTTAAGTTCAGATCTAAATCAATGATCAACGACACACAAACGATTTTTCGATCTTCGCCTGCAATTGCACAAAACAATTATTGTTTAAATTCGAACGATATAACGATTTTTTTTGCACAATAATCGTCCCTTGTAATTGGGCCCTTACACAGTGGAGACATTTGGAGAGACAGCTGTCAGCCACATGACTGTTCGCCCAATACCTATAAAGATATATTTTATCAGCACAGAATGTTTGGCCTAAAATCTATTTGATGTTAAAGGTGGACATTCAATTCAAATACAGATGTTTACCATGCTTACATAAGCTATATTTGTATTTTAACCCCTTAGTGACCAGCAATACACCTTTTTTGTGTGGTCACTAGCGGGCCTTGTCCCTGCCCATACTCCTTTTGTGGGTGTTGGGTGGTGTTTTGGCCTGGCTGTCTCATGATATACTCCTGCATCTATAGCCGGATTAGAGAAATCTCTGGTATCCACCAACCACTAACCAGCTCTCAAGGAGCTTAAGGGAAAATGGTAATTAAAATTTTTCTTTTTTTGATTAAATGATTTTCATTTTTAAAAGTTTTCCCCCTCCATCTGCAAAATTGCATTATTTATTTATTTTCAATGTCGCCTTCTGTTTTGGAGGATAATTAACGATAAAATTAATGGCGTTCTTACAAAGTACATTTTAGCAGAAGAATTACTAGAAGGGGCGAGCCGGCCGGCTGACCGCTGCACTGAGGGTGGTAGCCCCGCCCCCAGTGTACCAAAATACCTCATTAACATATAAAATAACTGCTAATATCCTAAAAATGGCGCCAAGGATCTAGGTAAGAAACTGTCCTTCATCCTCTGTGTCCTGTGCGTTATAAGGATAAATAAGCAGATTAGATGCTTCTAACCTGCTGATAGTTTCCTTTTAAGTAACAAAAAAAAAGACAGAAAAAATCCTCTAATGCACAGACACCTGCAATAGGCAGTATATTTAGAGCTGCTGACTGAACATGTACAGTTCAAACATAGCTCAGGTCAGTGAGGGTCAATAGTGATGGGTGTTAAAACCTGACCATGCATTTCATGTACTCAGATAGGACTCTTTATCCACCTGACACACACTGGAAGGATCAACCTGAACCTGCAATATGCTCCAGACTGAATACTTGTCTGGGATAATAATATAATATGATTACCTGTGGTCAGTACACATCACTTTTGTCTCTCCCTTAAAAAAGGATTTCTTCCCTTATTACTTATCCAATGAGCTACCTTGGAGGCAGACCAAACGACTGCTTCCGGGCCCGTGCGGGAGGTCCCTGTCCTGCCAGTCCCTCTTGTGGCCAGAGGCAGCATTGCACCTCCAGCCACAAGAGCCTTTTCCCCTGTGCACATACATTCATGACCCGGTGCCTGGCGCAGTCCCTCATCATTCCCTTCTCCCAGCATACTAGGGACATCACTCAGGCTCTGGGGATTTGGAAGAAGGGAACTGGGTGGGACTGTGCCAGGTCCCAGTATGTGCATCAGTGGGCGGGGGGTATGAGGAGAGTGTAAAGGATTTATGGGGCCCATATGGGACCCCATGAATCCTAGCTATGCCCCTGATATTACCTTATAGAGTTACCCTTATAGACAAACACAATGGGAACACTTATGAAGGTTGCGCTTCGTGTACATCATGGAGAAGGTGCACATTCTTACCTCCTCTGTTGTGTATGCCAGCTATAACCCCTTTCCCAAAGCTGACATGCGAAAGCTCCCCTTGTTTGTAAAGGCTGGGTTCAAGAATATTATTTTTGACAGTATTTTTAGCTAACACCAAGAGTGGAAACAACACAAGGAAAAACTGTAAAAGAAAGATTGTCTGTGTTCTGAATACACTCCTGGCTTTGGCAAAAACTACTGATCAAAATACTAGGTGTGCACCCATCCAAAGAAGTGTTCAGCCAGAGGTGAAGTCTTCACTCAACCTTCAAGGTTCCCTATGATAGAGAGGGTACTTTGAAATGGGGGAAGCTATTCCTGCTACGGGGGCCTTGAAATCCCTGCAGAATGAAGCATGCACCACGGCTTGCATGCAGGATTTCGGGGTCCTCATTCTCAAGATCACTTGGGGCCCCAGTGGTGGGACAGCCCACAGTCTCTTAGATATGGCATAAATAAACCAGGTGGGAATACCCTTTTAATCAGCTTTTACATGGATGAATGATTGTGACTCCAGGGCCACCCAAGCAATCATTGGATTGTTTGTGTGACCCTTCACTTACAGCATTATTGGCCGGACATCCCTCTTCTCTTTACAAGGGGTGATGTGTTGCCAATCATTGTCTGATCACTGAATCGTCTACAAGGGGCGATAATTAGCTGGTTCGCCCCTTGTAGTAGGCCCTTTAGTGAGATGAGCCCTGCACTGTCTGCATTACACCAATAACTTCCCTTCATAAATGTACACAGTGTCCTCGGTAATCTTGCTATTGATTTATCAGTATCAGTACCATAGAAAAGGCCTTGTGTTTTTTACAGATTGCGTAAAACTCCATATCACAGAGCCGTCCTGGTTTCCTGTTCCAGAATATTCCACGCTCTGGTCTTACCTTTTTCTATCACAGTTTATCAGATATTTCTGAACATGTGCAGCTGTTCACATACACCATATCCTGCTTGCTCTCGCCAGTTTTAAACTTTGAACCTTGACTGGACCTTGTACTAGTCAGCTTAGTAACAGGAAGGGAGGAAGACAGACATTGAACCCGGGGAATCCAAGGTTGCAGCGGGGTTACGAGCTGACTAGCAGCTGCACTTTGCAGCGTGACCCTTGTACTTAGACACAGGAGCATTTAATCTGTGTAACAGAGCTCTTTGTTTCATTACTCATTAACATCTCCTCCTTGAGTAAAGTTCTTTGTTAATGTGCCTTTCCTTTACCGTTTTCTCATTACAACTTACATAAAATTATCCCATGTTATTAGGACTGAGCTGGGTGCCGGTGGCTTTCAGAATGTCAGCGATCAAACACATTCTCCGCTCACTTAAAGTTAATTTATACATATTTTACCTAATGTTTAACCCAGGTTTAGTATATACAGTGCTGCAATATTCACAATGAAGTCTTATTAGTCTAGAAAGACACGCTCAATGGAAGCCCCTACATACAAGCAGCTGCCCCATACATGAGTCCACCAATCCTGCCCCCACCCCACCTGAGCTGGGATACAGCCCCAATGGCACTACAGATCTAGAAACAAGAAGAGAAGGAGACTTTGATTAGCCACATTGTGGGCAATCATTTGTCCTTGGGGTCGTTCGTATGAAGGATTCTGCTTGTTGGTCATATAAATAAGATGCTGGCCCAATGATCCCAATGCTCGGCTGAGCATTCATGTGTTTTGAACGAAGAATGTCAAGATTAAGCTGCTTAGCAATACATACATCACATTGCTGCCCTTCCATTAAGTTCTACATTGGTAATGTGACAATATAGGAAGCTAAGGTAAAGCTCCACCTGCCCATTGACTTTAATGGGCCAAACAGATTCTAATGGTGCCTATACACCTTCAAAAGCTGTCATCTCACCCGTCCTCCCTATGCACATGAACGTTTGGCACATCCTGTGTTCTCTGTGTAAGGGGGGTAAACCATAGCCTGACAGCCCTGGTGGCTTATCTCTTTGAGAACAAAGGGGCTGTGCACTAAAAAATATCATACTTGACCCCTACCTACAACGACATCATCTGTCAGTGGAGTCTCTGGTTTGGCTGACATCAGTAAAAAAGTATGGGGATCTTAACTGTGACTCCACTTGGTCTATTTTCTGAACTTGTACATTTTCATTGTGGTAATGCTTGATTATTTGAATGTGTGATTAATGTTGTGTAAAGTCACAAGTGATTGGCCAAACTGGATTTTCAACCAGTCGCTAGTAAAAAAAAAAAAAGATGGCCACTGTAATTGTGACTAGTCATTCATATGTAATGTTCAAGTGGTGGCTTAACAAGTAGCCAAAAGTTCAGACAACTTTTATCTTATATAGATATACGTATAGGCTGCCTAAGTATTAAGGAAGTTGACTTACTAGGAACAGAGTTTTATTTTGTTTACTAGAAACAGAAGCGTCCCTGTCCATGAGCTTCATTGGGTAATACAAGCGAATGGGACTGAGATGCAGCTCCTAACCAGGGAATTGGCATATTTGTATTGCATTAGGCCCCGTTCACACGTAGCAAAACTAGAGGAATTCCGTGGTGGAATTGTCCGCAGTGGAATGCCGTTAGCCTCCCTTTCAAAATGGGAGTCTATGGGAGGCGCACGCTGCTGTTCTCACAGCATCTCTCCGCGCTGAAGAATGAACATATTCATTCTTCAGCGCGGGGAGAGCAGCAGCGCACGCCTCCCATAGACTCCCATTATGAGAGGGAGGCTAACGGCATTCCGCGGCGGACAATTCCGCTAGTTTTGCTACGTGTGAACGGGGTCTTATGGTAAGTATACTGAAAATGGTGGCACTTGAGACAGTAAGTTAGACTTTAGTGACTAACAGGAACTATTAGCACGTTTCTATGCACGGACCTGCATGTTGATTTCTAAAGGCTCATGGCTCCTACCATATAACGGCCCTTATACAATTTACAAGGTACAGAGGCCCAGCATTATAGCACATACAGTCTCTATGTGTTTCCATCCAGGACTCAAGTTGTATGGAGCCATACAAAGGATACGAGTATATTGAAAAAAAGACAAGTTTGGACATAAAAGCAGCCCTCCCAACTGCTAAAAAAGCTCCCACAAAAATAATGAGGCTTTTGGTTACCATTTGCAAACCCCACCACAATAAGGTGGCCTCATGCTCGGGGCAAAGCCTACACTGTACTATGGCCTCTCCATGGCGTACAATACGCCTATGCTCTGGGCATGCAAGATCTGTCTTATACCTGCAAAAATAATTGCACCACCTGGGTGGGATGGGTTGAGTGAATGACCAAGTAGACGCAGCCGCTCCCCCAACTGGAACACAGAAAAAAAGACAAATTTGGTCAGCTCTCCTAGAACACCATTCACACTAGGCAGGAGCACGTTGCTATGGCTGAAATTGTAAACACAAAAACACAAAAAAATGCAACAGCTCACCGCAATGGCATGAGGCTACCTTATCGTGGTGGGGTGGTTTACACTGTTTGCAAATAGTAACCAAAAGTCTCATTATTTTTTTGGAATTTTTTTTTGGCAGTTGGGGGCTGCTTTTAACTATTTTTGTGTCTGTAGTGGGTCTACATCTTGCCATTGCAGTGAGCTGTTGCATTTTTCTGTGTTTTTGTATGGGCACATTGGTAGACTGTAAATTCAACTTTAGTGATCAGTGCCAGGAAGCTGCTGCAAAAGCAAGTATAAAATGAGCGATGACACGAAATCCTGTAACTGTAGCTAGGGGACCTCCTCTACATCTAGAAGAAAGAAGGTTTTACCATTACAATAGAAAGGTATTCTTTACTATTCAAGCAATGAGACTATGAAACTCATTGTTACATGATTTAGTAATGCTTGATTCACTGAACAAGTAAAAAAAAAATATATATATAGCTACTAGATTGGGGGGGGGGGGGGCATTATTCCAGGAATTTATTATGATTGCCAAATGTGAAGTCGGGAAGGAAGGTTCCCCCTGGTATAGAGCAATAGGTGTCTGCTTCTTATGGGTTTTTGTTACCTAATACGCTTGATGGATATTTAACTATGTAGCTTTGTATTTCATACTAATAACAGATGGTGGCTGACAGACAACTAACCGCGTTTTTACCTAAAGGTTTCCATACACCTTGTACTTTTGTCGGCCATTGGTATAAGGTGTTTGGGGCTCCCCACAAATTTCTACCATTACAAGATGTCGGGGGAGATGAGGGTCAGACGTGATGGCTTACCTCTCACCTCCCCATAGAGAACATAGAGAGATAAATGATGGCCTGATGATCATTTGGCCGTCTGTTATTGAAGGTGGATAGCCCCCTTAACAAACTGAACTAGCTGACATCCTGTGCTAGGTATAGATGACACATGATAGAAGATCATGCAGCCATGTCCTCAGATAACTCCATGTGGAACCGAGCCAATCATCAGTCTTCAGTATCAGTTACTGGTACCATAGAAGATGTGTCCTTCCTTATCCTGCATAGACATCACAGCCGCATTCTTAGTACATAAGAGGATCAAGTTATATTAAGTTATATTTTGTATACTTGTACAAATCATCCATGAAAACGAAGAAAAAGAAACAATGATAAAGCAGTTTTTTTTTTGTAAAATCTTGGGGTCTTCAGGCTGGCTAAACAAGTGGCTTAAAGGACAAGTGCCATGAAAAACTTTTTCCCAGTAATTGAAGTTATATAACTCTGTAATATGCTTCAATCACCTATCTGCCTCCCTTACCTGTCTTTTCCCCCCTCCACCCCCCACCAGGAAGTGTCCTAACTCACACAGACCTAATTACTGTCGTCACCGTCACCAAGCTCTTCTCTCAGCTCCTTCTCCTGTTACACCAGCCTCCCCCCTCCCCTGCCTTGTCAGGTGACAGGCTTGCTCAGCTCCCATTGGCTGAACAACTGCAAGCCATCACTTGTCACATCTCACTTGCTTATCTTCCCTCTGACTGACTCCGGCACATAGGCAGCTCCCCCTCCCCTCATACCCTCTCTCCTGCTGCCGTGGACTCAGTGAAGGAGTCATGTCACTAGAGAAGATAAGCTGAGCAAGCTGAGTCACCTGACAAGGAGGGGAGGGGGAGGCTGGTGTAACAGGACCTAGACCAGCCCTCCTGCTGATGACTCATCCTCACAAGAAGGAGCTGCCTGGTGACGACAGTAATTAGGTCTGTGTGAGTTTAGTGCACTTCCTGGTGGGGGGTGGAGGGGGGAAAAGACAGGGAGGGGAGGCAGATAAGTGATTGAAGCACATTACAGAGTTATATAACTTTGTAATGTGCTTCAATTACTGGGGAAAAGTTTTTCATGGCACTTGTCCTTTAAGGAGTTTTCTGGTCCCAGTGATTAAAGTTCATCCACTGTATAATGAGAAGTTATTTCTTAGTCATATGTGAGTTCTTTGACGTTTTTAAGATCATACAATGAGTGTTACTCCAGCGTGATCGGGGCAGATCGCTCAACATTTCAATACCGGTGACTGACTAAGTTGGATGCAGCCCTGGGGAGTCCGGCAAAACATGGATACAGCCTATGGCTTGCTTGGGTCCTGCTCATCTCTAGTAAAAATCTGTCCTGGTCATGTTATAGGCACAACAGTGTAGAGCAGTGCTTCTCAATTCCAGTCCTCAGGCCTCACCAACAGGTCATGTTTTGAGGATTTCCTTAGTATGTCACAGGTGATATAATTATACTCAGTTCATCAGGTATTAGCACAGGTGTACTTTGTATGGGAAATCCTCAAAACATGACCTGTTGGTGAGGCCTGAGGACTGGAATTGAGAAGCACTGGTGTAGAGAATGGTCCTATCTCTTCAGTGACAGGCCTCTCAGCCAATAACTGTCCATGGTGCTGTCCCATCTTGGCCAGTGATTGGCTCAGCAGCCCGTTACTGAAGGTAAGGTTTTTGCCCAATCTGTTCCCTAATCTTCAACTGTAAACATACTCTGCCATCCCCAAATCTTAGCCTGTTTCTACTTCACCCCTCTGTGCTTTGCACCTGTATCTTCTGGCCTGCAAAGCTGGTTGCCACCGATACCACAACAAGACTTGTTGATGCACATAGGAAGTGAAGGCTAGCCATCTGGTCCAATTCTATAGAACAACTACTATCGCAGAAATTGGCGAAAAGCCAACCTGTTTGACATGTCACAGTGATTTTCTACTGGCCTGTACACTGTATGCTCCTCTGTCCGAGCAGGGATGGTCAGAGATGAAGTGGCATAGTGCTCGATTAAGCAGTTCTATCCCTTTGTTTTAGCCATTGGTCAGAGTCACAGCACCCTGATATGTCACAGTGAGATCTAGAAGGTTTCTTCAATAATAGTTACTCCTTAAAGGTAAACTATCAGCAGGTTAGACAAATCTAACCTGCTGACAGCCCCCTATAGTGCCCAGGACACCGAGGACGTAGGTATGTGTCTTACCTTCCTCCTCAGTGCCGATCCCGCGCTGTTAGGGTCCTATTACACAGAGCAATTTTTAACTATTAACGACTAACGATAAATGATCGCAAACGAGATTGTGTATCGTTAACCTGAAATCGTTCAATATATTACACAGAACGATAATCATTAGTCACTATGGTTACTACAATCGTTATTGAGATCGTTACTATGATCATTTACTCCTTCTGATCCCAGCAAAACAATGAACAATGTGCAATTACTCTGAACGATTAGTGAACAAATGCGGAACTACAGCGAACGAATGTGGAATTACAGCGAGCGATTAACGATAATTTTAGGTTCAGATCTAAAATCAATGATCATCAACATTTGAATGATTTTTTAATGATTGCCTGCAATTACACAGAACGATTATCGTTTAAATTCGAACTATTCAACAATGTTTTGCACGATAATTCTCCCGTGTAATAGGGCCCTAATGCTGCGTTTACACACAGCGATAATTTGCCCAAACGATCGTTTAACGATTTTGAAACAATGATTTGGCTTTTATAACGATCAGCGATTAGACGAATAAATCGCTAGAAAAATCGTAAGAAAATTTGTAAGAAAAATCGTTAATGCGATCGCTTTTAAGATCGCTTAAGCCCATCTATTACATTACATAGGGTGAATCTTTGAAAGACTTTTTACACGAAACGATCTGTGAATTTTTGGCAAATGATGAACGACTATTTGAGAACATGTTGAAAGATCAAAATGAACGATTTTTCGCTCATCGCTTGATCGTTTGCTGCGTTTACACGGAACGATTATTGATCAAATGCGATCGTTATTGCGAAAATTTGAACGATAATCGTTCCGTGTAAACGCAGCATTAGTTGCTGTAATCTTCAGCCATTAACCCTGTTAGGAGTACTGACCCATCCCCATAGCGTCATCCAGCCTGCCTGATAATCAATTAAGTGGGTGGGCCAGATGAAATTAAGAGACATACCTTCCTCCTCAGCGTCCCGAGTGCAATAGGAGCCTATCAGCAGGTTAGATTCGTGTGACCTGCTGATAGTTCCTCTTTGCTGGATATGATAGATGGGTCAGAATACTTTGTGCATCATATCTGGGGTTAAAGAACATGTCTGTATCATCCACACCAGACCGAAAGTAAGTAATAGGTGTAAGGTGACACGCAGCCAGGTTTAGTGATAGGTTGTGTGTAAGATAAAGAAATCGCTACAAAATGTAATCCTTGCCCGTGTGCCACTAAAAGTAGAGAGCGTCTCTCTGCCAGCTTATAAAAAGAATTCCAGCAACCTTATACTTATATATGCAGAGAGATGGCGGCCTTCCTAGCTTCCCCCAAGTATCAGCCTCATGGATTAATTTATTACTCAGCAGGTGAGAGGCTCTGGTCTGCTACCAGTCATGTTTCAAGGATCTTTAAAGGGGCCAACACTATTTCCAATAGGTGGCACCAGAGAGCAAGCTCTGCTACTTCTGGGGGAAGGCTACTTTGCCCATCTATTTCCTAGTGGAGCATTGCATGGTCTAAAAGACTCCACACACCTCTGCTCAAGGGAAAACATTACATCACAGAGAAATACTTCTCTTCTTCATAACCACTGTTAGATAGGTGTTATTATATATTATGCATCAAAATATGTATAAATGAACCCTATCGTCTTTAATGGGAATACATGCCACAATTCACACTGTAAACTACACACATTGGGTGACAGTATCAAAGTGGGCCCTCCATGCTCTATCTTCCCCACTCTTGTATTAATGAGCATATATCACATTTATTCAGATCACCCTCATACCCAGTGGTCTATGGCATCTGGCTGACTTTGCTGGCTACCCCTACACTCAACTTATCGCTCAACTTTCTATTTCTGTGCAAATATCGCTATAGGGTAAGTGACACAGCATACAGTATTGTGTCCAATTACCCCCCCTCCCCCTGTCAGAAGTCCTTACACATGATGATCATGCTTTAGGTCAACCATAAAGAAGTATGCAAAGAGCAGAAAAGCGTCCTAATACAGAACAACTTGTCCTTTGTCTAAACTCGGGTTAGAGCCCTCGATGATTTGGTCGGGAACGAATGCGTCATAATAATCATTACACATCAGCATGGCACATTTTAACCATTGCAACACAGGCACGCACCCATTGAGTTTCCACATCTACAGCTATTTTTGGACGCCCTGGAGTAGACCCAGCTCTGCCTTCACAGTTCTCCTATGTAATTATTTACACCTATACAATGCTATGCATATTATAT